>NC_080744.1:71964714-72279429 GCF_020826845.1 Diceros bicornis minor
GACAGAATTTTCCAAAACTGAAACAACACATCAAACCATAGATGCAAGAAGTTTTATGAATCCCAAACAGAATAAATACAAAGAAAACCACAACTAGGCACATCTAGTAAAACTGTAAAAAACCAAAAACGAACAGAAAAATCTTAAAAACAAAGTTAAAAATTAAATTTTAATTTATTAATTTATTATTTACTTTCATTATGCATTAATGGCCAATTATATCAGAATCTCTGAGAGTTGGACCCAAGACATTGGGGGGATGCTTTTTATAAATGTAGGTTCTGGAGCCCCACCATTAGAGATTCTGATTTGGTCAACTTGGGGCAAGGCCCATGAATCAGCATTTTCAACCATCCATTGAGGTGATTCTGATGTTGGAGTTCACAAACCACGCTTCCTCAAACCCAGCTCTGTTCTTCCCCCTTATGCTACAGATGAGGAAACCGAGGCCCAGGCCAGCTTGAGGTCACACTGAGGGTGGCAGGGTCACAGTTAGTGTATTGTGCAGTCAAGGGACAATTCTGTGAAGCAGGTCTTCTAACCTGGTACCTACAGGATCCTAGTCCATTGTAGGGAGGGTGGAGACCCACAGGGCCTGCAGGGACTCATGGACAGAGGAAAGATGGCACGGAAGGATTCAAAATTCCTGATCACCTCTATGAGACAGGCACTGTTTGAGGCACTTTCAAAGATTTCCTCTGATTCTAAAAGTGGGCCCAAGGCTATACCATTTATCCAACTTGCTGTGTGCCAGGCGCTGTACTAAATGCTTTATCCATTATTTCTTTTAACCTTTACCACAAAGCTATGAGGTAGATATTATTATCACTCCCCATTTTATAAAGGGGCACAGAAGTTAAGTAACTTATACAAGGTCACACAGCTTATAAGTGGAGGAGCCAGGATTTAAAGCCACAAAGCTTGATTTTAGACTTCATACTCGTAACTCCTATGTTCTTCGCCTCTACCTAACTACCCTGTCCCGACTCACCTCCCAATTCACACACACTTACCCCACAGGCCGAAGATGGCTTCTTTAACATCTCCCCCTCCAGACTGTTTTTGGTGGTGGAGTACCCTGATAGAGCCAAAGGAGCACAGGACCAGGAATTGGAAAACCTGGGCTACAGTCCTAGTTCTGCCGCCCCAGTCTGTGGTTTTACAAAAGTTCCCACACCTCCTGTGGTCATCAATTTCTTCATCTGGAAAATAGGGGTAATAATACCTATCTCAGGATGGTGGTGAGGAGGAAATGCCTTGGAAAGCCCGTCACTACTCCAAAAGGTGGGCTCCAGGGTGTGGCTGACATGGGAGGGGATGAGTTAGGTTCTACTCCAGGCCACTTTGTCTGCAGGGCAGCTGGCGGCCCGGTGGCGGCTCCTAAGAGCTGTGATGCTCAGTCTGCAGGGGACCCTGAGCTGCTAGCCTGCAGTGTGTGCAGTGTTCATTTCTGCCTGCTGAGGTGAGCTCGTCCTCTCTGTCCACCATCCACATGGCCGACAATTCCCACATTATTAAATGACTCACCTGGCTGTGCTTGTTTTGTAAAATAGCATGAGCACCCACGCAGTTGTCTATAGGTTTTTCAATAAACTTGGAAATCTCATCATCTCACTCTCTGAAATTGCCCTTCTGGTTGCTGATGTCGATGGGATTTTTTTAAACTTTTATCCAAGCTTTAATAAAAGACAGATGGATTAGACAGTAGAAATAAATGTCTTTACAGGTGATAACAATATATGCAGGACTAGTTCTGGGCAAAACTTCAAGAAAATGAAATGCTGTATGGAACTCTTCCCCTCTCCTTTTGTCACCTTCTCTCTCACTCTGGGTGGGCTGACACCCACCTTCACCCCTTCATCCTCAAGGATTTTCTGTAATATTCAGGAATCCTTTATGGCCCCTTGACCCTTAGCAGAACATTCCCATTGTGCTGCTTTCTACTGGGGCTCTCATAGTCATGTGACAGAGACCCCTCCTTTGCAGGTAGGCCTATCTACCTGGGGTTCAAGGTGGAGGAGTTGTGGTGAAGAAGAGAAGGGAAAGGAGAGGAAAAGAGGTGGGAGACGACGACTTGGAGGGAGAGAAAGAAAGAAGGATATAGAGAAAGAGAAGGAAGGAGAGCGAAGGGGAAAACAGAGAAGGGCCTAGGGAGAGGTGGGGGAGGAGAGAGAGAAGGGGAAGGAATGGGGATGTATAGTGGTTGGACCATCTGCAGAGAGACTGAAAAGCAGGAAACGTAACCACTTGGTGGATGATAGAAAGGCTCATAAGGAAACCAAGAGGAAATCCAGATTTGGGGGACGTGGTCAGAGTTCATCAGAACAGAGTAGCCAGCTGAAGACTGGTTGAGTGTTGGGTGACCAGAGAGAAGTAAACCTAAAGAGCATTCCTGAGCTGACAGAGAAAGCCCAGCTGGCCCAGTCCCTAGTTGGAGGGAACTGATTTCTGCAGACCTGACCAGAGGGGCTGAGCTAGAGCAGTTGCCCTCACCTGGCCCAGGGCTTCCCAGTGGGAGGCCCGGTGAAACTGCTACAGCAGCCTCTTCGGCCTTGTGATGACAGCCTGGCCTGGCAACCAGGCGTAGCCCCGGAAGGAGAGGCCAACGCCCAGCTCCACCGGAAGAGAGCCCTCTACCCAGCCTTCCCCTCTTAGGCCAGGTGACTGCCTCTTCGAATCTGCCACACACCCACTGAAGCCTTTGTGGACTCAGGTACTTGAGAGAACTCAAGCAACCAGGCCCAGACTGAGCTTGTGGCCCCAGGAGAGCTCACTGGGAGGGTTCAGGAAGAGACCCAGGAGTCCCCCCTTTCCCCTGCACTCTAAATCAAGATGGCGGTGCAGGGTGGTGAAAAGAACACGGGCTTTAAAATCAGAGAAGACTTGACTCAAATCCTGAGCCACTACTTACTTGGAATAGGAACTGGGCCTCAGTTTCCTCTTTAATGAAATGGGCATAGTGATACTTCATAGAGTTGTAAAAAACTGGACATGCTAATATATGCAAACATATGGAAAGTAGCTTTCTGCACTTCCATTTCCCTGGCTTCATGTGCTCATGTGGAAGGACTTCAGCCAGAGCAAGACTCCTGTTCTCTTTCCCCTCCCCCCCTCACTGACTGGTGAGTTTTATAGAAGGAACTGGGCACATTGGATTCAGCCTTCTTTGGTTTCTTTCTTCTGGATCTGACTCCCCCATAGAAAAAGTGCTCTCTGCCGTGGGCTGAGCTCCTGCCCCTGCAGGGCAGGCCTGCATGGGTCTGACCAGTTGTGCTCATGACTGACTGGAGGATGCGCATGTCTAACGCAGGAGTGAAGCATTAGGAAACCATACATCTGAGCCACAACTTCCAATCCATTACCAACAAAGCTGATGCTCGACCCACCCTCCATCTGAGCCTGTGTCTATCTCTCAGGTGGTTCTGAACTCAGAGGAGGAGGAGAGCAATGTTTGGTGGCTCCTGGTACACAGAAAGCACTCCTTAAAACCTGCCACATACACATTCCCCAGAGGCAGGGTCCTTCCACCAAAACTGGCAGAACTTCTGGTGAGTCTCGGTCTACCTGAAGGGACAATGATTCTCCTATGTAAAGCAACCAGAGCAAGCAACAACCGTCAGCAAACCAGTCTTCTATTTCAGTTATGCATCCTATTGAGCCTTGGAGAAAAGTCTAGGGTTTTATTTCCATGGCCTCTCCCCAGGGTCGGGACGCCATCCCGTTCTTTGGCAGTGTGTGAGCCACAGCATCCTCCACTGAGAGCTCCAGTCCTCAGTCAACAGACCAGATTTCTTCCTCCAAGAAAACTTAAGATGCATGGTCCAGAAAACACCTATTGTTATCCTTTCTTGTCCACTGCTCCAGGAAGTTCCACTGGAGCTGCAATCACAGGGCCCCGCTTCTCGACCTTACCGAGCCCACCATACGCTCCCTCCCAGGAAACTGAATACCGAGCAGAGATGCCCCGGCAGCGCCCTGAAGGATTTACAAGTTTCTGACACTAGATCTGCCCTGTTTCCCATCCTTCCCCAGGGCCTATATTTAGCTCTTCCTTCAATTCTGTGAACTCCCAGGGTCCTTCTGTGGTAGGTTGGGTTCCTCAGGAAACAGCGAGATAGAGATTTGAGTGCAGAAAGTTTGTTGAGGTGTGCTCTCAGGAACAAGGCTTTTGGGAGAGGGAAATAAACAGGATTGGGCAGAGAGAGAAGTGAAACTGAAATGCAGTTGTGCATTGCACACAGGCCTCAGCCAGTCCCACGGGAGCTGCAGCTGGGATGGCCTTCAGAGGTGGCCTGCCTTGAAGCCGGGGGTCAGGCCTTTGTACCTCCACAGTGACCAGGCATTGGGTGCAGGCTGCCACAAAGAAGGGGCTGTAACCTTGGGAAAGATTACTCCCTTCAGCCAAGGGCAATTCCAGGGGAGAGTCTCAGCTCTGAGCTGCCAGCAGCCAACATCCTGGCGGCTGGAGGAAAATACACCTCAGTCCAAACATGGTATCAGCTGGCGCATCACAGCACCCACTGCTGCTCCCAATATAGGTCTTTTTTCTGACTTAAGTTCAGTCTTTGCTTGAAGCAAAGAACCATAGCTGATATATTCAGACACAAAGTAATCTCAGACAATAGTCTCCAATTTACCTCCTGCTTTTGGAGAGCCCTCTTCAACAACATCTAAAGCAAGGTTTATTTGTCCACCTCACATCACCCCCATTCAAAAACCAGAACAAGAGCATGAACTCCTATCAGCAGGAAGGCCATGTGGGCTGCTAACCAGTGTGGAGTTCTGCTTTAGCAATCAGCCTGTTCCTGTCAGCTTTCCATTTACAATAACCATGTTTAAAAGGATGTTAGATGGAACTTTCTCCTCTTATCTGGAGTTTGCGCAGTCTCCAAAGCAGGGACAACAGATGACAGGTATCCCACATTCTAGAGAGAAGTAACAGACATGTTATTTTAGCTTGGATCCCCTGAAAAGCAGACCCTAGGACAAGGAATTGCATGCAGAAAGTGTACTTTGGGAAGTGACCCGAGAAACAGGAGTGGGGTACTGGGAAGAGGGAGGTGGAGGAGGGAAAGCTCATTCATGGGGAAATTATGGAGCCGTTAACAACCATGGGCATTGAGATTCAATGCCACTAGCCTGGTGAGCCTCTGAGGAGCAATGTAGAATACACCTTAGAATTGTCTGCCCAAAGGTGGGAAGAGGAGAGAATTTATCCACTGGCTTCTGACCTGTACCGCTCAAGCACTGCCCCTTGGGGTGTTAACACTCTCACACTTCCAGGTTTGCACATGCACCAGAATGACTGAGAGGGTTCTTGCAAGGGTCTCACCCAGCTGTCACTTTCCAGGGCAGAACGTCCTGCAGATGAGGAGAGATGTTGCCTTCACCTACATGTGGCCAGTGTGATGCAGCAATGGCTCGAGAAAAAAGTAGGATGAGGATGAGGTGCAACACAAGAGGTGTCCAACGCACGCACCCATGCAGGATTTACCAACAGGTAGCCAACATGGTTCTTCGACTAGCCACCACTATCATTCATCTCCAGGATGTATTAGAAAAGACAAGAGAATGAAGTAAGGGAATTTGTAGGTGTGGAGAATATCGTCATTTTCCTTCCCTCCCCATGATTCTGGAGGACAAAAGCTCAGTAGAGGCTGTCAGGGGTCAGCTGGAGAGTGGGGCAGTACATGCAGTCCCAGCAGAGGCTCTTTCAAAAAACCCACAGAGCACCTCTAGGAAAGACAGCTGGTATCTGGGCATTTGGCATGCAGAAGGCACTGATGCTCAGGTTACAGCACCAACTCAGGCCAGCTTTGCCCTTTTCCTCAACTGTAGAACTTTCAGAGCCAGAAGGAAGGATGTGGGGCCAGGAAAGTGAAACGCTACACCAAGACCTCTCCCCACTTCCAAGCTGGGAGACGAGGGGGCACAGAAGAAAGAAAGAAGCGTAGAGAGATTCATGAGGGGGTGAAATTTTCATGTAACATTGATACTGAACTTTTTGAAAATGGAACTTTTTATATCTGAAAGGTGACCAAAAAGCTATAGAATCTGCCCAATATATTTTCCTGAACAGGAAGGGGATATCCAAAAGATCTAAAGAAAAAGAATAGAGCTATTTCCTGATTGTACTTACCTGGGTTGACAGTCACCCCTGAAAGTGAATGCAGCCTCTGGTCCTCACCAGATGTTAGCAACTGGTAGACCAGAAAACATATGGGACCAGAGGACACATCTGGGACTAGCTGCACCCCTGCAGAATGCTGCTGGCTTGAGGGCTTATCCCTCCTCTACCCTAAGTAGCTTGGGTATTGGAGGTCAGCTCCAGCAGGTGAAACTCATTGCACCTGCAGACAGCTGGATATGATTTTCATGGCTGGCAAGAAGGGCATTCCAATTTAAGCTGGGCTGCCCCATGTCTGGCTCTGATATTTGCCTATTCCCACATTAGATTTATTTCTGGATATCAGATTTTAGATCCCTGTAGAAGTGTTCCTATAACTTTAGCATGCATAAGAACCCTCTGGGGTACTTGTTTAAAATGCAAATTTCCAGTTCCGTATCCCCAGAGATTCTGATTTAGTAGGTGGTCCATAGAAGACAGCTTGCAAAATAGTGCTCTGGGAAACAGTGCTATCCAAGAGAACTTTCTGTGATAATGGAAATGTTTTATCTCTGTGCTATCCAATTCAGCAGGCACTTAAAATGTAACTAGTGTGACTAAGGAAGTGAATTTTAAATTTTATTTAATTTTAATCAATTTAAATAGCCACATGTGACTAGGACTATCGTATTGGACAACGCAGCTTAGAATCTTGCTACTCAAAGGGCACAGCAAACCCACAGCAGCAGCAGCAGCACCTGGAAGTCTGTTAGAAATGCAGAACTGTCAGGTCCCACTCTAGACCGGAATCAGAATCTAGAATGCAGAATACAGAATCAGAATCTGCACTCTAGCAAGATCCCCAGGTGATCTGTACGTCGATAAAGGTTGATACTCACTTTCTAGAACGTTTTAGTGCCTCACTGAGCTCTCCCGTTCCTGAACCATCCACTATCTGTTAACACACCTCTCTTGTTATAGACTAATTCTAATACTCAATTATATAATCTAGTTCTTGCCAGAATATTGAATTCTGATAGAAATAGCATTATTGGTCTGGAAGGAATAAGAGGAGTGTGTGTGTGTGTGTGTGTGTGTGTGTGTGTCTTGAGAGAGAGAGAAAGAGAGAGAGAGAGGTATAAAGGGAGGTTGTAGCCAAGTTGGAAAAGGTCCTATATGCAAGCATATAGGTTTGCACCTTATTCTTTGGGCAACAGAGAACCATTAAAAGCTGTTAAGCAGGGAAGTGACACAAGTAAAGTTATATTTTATGACAATAATGCATGGATATAGCAGATGGTCTAGAGGAGATAGCCACACAGATAACCCATCTGCATGGTCCATTGGTTCCTATATTAAGTATAATTACAGGGTGTAGCGCTTGCTATCTTATCTTATCCTTAGGTTGGAGGAATAAGAAAAATTTAGGACTTACAGCAATATATCTATTCTACAGCATCAACACCCACAAGTGTCCCAACCCAGATCTTCAGAACAATATAGTATAATAGGAAATAACAAATATTTTTTGCATTTCAATCCTGAAGATATTATTTCTCAGTGATAAACCAAATCTTCGCCATTTATAGTAGTGAACTCTTCGGGATCTGACTCACCATTGAAACAGTTGTTTGCTTTGAAAGTATACTTTTTAAATATATCATTTTAAGACTAAAAGTATAGACATGATATTCACAGGACACATAATAATCGGAACAATGAAACACGATGGATTTTCCTTCTGATATCTTGTTCATTGGTATTCATGTGTCTGTTGTCACAACAAGCGACAAATATTAAAATGAAAAGCAGCTGCAACTGGTAGTGGGAAGAGGAATAAAATGCAAAGAGGAGAAGTGGGGGATTTAAAAAGTGTTTCTAGTCTTTTATCTAGCCTCAGAAATCCTTTGATGTACCCAGAGGGTGGATCCTGGTTAGCCAGAGGAAGTCTGAAAGGAAAAAAGCTCAAAGACAGGGATCTCTTGTTTCCTAGGAGACAGGGTTCTTTAAGCCACTTAAAGGAGTTATTCCTTCTACTCAAATATTGTGGGCAAGATAACAGCCCCAACCAGAGCATTCAGATGGAAGGCTAGGAGACTGGAAACTGGTATTGGGCACAGGGGACCAGAAAGATGAAGGTATCACGGGGAGGCCAGCACCAGCAAGAGGCTGGACACATCTACACAGTCAGTAGGAGCCAAAAGAGAGGAGAGGCTGATGCAGTCAGTGGCCCTGCGGCTCAGGCATAGTCTCTTAGCGGAGGGACCAGTGAACCTAACCCCCTCTACCCATCCAGCTAGGAGTACAAGTCCTTAGAGCAAGGGTCTCCAAACAGATGACACACCCCAGGAAGCAGGCAGGTGATCCACTGGGGTTTGGGAAGAAGAAACTTTGTCTTTAAAAGAAAAGAAATTAAGTTTTGCTAAAAGTTAGAATACAGATTGACCTTGGCCCCTCACTCCATCTGCACATCAGAAGGTCCCATGTCAGGTCAGTAGGAAGCTGTGCTAGGGGAAAAGAGCAGTTGGATAAAGTGGGAGGGGGTGTTTAGCTGCTTTGGGCGTATTGAGATGTATTGTTGTTTTTCTATATTCCAAGGCACGTGGATTTACCTATTATACTACGTAGTTTTCACTAAACCAACCCTCTAAAAATGGGTAAGTGGCTTAAAAAGACTCTTGCAAAGAAATAGCAGAGCAAAGATAATTCTAATAATACAAGCACAAGCGAGCAACAATAGCTGATACTTCTGTTCCTGGTAAAAGCTATTCATCAGCCATACAACAAGAAAAAAACAGTAAAATTTACCAAGAATGAGCACAAAAATTTGAAATTATCACAAAGATATGTCGAAGTAGGGATACGTGTTCACCGTGGTTAATGACAAATCTTGCTCTACATATGCACAGTGAAAAGTGTGACGCCTTCACCATTAGCCGAAGCTACAGATCCAGAAGATGCAGACAAATCTCCACAATGTTTTCAGTAATATTCAATTATCATAAAATACTAACTCTAATATATCTTAACATTCACTAAATATAATAAAAAATGTTTATGTCTGTCTTTTAAGTTTTCTCCCTTAATAGCAAAAAACAAAAAGTAGCACACCATTCAGAAAAGATTTGTTCTTTCTGCCGTGGAAATATGGATCATATACTTGTGAAACAATTTAGGGGAAAAAAAAAACGTGATGCGTCTTTTTGGTCAGGAAGTCCTACCGGACAACATTTAGAAAACACTGCTGAAAATCTCGAGAAATAAGTACAGGAATAAATTTTTCAGGGTGGGAGGTTGGATGAAAGGACAGATGTTTCCAACACGTTCCAGTTTGCAGTATCACTACAAGAAGAAAGATATTAAAGTAGGGGAGGGGATATATACCTCAAAATTAATTGACTGAAAAAAACCACTATGTTTTATGGGAAAACTATTTAAGTCTAACCCCTGATGGAATGGCTACTTTGACTGGAATTTTTTTAAAAGGGAGAGGATGGTGGATTCCTTGTTAAGAGACTCAGCAATAATATCACTACATAATTTATGGACAAGAAACCCACCACATGCTGAGGGTAGCAGTGAACTTTATAAAATTAAAACCTTTAAGATACAGTAGAATACTCACAGTACTTTGCAATATGATAGGAAGTACCCATGAGAAACATTTTGATTCACCTCAATTTCTCTGATTATCTCAAGATAAATTTTTTGGTTTTTTTTTGCTGAGGAAGATTTGCCCTGAGCTAACATCTGTTGCCAATCTTCCTCTATTTTTTGCTTGAGGAAGATTAGCCCTGAGCTAACACCTGTGCCAATCTTACTCTATTGTGGTATGTGGGTCACTGCCACAGCACGGCTGATGAGTGGTGTCTGTCTGCGCCCAGGATCCGAACCCGCAAACCTGGGCCGCCGAAGTGGAGCACGCTGAACCCAACCACTACGGGGCCAGCCCCCAAGATAAGATACTTTTAAAAGAGCCATTAAGTTTAAAGATGAGTTTTGCACATATTTTTTACACAAAGGTGAGTGTCCCAAATTTTCTGACCTTTCTGAGATTATAAATGGCCGCCAGTAAATTGCTACCTAGGCAAATATCTCCAAAAAATAAATACATTTAATTTGAATCTTCAGGGTAAGGCATGTTTCCTCAAAAGACAGAAAGGAACTTCTTTCAGAAAGAGACTTGTGATGTGCCGAGAGCAGACTGAAAATGGTTATTCGGAAATGTTTTCATCATTATATGATTATGTTGCCAAAAACTATTCATGACACCTATAAACACTTTCATATCTGCACAACTAAAATACTTGAAAGCACAATTTTTCTAACTTGGTTTAAAATATTTCAAGGGGTTTCAATAAGTTGTGAACCCATTTGTTAACAAAGTAACTGTATGGCACCTTCTGATTAATATGCAAGAATGACTGATCCACATCAAGAAAACAGATATGTACTAGCCCAATCTCAATTAAAAAAAACTTTGCAGAATTGGTAGATAGAACTGAAAAGTCTAGTAAATGTAGTACTGCTTCCATGTGGATCTCCTTATCTCTAGAAGACACCTATTTCAGTTATAAGTCGTTAAAAGCAAATATTGAAATAAACTGAAATTAGAACCAGACTTTTGAATCATTCAAAAGGGGTTAAAGTAAGGGTTTTCAAAAAACAATAAATTTCACAAAAATTTCTATCACACTGCTTTCTCTTTTAAAAATCAAGTAGATTATAAATTATAGAAAATATATTCTGGCTCTCTGGGGCTGCAGGACGCCTGAACGCCTGGCGCCTGAGGCCAACGCTGCCAGGATGGTGGAGGGAGTGGGGCTCTGTTCTCACCTTTCGATAAAACTGTTGGTTTAACTCAAAAAAAAAAAAGGAAAGAAAATATGTTCTGTTTCAATTACCTCATCCTTTTCCTTTTTGTGTATGTTTTCTAATGTGTATAAGACATTATTATTTGGAAAGAAATTTATTTATTTTTAAGCATATAAACAAACATTTATTTGGGGCGGGTGCTCACAGGGATTAGCAACTGCCCTTAAAGGGCAGGGGGGCTGCGACCGCCTGTGCATAGGAGGGGAGATGATCACAAAGATGCAAAGAAGGAAAGCAGTAACGAGGCCAGGTAGCAACGATAATGCGACACACACATATAAGGACTGGCAGAGGAAGGCAATGCAACCGCAGTTAACAGAACACCTGTTCTAGAACAATCCAACCCTGAGACAATGCTGAAAGGATAGAATCTCAGCAGCAAATAGCAACCAACGTAAAAACCAGCAAGTGCAAAACACAGGGCAATAAGCACACTGGTTCATTCCCTCATCAAGAATTTACTGGCTATTTACTTTGTGCTCGAGCCTCTGGTAGGTCCTGGAGTAAACCACAAATTTGGCAGAGAATTTGCCTTTGAGGAGTTCACAGGCAAGTGGAGGAAATAAGCATGTAAACATATGATTAAAATGCAGCACGATTCACTGAATTTCAACGATCTCCAAAAGAAAAAAAGAACAGGGACCAGGAACTGAGCTTCTGCATCAAGCCACCCATGCCCAGACATATTTTCTTAGTAGGACTTTATGATTGAATGTGCACTGTTCTTACTGATATCTGTTAGATCGACTAGAACTTCACAGAGGTTACTTTCTAGCTAAATTAAGCACAGTTCTTTAGAATAGGCAGCAATCACTGACATATGTTGGGGCTCCGATATATTTCCAATTCCCCAACACTAAAATTGTTTCTGTTCACATCTAGTCGCCATTTCTCTCCTACCTGGATAATCCCCTCACCTGAGACTCTCATCATGCTGGCTCGAGGCCCTGCCCCCTGCATCTGCTAATGTGCTAGTCAGAGTTACAGTGTCGCTATCACCTGCATCATCGGGGCTTTCTCTCCCTTTTCAATACCGTCTGCACAATGACCACTGCTCATTACTGCTCATTAGGAAATGGCCCTCTTTCCAGATGAGAGACCCTGCAGACCTCTGACTTTCCTGAATCTCAGCACCTTGGGTCTTCTGGCAAGTCGACTCTGTATTCTGTCTGTACTTGAGGAGCTGGGGAGTGTTTTTTAAATGCTCTCCTTGGGTAAAATAACAGATTGAGTTCAATGGTGCTTAAGTTTCCAGGCCTGTAGCAGCTGGGGGATTTTACTGTTTAACCATTTCAGCCCTCAACAGTCGTGTCAGCTGTATTAACATTCACCCTAACCTTATGGTTGAAGTAACCCTTAACAAGGTTTCTAACCAGCACAGTCATATGATTTTATAGCTTGCAGACATCCTGTTTCCCTCCCATTTCTCACTGTTCATATTATATTGTGAACGTTCAATTTCAGCTCAATTGACATTTTTAAAGTGTTTTTACTTTTGTGCACAAAACATCAAATCATATGCTATTATCCAAAGAATCTGGATCCATGCTTCAAAAGAAACACTTCCAAATGTATTCAATTAACTCATTCAAAAAAATTTTCAAACATCCACTATATGCCTTGGTGTCTACTAAGCATGAGAAATATAAAGACTATCCCTGCTCTTTGGAGCTCACAGTCTGGTGAAGGGGACGGATATGACAATCAATAATTGATATGTAGGACCATATGATAAAGAGGACAATGGCCAGGGCTATTTAGACAAGTGAAGGAACATTAACTCTGCTCGAGAACACAGAGGAAGACTTTACAGAAGAGATGACACTGGAGCTGAGTCTTGAAAGATAAACAGGAGTTTTCCAGATGAACAAAAGAGGAAAGGGCATTGCAGACAGAGGAAAAAGCACGCTTACAAGGTGCAAAGGGCAGAAGAAGCCTGCAACGTTCAGGGAACTACGTGTACATTTGTACAAGTGGTGCAGAAGGAGAATACGGGAGTGGGGAGAGAAGAGGCTAGAAAAAGACAGGTGGGAGACCTCGTTTAAGGGGCTTTGTACACAAGAGAAGGCATGTGGTCATTACCCAGGAGGCTCTGAACAGCCACTGAAAGATTCCAATCAGTGGTGCTTTACAATCAGATTCATGTTTTATAAAATCACTTTGACTATAGTTTGAGAAACAAATTGGAGAGGTCCAGACTGAAGCCAGAGAAGCCAGGGATGAGGCTCTTGCCAAGTTCAGCTTAGAAATTCTGAGCAGCTAGACAAAAGGAACAACAGGATGATGGAGAGGAGAGGACAGATGTAAGAGGCATTTCAGAGGCAAAATCAACAGGACCTGGTGACAGGCTGGACATGGGGTGTGAGTGAGAGAGCAGTGTCTAGGAAGACTCCTGGGTTTTTGGTTATAACCAAATCTTCCCCCACAACATTACCACTCCCTAGCTGTGATGCCATCTGCCAACTTTCAGCCCACAGCAGATTTCATTTCTAAAGCAGAAAACACAAATAAACAGAAACAATTTCTAACTTACAGGATATCAGATCTCAAACTCATAAGTAACTGACATACAGATCAGCAGAGATGGAAACCAAACAGGTGAAATTTAAATCATAAAAAATTCCAGTCCATTAACCACCAAAAGCTATAAAGTATCAGACATAAAATTTCAGGGTCAGTAAATAAAGTCGTGATGAAGTGGTATAACATTCTTGGGGAACTGTGTATGCAAAGCAAACACCAACAAATCAATTAATAATTGCAGAGTCGCCACATGCCTGCCAGAGACTGAGCAGGCTTATGATAGGACTTAATGAAATAGTGTCCGCTCCCAATGAGCTTACCTTCCTTTCACACTCTGAGTTGGAGCCCAGTTCTTCATAAATATTTAACTTAAATTTCAAAGCAGAAAGATCAGCTTGTCACGTTAATACCAGGAAGTTAACCTGAAAACCATATGGCAATGGCCTCCATTTTAATTAACATTCTACTATTCTATTGATTTTTAAAGATGGTTTTATGTTAGGTATTTTATAATTACATTAAAAACAACACAGTCCGGATTCACATTAGTGTGCCATTTCAAGTAATTTTTGACAAGGGAAAATACACGTATTCTGCTTTTCTCTGGTACAAAACACTGATTATTTGGCTGTAGTCATCAGGACTTAAGATGCTGAGGAGTCTTCGTAAAGGACTTCATCCACCTTCATGTCATTTTCGTCCACAGGGACCTGGAGGCAAATCTGTTCTTTGAAAGCCAAGGCCAGGGTGTAAGGCTTCACTGCCCCATGCTGCAGACAGCGCTTCAGGTAGGTGTCATAGTAGCCCTTGCCCCTCCCCAACCGGTTGCCATGCTTGTCAAACCCAAGACCTGGCATGAAGATGAGATCAAGTCCCCCTGCAGAAAAGAAGAACAAATTTACGAGGGTTAATGGTTTCTGAAAGACTGATCACTCTAGGATCTGGGATCTGGTTTTTATTTTTTAATGACACCTATTCTTCCTCTGATTTCTAAAGAAATGCATGATCACTCTAGAAAATCCAAAAAGCACAGAGTCCGACAAAGAAGGAAATAAAAATGACTCAGCAACCCAGTAAGTCCATCATCCATCCTTCCAGTTCTTTTACATATCTAGGTACAAAAATGCCAGATTCCCAGGCCCCATCCACACCTAGTTAAAGAGAATCTCCAGGGACAGGGCCTAAGAACTTCTTTCTTTCTTCCCTTCTTCCCTTCTTCCCTCCCTTCCTCCCTTCCTTCCTTCCTTTCTTTCTCTAAGCATCCAGGTGATTCTCCACCCCTGCCAGGTTGGGAGGCCAGTGTCCAGGATAAGGGCAACAGGAAGAGTAGGAGAGGGTCAGAAAGAAGCCAGAAAGAATGAAGCTGTCCTCAAAGTCAGCGAGTAGGAAGAGAGTTAGCTGTCAAGAGAACCAAGCTACCCTCTTCATTTCCTCTCCCACTGGAGAGGCAAGGCCAGGTTGTCAGGTTTTCCTGGATTCATGTGAGAGTGACCTTTGACCTACTCAGGGACTTTTCAGAGGTACAAGATGGGGCCCCATAATTGGTGCTCTGGCTGGAACGCTCCAAGGGAACACAAAGACCAGAACCGGCCATGGCATCATCAGGACAGAGCAGGTTGCTGGGGCTCAGGGTGGAAGGCAGAGTCTTGGAAACTATAAAAACCTGACCACAGTGAAAGGTGTGGGGGGACTCCTATGAAGAAGGCAAGGAAGGTCACAAGGTGGAGGATCTCCATGGATTTTGTGAGGCCTAGGGAATGCTCCACCAGCCCCTGGCAGGGAGCATGATGGACCAGCACTACTCAAGAGCCACATTACACGTCCAATCCTGTGGTCTGTCCTGTGACCTTCCTGCCCTGGGCTTTGGCCTCCTGAAGGCTGTCCTAGGGGCTTCTGGGTGACCTACAGTTTAGCCATTGACTAACCACTCATACAGCACTGCTGGCAAGCACATACAAGGGTTAGAAGCCATAAATTCTCCAGAACAGGGTGTTCGGAGTAGAGATGTTCAGACCGCCAGCTAGGCTGGGCCCCGCTATCAGCAGCTGTTCTGACTACCTGCAGAATTGTGAGGTGAACTCACCTCTCTGGCTCCCAGCACACTTGTCAACCCCTGCCTGCCAAAATCCAGCAGAGCACGTCTCAGATTACAGTCATGATCCTCTCGCGTAGACCTGCTTGTCTATGCCAATCCCAACTGGCTAAAAGGCCCTGCTACCGAGCTTCACCTTTCCTCCTTGTCCCTGTCCTGGCAACCTTTCTCTCTTGGGAGTAAGAGTGGCTTGTGCATGTAGACTTTGCTCCCTCCATGTCCTCCTTCTGTTGCCAGAGCACACCCAGGCTTCAAGTTCAGCTCTGTCTTCTGTACCCAGAACTCACACACACACACACACACACACACACACACACACACACACAATCTTTTTCTAGGCTTCCTGCCCCTTTACAGTGCGGCAAGGTGGTCAAGTCCTCTGGGAGATACACAGCCCCTGCCCTTCAGAAGACAAGAGTTTAGTTAACATAAAATACGCACACGTGTAACATCCACTCCAATGCAAGGCAGCGGTCTCTGCCAATTGCCCCAAAGCAATAGAGACAGGAAGTGCCGGAGACTTCAGCAGAGGGACAGCCACTCTGGCTGGGTGGTCAGGGAAGGATCCATGGGGAACTTTGACTTGACCTAGATTTTTCAGGATATGTCAGAGTTGGGTCTGAGTATGTTTCAGAAACCAAGGGAAGGGTGGCAGGAGCAGGGTGATGAGAAGGGAATAGGGCAGAAGGACCAGGCTGAGGAGTAACAGAAGACATGGTGCAGAGTTTGTCAGGTAGTGGCATGGAGATCTGGGAATTAAAGGCAAAGTAACCCCTACAACTCAGTAACAAAAAACCAAACAACCTGATTAAAAAGTAGACGAAGGACTTGAATAGACATTTCTCTAAAGAAGACATAAAAATGGCCACGAGGTATATGAAAAAACATTCAACAACACTAATCATCAGGGAAATGCAAATCAACTTCATACCTATTAGGATGTTCATTATAAAAAAGAAAAAACAGAAAATAATAAATGCTGGTGAGGATGTGGAGAAATCAGAACCGGTGTGCATTGTTACTAGGAATATAAAAAGGTGCAGCTGCTATGGAAAACAGTGTGGAGGTTCCTCAAAAAATTAAAAATAGAACTACCATAGGAGCCAGCAATCCCACTTCTGGGTATTTATCCAAAAGAATTGAAATCAGGGTCTTAAAGGGATATTTGCACACTCAGGTTCACTGCAGCATTATTTACAATAGCCAAGAGGCAGAAACAACCTAAATGTCCACTGAAGAATGAATGAACTATAAAATGTAGTACATACAACAGAATATTATTCAGCCAAGAAAAAGAAGGAAACCTTGTTATATGCTGCAACATGGAAGAACCCCGAGGACATTAGTTTAAGCAAAATAAGCCAGTTGCAGAAGCACAATACTGCATGATTATACTTATACGAGGTATCTCAAGTAGCCAAACTCACAGAAAGTAGAAGGAGAGTTGCCAGAGGCTGAGGGGAAGAGGAAATGCGGAGTTGCTGTTCAATGGGTGTAAGTTTCAGTCACACAAGATGAAAAAGTTCTAGAGATGTGCTGTACAACATTGTGCTTATAGTTAACAATACTGTACCATAAACTTAAAAATGTGTTAACAGGGCAGATCTCATGTTATACGTTATTTACCACAATTTTTTTAAAAAGGCAAAGACACCAAAAGGAAATCCAGGAGAACAGTCAGATTTTCCACCAGAAAGAACACATAAGAAAGAAAACGTAGAACTTCAGAGCATCCGCCTGTAGGCAGCTGGTAGAAGAGAATGAAGAAAGGAAACAGGTAAGAAAATAACATTCTCAAATCCCTCGAGTTAGAATTCATCTTGCTCCCTCTATTCTTGTTACTCCCTGCACTTTGATTATAGCTCTCTCTAAAGTCTACCTTGTTCTACAGCCGACTGCATGTCTCTGTCTGCCCACCAGACAGAAAATTTCCTTGAGGGCCATAATGTTTTCCAAGTCATCCGTCATGCTTGAATTTTAATAGAATTCTAGGCCAAAGAAACTCTGAAAGACAAGTATATTATCTGCAGAATGGATCAATTCTAGCATGACATCCCCTACTTTAATAACTCCAAGTTATATGGGTTTGGACCAGGGAGGCAAATTATGGGACAAGAAAATGATAAAACCATTATCTTGCATGACTGCTTGTTCAAAGTGAGCTGTACAACTGTTAAGCAAAAAACAGAATGGCTTTGGGATTCTCAGGTGACGAAAGGCTCTGAAATGGCCATTCACAAGCAGGGGTCCTGACAGCCTATACGGGGTGTTGCCATTGGACCCTCTAGCCACAGGACTGGTACTGCTGCTCCCTTCAACCATAGGGTCACCTGTTGCCCCTGGCTTCAGGTCCTTAGGACCCCCTTCCTGGTCTGCTTCTGCTATTTGGTGAATCCAAGTGTTTTCCTTGCTTGACTTCATCCATTTGTTGTCACCCCTGAAGTTCTTCCTGTGCTGTACCACCATCATCACATGCATACCCCCTCTCCCCGCTACACACACACCTGGTGCTCTTCACACTTTCATAACACCGTGCTGCATGCTTTCCCTCCCCAAAGATGAAGGATCCACAGGGCTTGAAAATCACGTACAGGGTCAACAAGCTCCCCTTGCCCATGCTGGTCCCACCTGGGTCATCCCCACTAACAGAGGTAGACCTCAGACCCACCCTAACACACTGCAAGGTCAACACTCAGTAGAGGGATGGAGAGAAAAAGTCTTGGTCCATGGACATGTTCTTTATAAGCCTCTAGCATGGCTCTATTTTTCAAATTTTTCAAAGGCTCATTAAGAGAGGACACTGACATTAGCACAACATGCAAGAGAAGTCAACCTGATCTTGTTTACTCCTGTGTGCACCTGCTTCGCAGGCCCCTGCTAGCACAGAATGTGACCAGCACAGTCAAAGAGCCCCCACTGCATCAGGATTGCAATTCATCATTCAGAAAGTGTTCTCTGGAAGTCACGAGATTGTTCTGCAGAATCATGGTTTGTTGAGTGTTTTTCTCCAGGCTTTCTTGGCTTTCTAAGGTGATTCTGCACTCCAAAACTGCAAAGCTAACCTTCGGAAAGCTCACTCAGCCCCACACATTGTATTTGCTCACCAACATCTGTCTTTTCATTTGGTGCTAGTTCTGAAACACCAGCGCCCTCTGGAGGCAGTCCAGTATGATGATCAGGGACATGGGCCCTGAGGCTATTACTTAGCTGTGTGACTATGGGCAACCTAATATCCTCTCTGTGCTTCAACCTTCCCATATCTAAGATGAAGCTAAAAACAACACCTACTTCACAAGGCTGGTCATGAAAATTAAATTAGATTATGTTTGTAAGCTCCTCAGCACAGTGCTCAGATTACGCCATTTACGAGCATTACATTTATTATGACAGCTTTTCTTGGTTTAATTAAGAAATGTCAGACACTATTTCTTGAGCCAGGTAGCAGGGAAGCGCTAGGAGCTTCTCCAGTGATTTTTAACTTCAAGTGATTTTTAACCAGAGCTTTTACAGCCTTACCTGAGAACTGGCTCTTAAATGTTCCCTCAGCTCCATGGTTTGGAAGAAAACCAGGGGAGACGTGATGGAATAGGGGTTAGCAAACTTTTCCTATAAAAGGCCAGAGAGTAAATCATTCAGGCTTTACAGGCCGCAAGGTCTCTATACAGGCAGGAGAGCAGAGGGGCTGAGTGTGCAGGCTCCGAGACAGGCTGCCTGGGTCTGAATCCCAGCACTGCCACTTATTAGCTAGGAAACATCAGTCAAAATTGCCTTCACCTAAAATCTAAAATGGATAAGCATATTATGACGTAAAGAGTCTCTAAGCTATTAATACCAAATGTCAACTTAATCAGTTGCTGCATGCAGACTCCTTAGGCCACACATCTGATTATAACAACACAGGCACTTCCACCAAACGTGCTTCTAAAACATGAAGCTGAAATCCTAACATAAAATACAGAACCAATAATTCACGATAATAACTCTTGTAGCAGACCTCTCAAAAATCAATACCATATGCTTTGAACTCCTTATGGTTGCCTTAGACAGAAAGATTGAAGTACCACCTCCTTGCATCACTCTTAATAGTAAAACAGTACAGAGCATACAAGGTAATAAACAAAATCATTTATTTATGTGATTACAATCATAAAATATATTTGACTTCTGATTATATATAAAAATTGTGTTTTTAAAAAACATATTTCCCTGCAAATCCATAATGCTCTTAAGGAATATTCAATTAAACCGCCTCATGTAGATGCTAATTTTTTTTTAATGACGTTGTAAATGTACCTTCACTCTTTCTGCCTTTTTGGTCACAACATATTTTGGCCATTTGGGAATCTCCAAGTAGAATCAAACACACTGTAGTAAAAACCACGTATTAAAGACAAGATTATCATGTGATTGATCATTTCTTTGTTGTTATTATAAAATCCTTTCTTTTTACACAGGTCCTAACATTCAAGTCAAAATACAGGGATGTATTTGTCACAAGAGCACTGGGGACAAGTACCCCACACCGTGTAAGGTAGCCATCTCCCTAGTATCCCCAGGTATGACAGGACACTGCACTAATCAGCTAATGAGGAATTCAGAATATAAGACAATTGCTGCATTGTCTTATATTTGTGCCTTATATATTGTGCCTTATATTTGAAACCTAAGTGTTTATGAGTTCAAGGCTTTTATTCAACCCTGTGAACACTGACTGTGTGTTTAAATGAAGGAAGTAGGAGATGACGGGAATTTAGATTCTTCTAGGTAAAGAAATAAACATGAATAGTATTTGGTGACTTAGCTGCCGAGGATCTCTCTAACAGCATCTCCTCCTACCTAACCCAGAGAGCCTAGAAAAATATCAAGGACAATAGGACAGAATTCAAGTTAAGATGGATTATAAGGACCAATCACCCCTCTACCTATAATACCGGTAAAGCCCTATAAGGATATCTCAGGAAGGATCCAAAATAAACTGGCAACAGTGGCTGGCTCTGGAGAAAGGAATTGGGGAACAGGAGGACTAAGATGAGAAAGATACTTTATACTTTCACTCCATCCTTTTGTGCAACTTCAATATTTTTACCATGTGTATATATAACCAAATTTTTTTAAACTCTTTTAAAATATCAACCATCTAGCATTTCCAGGACAAGAACCTTGGAGGCAGTACAGCACGGCAGCTGAGTGTGCAGGCCTCCAGAGAGACTGCTTGAGTTTGAATCCCAAAGTAGCTTACTAGCTAAGAAACACGAATCAAGTTACTTAACCTCTCCTAAAACTCCTTTTCTTCTCCTTAAGATGGAAATAATACTACTACGTACTTTAATAGAGTGACTGAATAGATAAATAAATAAATGGAGGTATGCAAAAACTCTAGTAAGTGTTCAATAAACGCTAGCTATTATTATACTTAGGGGTGTGAATAATACTTATTCTCTTTCTGTTGACTCTGAAAGTTATTTCTTTTTGAGTACTCAAAACTCCTAACACTAACACTCCAAAAGAGTTAAATTATGCAGATTTCCTATTAGCTCAAACTACCTGCAAGGGTGGGTATGACTCTCTACTGTCACCTGCTGTCAGCTAGAAACACGCAGGCCAGAGACGTCCATTAAGAGATAGCTGGAGCCCTGAGCAGAGCAGGGAGCCATGATGACTCTCTGAAATATGAAGTCTCTGAAATGAGTGCTGTGGAAAAGATTCCCCCTGTTACAAATGGTCTTTCCCTTTACAAAGGATTCTTTGAGGAGAATCTGTTCACAAACCAAGGAAAATGGAGTCGCTCTTTTACAATCCCTTTCAGCACTTAAAAGCCATGTGCTAGACATTGTGCTAATGCACTTCACAGAGACAACCTCATTTCATCTTCCCAACAGTCCTATGAGATAGCTATTATCATCCCCTTGCTCAAATGGGAAAACCAAAGGTCAAAGAGATGATGTAATTTGTCCAAAGTCATACAGCTAGTAAATGCAAGAGCTGGAATGTGAACTTTAATTTCTTAGCTCTTGTGAAGTGTGGAAGCTCTTTGTTTCTTGACTGGAGAAGGAAAGCAGACAAGGAACATTGTCCTCATCTGCCTCGGTGCAGGGATCAGTCAAACTGGACACAACATCATATCAGTCAGGTGGCCATAGTGAGGGGCAGATGACACACTCAAACTGGGCAAGTGAGAGTAGTTTAATAATGGGATGATTCAAAGGGTAGGTAGGGCAGTGAGGAAGCAGTAGTGGTGGTGCAGTCCCCCACAGTAATAACTGCTGGGGAGCCTTGACCACTCCCAGGCCTGAAGGTGCAAGGGGTGGGGGTGGGGAGGGCGAGGTTACAGGCACCAAAAGGGCTGCAATTAGAGGGACTAGCTGACAGGATTGAGGCTCTTGGCAGACGAAGCACTGGGGGAGGGGGACAACAGGGGAGTAAACACCCCATCTCACTCTCCCACACCCCTGGGTCTCCACTGGCCCCCCTCATTGGCTGAAGAACCAGAAACTTGGGTGAGGGCACCTGTTGATGTAGTCCATACAGGTAGACCTTCCCGGGTCCTAAGCAAGTGGAAAAGGCAGACAGTGGATCTGGAGGGGCCAAGTGAAAGGATCCAGCAAAAGATTTACATATGGCTATTATCAGTGGTAACCTCTGGGTTTCGGGATTTGGGCTTATTTTTTATTTCTTCTTTATACCTCTCTGTATTGCTTGAGTATATCTTATCTTTGCAATCAGAACAAAGCTATTTTCCTTTGGAAAATTCATCTTTATGAATACTCAGAAAAATTTCCAGCCTTCTTTTGAAGATGTACTTCAAACATTAGTTATTTTTCTTAAGTGTTTCTTATTATATCATAAGGCTAGCATCGTATATAGAAAATATAGTCATTACCTGGTATCTGAGGGGGATTGGTTCCAGGACCCCCGCGGATGCCAAAATCTATGGATGCTTAAGTCCCTTATATAAAATGGGGTAGTATTTGCAGATAACCTACACACATATTCCTATACTTTAAATCATCTCTAGACTACTTATAATACCTAATAAATGTAAATGTTCTGTAAATGGTTGTTATACTGTATTGTTTAGGGAATAATGACCAAAAAAAAAGTCTGTACACGTGCAGTACAGACGCAACCATTGTAGGCCTTTCAATTCGCAGTTGGTTGAATCTGCGGATGCAGACCGGGCGGATATTAAGGGCCAACTTTAACTCCAAAACTGTAAGTCAGCAGGAAATGATCATTTGATTTACATTATTTTCTTAATTATCATCATCATCACCATCACCACAAACAACAACTACCAACTGTCTCCTATGTTAAAGATAGCAAGCTAGGTGCCAAAGACCAAAAAAAGTAGAAGTGAGGGTCCCAATACCTTACTGTAGGGGTTGGCAAACTACAGCCTGCAGGCAAAATCTGGCCTGTTGCCTGCTTTTGTAAATAAAATTTCAACGGAACACAGCCATGCTCTGCTTTCATACTAAAATAGCCGAGTTGAATCGTTGCAACAGATACTGTATGGCGCACAAAGCCCCAAATATTTACTATATGGCCCTTTACAGAAAAAGTTTGACAAGCCCTGCTTTAGAGCATCTACCATAGGTCAAAAACAAAAAAGAGAGAGAGAGAGAAACTATACTTCAGCTTATCCTATCTTAGCAGATATTGACCAAAATAAATCTTATTGGAAAAAAAGAATTAAACTGGCCTTACTGCAGGTATACAAAAGTGCTTTGCAGAAAATAGGATCAGCACCAGCAGCTTTATCCAAATGGCATTTTCTAAATGTCACATTTATTTTGGCTCTGAGTTTGGGATACTTTCATTGTCATTAATGAACTGATAGACCTAAAAAAGTTCAATAAAATTGAGAAGAAATTACAGAACTTCCAGAGATTTTTCACTAACCTTAGGCAACGTCTGATTGTCTGATTTTTCTCATCTACAAAATGTATGGATAGAATCCTTCAATTTCTCAGATCTCTTTAGATTCAAAGCTTAGTGACTCTGAGAATTTTAAGGACAAATCCAGCCTATCTATGTGACATAATCAATCAATAAATAAAGTCATTCACAGAAAGGCAAATACTGTATGAGTCCATTTACATGAGGTATCTAAAACAGCCAAATTCATAGAAACGGAAAATAGAATGGTGGTTGCCAGAGGCTGGTGGGAGGAGGAAAAGGAGAGTTGTTTAATGGGTACAGAGTTTCAGTTTCGCAAGATGAAAAAGTTCCGGAGATCTGTTTCACAACAATGTAAGTATACTTAACAATATTGAACTATACACTTAAAGATGGTTAAGACGGTAAATTTTATGTTATATGTTTTTTACCACAATAAAAAAAAGAATGAAAGAAAGAACTTAGGCATTGGGGTAAATTTGGTTGCATCTGGCGGGCAGCCCATCCTACGGCGCAGGTTCATATGAGGTTGTGCTCAAGAAAGAAAAGAAAAGCCTGGTTTACTCTCGAAAGCAGTGAAGAATAATTTCTTCAGATACAGAAATACACGCATGCTTCCAGAGCTTTTCTATTTTTCTTACTTTTTAGAAGATGAGCTCTCAAAGTCATTATTTTAAATAATTATAGCACTGCATGATTCCTAAGCCTTGAATGGAAACTTCTCCCTGGCTTCCACCATTTGTTTTACCAAGACGTTAAACGAGCACTTGAAAGTTCTGCAAACTTTCTGGTTCAGTACCTTTAACTAAAATAAAATTACACGGTACATTATATTTCTTCTGCTTGCTCCCTTCTTCTACGCTTAGGAGGACTCGCAGCTCGGCTAATATGAGCCTTGTGCCATCTAGAACAAATTCTATTACTGCAAGCCTGAGATAAAGTAAGCTATTATCTTGAAATAATAGTACCTGGTTTTTATATAACATCTTTTTCCAATGAGTTCCAAATGCTTTTTTCACTCCAACTATCCTTGTTATCTGCTTCAATAAGTCTTCTTCTAGTGGGGGAGAAACTTGCTCTTGAAACTCTTAATGTTTCTAAAACCTGTTAGAGCAGCTTGATAGGAAAAAGGAAGCAGAAAAAAAAATTCTGAGGATTTGCAGCTGAATCAAAATTCAATGGAGTCAAATTAATAAACAGCATTACTAATAACTTACTACATGGAAGGCCCTGTCCGAAAAACCGCAGAAGACACAGAGAGAGAAGTAACTATTCATACCCTCTGGGATCTAAAAACCTGGGCAGCTAGAAATACACCCAATAAGTTGTGTGTATAAGTAAATTAAATAACTGTAAAAAGGGGCAGAGTAATTTAAGTGACAACGTGAGAAGTAAAAAGGAAGAAAGTATTCCACAGAGAAAGGGAGTAAGCCCAAGAAAACCTCACCAAGGGGGTGGCCTATTGTACGAGCAATGAAAGGATGAGTAGGGTCTTGAAGGGTCAGGACAGAGAGGCAGAGATGGAGTATCAGAAATAAAAACAGAACGAGCAAAGGCACATATTTGGGAAAGCATGGAGTATGTTTTCTGATTGGTTCTCTTTGGAAGGACTTAGGAAGGAAATAAAAGCAAGATGGCTGGAAGGATACATTTAGACCACGTTGAGAAGTGCCTCCAATGCCAGGGTAAGAAATCTACTTAATTCTGCAGGTTGAGCCAGTGAACCCCTCGGTTGGCCTCTGAGAGGAAAATGAAAGAAAGATCAGTGACTTCAGAGAACGAAGCTGAGTCTCCAGGAAAATCAGAACTCCACTGGCCTGTGGGGAAGTCACAGAACAAGCATCTCTGAGATTCCAGGAAAAAGAGTGAATAGATCTTTTCTGCCATTTAAAAAACTCTACGTAGGATATTCCTAGTTAAGCAGTTTCGTTCCTCATAAAATTTGTTACAAAACTGCCTGCTCTTCCCACATGCTACCTACCATATGTAAGGAGGACTCCTGAGGGGGCCCTTCCCCGCCAGGTCTCGGACTACAAACACAAACAAGTCCCTGGACTCTGGACACCAGGGTTATATCCCCACTTATCCAACTAGAAAACCGGATTTCCTTTAAAGCTTTTTAAAACCTTTAGAAGGAGTATTACAGAGGTGTTCCTTTGTAGTAATAAAACTGCTCTGTATTTTGATTGTTGTAGTGGTTACACAAATCTATACACGTGTCAAAACTGCATAGAAATATGCATACACACACACACACATAAACGAGTACACGTAAAAACTGGTGAAACCTGAATAAGGACTGTAGATTGTACCAAGGTCAATGTCTTGGTTTTGATACTGTACTACAATTGTGTAAGATGTTACTATCGAGGGAAGCTGGGTGAAGGATATACAGGACTTCTCTGTACTATTTTTGCAACTTATTATTTCAAAATAAAAAGTTTTAAAAATCTTTAGAGAAACATTACGTGACTTCCAACTCAAAAAGTCTAAAACCAAACCAGCTCTAACCTGCCTTCAATCTTACCTTCCTTTGTTTGACCTTACACTAAACATAATAACCTGTTCACCACTTGCCCTGACAAATTCACTTTCCGCCCTTCCACACACATGCACCACCTTTCGAGTCTCTGTATTTATGTAATCCCTACCCTTCCTTTATGACTCAATCCACAGTTACTTCCTTCACCTTCACACCAATGCACATGGGCTCTCACTTCTCCAAAATCCGGTGAGCACTGGTGTCAGAGAAGTAAGTGCTTACTATATGCACCCTGCAAGTTCCCACCTGTGCACTAAAGATTAAATGGCCCATATCCTTTCTCTAAGCAGATTTTGATGGGCGGAGTCAGCTGATTAAGGAAGGATATTTTTCTAAAACTGGTATGTTGCCCACTTCATAACGTTGTTGAAAGCTGCCCTTAAGTATTCCTCTGGCTTCTTTGCCCTGATTTCTCATAATGTAGAACAAACAACATGTTTCTATTACTCGGTGTATTTATTGGAAAAGATTATAGATTCCTGGATAGTATTTTCTGACATAGGTGGAACTAAATTGTTTATATTATTTCTTTTCAACATAACCAATTAGGCTGTACAGAGAGGGGGATGGGAGTTATTCTACTCACCATATACAAGTACTGATATTATATCCATAGTCAGTATGAAGAACAGAACATTCTATCAAAGGTCACTTTCACATCCAATAATTCTACATGCAGGTAACAAAAGCAAATGGTTTTCAATTCATTTCACTCAATTATAATTATAATCCAAGAATCTAACATCTTATTCATTAAGAATTTTTAAATATATATACCTACCCAAACAAATAGAACAGCATCTGCTTCCCTTCCTCCCAAATATAACTTCTATATTGGACCACACAGTTTTTCTTCTCTGTGAATTTGGTGACTACCTTTTACCAGTTGTTTAGAGAGAGGCTCTTTTAGAAACGAGAACACCTGGGTTTCGGCCTCATGCTGTGTGACTGTGTGACCTTGGACAAGTCGTTTCCCATCTAGGCCTGTCCCCTCATCTGCAAAGTGAAAGGACTGACTTAGATGACCTCCAAAATCCCTTCCAGTTCAAATAATTCCCAGTACGCTAATTAAGTAACTAAAGGATATAGAAATGTGGGAGACTGCAGACAAAACCACCACCTCTGACTAATAAATTTGTAAAACACTGACATCTGCTGGAAATTAGGAAAACTATTCAGCCCATCTAAGAAATAGGAGCCTCTAAAAACCTACTCTTGCAGATGGCCAACAGGCACATGAAAAGATGTTCAACACCACTAAGTATTAGGGAAATGCAAATCAAACCTACAATGAGATATCACCTCACACCTGTCAGAATGGCTATAATTAACAAGACAAAAAAATAACAAATGTTGGAGAGGATGTGGAGAAAAGGGAATCCTCATGCACTGCTGGTGGGAATGCAAACGGGTGCAGCCACTATGGAAACAGCATGGAGATTTCTCAAAAAATTAAAAATAGAAATACCATACGATCCAGCTATCCCACTACTGGGTATTTCTCCAAAGAACTTGAAATCAACAATTCAAAGAATTTTATGCACCCCTATGTTCACTGCATTATTCACAATAGCCAATATGGAAGCAACCCAAGTGCCCATCAACTAATGAATGGATGAAGAAGATGTGGTATATACATACAATGGAATACTACTCAGCCATAAAAAAAGAACAAAATCGTGCCATTTCCAACAACATGGATGGTCTTTGAGTGTATGATGTTAAGTGAAATAAGCCACACAGAGAAAGACAAATGCCGCATGATTTCATTCATATATGGAAGATAAACATATGGATAAGGAGAACAGATTAGTGGTTACCAGAGTGGGAGGGAGTACACTGAAATTACACAATGTTATGAACCATTATGACCTCAATAAAAAAAACTGAAAAAAGAAAAAAACCTACTCTTGGATACCTCACTTTGAAAACATGTTATCAAGGATGTCTTTGATTTTACACACTTAAGAAAATTTTGAAAAAAATAACTTTAAAATTACTTCAGAGGCTTCTGGTTCCATTTGGAAAGTTGAGCCTATGTTCCTATGCTTTCCTATACAACAAAAATAACCAGCTTGAAATTATAACGGAAAAAAATTCCATTCACAATAACAACAACAAATATTAATTGATTAGGAATACACTTAACAAGAAATGTGCAGAAACAACATGACTAAAAGCAAAAACATCTACAAAGGAACACAGAAAAATCCTTGAACAACTGGGGACGCGTGCCATATTCCCGGAGAAGACTGAATGTTATAAAGAAATCCATTTCCCCCAAACTAATCTAAAAACTTAATAGAAATCCAACCAAGATCTCTGGAGGATTTAGGGGGAGAAACTGACTGCGTAATTTTAAAGTTAATCTCAAAAATGAATGTTTAAGAATAGTGCTAAATTTTTTAAAATAAGAATAATAGGGCAGGACTTATCCTACCAGGTATTAAAATGCATTAAACAGCCATTATACAGCTATATTAACAAAACACCATGGCACTAGCACCAGGAGAGGTAAACAGATCAATGGAAAAGACTAAAACGTCCAGAAACAGACCCAAACAAGATTTAATACATGAAAATGGTGGCATTTCAAACCAGCAGGGAAAGGGTAGATTATTCACTAAATGGTGTTGGGACACCTGGCCATCATTTATAAAAAGTTAGACTCCTTCCCTATTCATCAACACACGTTCAAAAAGGATTAAGATTTTAATATTAAAAAATATAAAACGCTAGGATAAAATGAAAGTTTATAGATTCTCAAGAACAAAGAAAGACTCCCTAAAAGTGAAACCAAAGGCAGAAATCATAAAGGAAAAGACTGAGAGATTTCACTAATAAAATTTTAAAACATCAGTATCCCTCCAAATAAAAACATATACGAAATTAAGAAAGTAATAAAATGGATAAAAATATCTGCAGCATACATGTGAGACTCAAGGTTAAATTTAATATATAAAGAGATGTTACCAACCATAAAGAAAATGGTGACTATAAAAAAATAATAAACTCTCCAAAAGAAATGGGGCAAAGAATATCACGTTATAAAAGACAAATTAGGTTAAAAACCATAGAAAAGATTACATATTTTGACATTTTCCATAATGAGCACATATTAACCATTGTAATTTTTTAAAGAAGCAAGGAGGAAATTAAAACAAAATTGAAGAATTACTCTTTTGATTAATTCTTCAAAACAAAACCAGAAACAATGATAAATCAAAACTAAACTAAGATACTTCTAAGGTTGAAAATTCAAGCAGCAAGGGTCATAAGATGCCCCAAATGAATTTCTTCTGAGACTGTTCCCAACATTTTCAATATATCAGTGAGGTTTCCTGCTGCTGTGTACTTTTCTTGAGAAACTTATTAACAGGGATGTATTTCCTCCTGATACAACCTCATGGCAAACTACTATTCACGCTTAGAGACTTGGCTCAGATACAACTGCCCCCCAAACACTTTCAGGCAAAGAGAACTCTCCGTCCTGGGTCCCCAGAGCACTCTGGGCACATTCCCACTGCGATCGTTATCACCAGGACTGAAATCACTATTTCATGTATAATAGTAATCATCGTCATCATGTCATCATCATCAAGTACTTACTATGTAGTAGGCATTGTACTAAAGGCTTCACATAAACTTTCTTATTTAATCTTGTAAGAATACAGTGAGATAGACATTATTATCTCCATTTTCAAATAAAAGGACAGAGACAGAGAAATTAAGGGGTTTACATACGCGTCCATTCAGCTAGTATGCAACAGAACCAGTAACTAAACCCAGCTCCATCTGAGACAAAACCCCCATCTTAATCACTTCTCATCCTCCCTCTCCCCACAGCTGCTTTCCCCCAACAAACTGTGAGCTCTCTGTGGCCAGAGACTACCGCCCGTTACACATCTTTTCCTTTCCAGGGCGTCATATGGGGCCTGGCACACAACAGGTGGTCATGAGTGTGCATGCATTCACTATTTCACTCACATGTTCATTCATCAAGAGAAAGGTCAAAATACTCTTATATGATGGTGGTGAGCATGTACAGTGGTATAGCTTTTTTTGGAAGCAATATGGAAATATCTATAAAAATTTAGAATCCATAGCCATTCCACTGCTACGAATTGATCCTATGGATTTACTTGTATAAGTATGTTCCTATGGATTTACTTGTATAAGTATGTAAAAATATATCAGGATGTTCTTTATATCGTTGTTTATAACATTTAAAAAATGGAAGCAACCTAAATGTCTATCAACAGAGGATTGGTTAAATAAATTAGAGCACATCAATGCTATGCAACCATTTAAACAATACAGAAGATCTACATGTCCTACTATGAAAAGCATTCTAAGGTTTACCAACAAGTGAAAACGCAGGATGTAGAACAGAATGTAGAATATGATCCTGTCTGTATAATTTTTTTTTTAAAGCATGCACACACATAGATCCAGAAGGATACTCAAGTATGTTAACAGTGGTCACATTTGGGGAACAGGCTGAAAAGAGGTGGGGTAAGACTTTTACTTTTCATTTTATGACCTTCTAAACCATTGAAATTATTTACCACAGGTGAGTAATTACTTTTATGAATGAATAAATGAATTGTTGCTTTACCATTTGGGGATTTTTCTATTTTGTTTGGTTTTTAAACACCACACGACACAAACTGAAATGAAGTACAGTTAACTTGGATTGGCCAAGATGGCTAGCTATCTATCAATCCCCTTATATTCCAGCTTTTTCATGAAAGACTATATCCTTATCTCAAGGATTTGGCAGCTTGTTCAGGGACATGCCTCCTTCCCACCACCAAAAAACAAATAAATAATATAAGTAAAATCATCCTTTCCTTCAACATTTTTCATTTTATTTGTTAAACCTACAAAGGGTACATAAAATAATAGAGGCAAGTCTTACCTAGAGCAGCTGGTTAAATCTGCTTTTATTTATGGTTTGTCACTATCTGAACATGTAACTGAAAATACAACATTAATAATTACTCTTGGAAGGAGAGATTGGAAAAGCTGATGGGTGAGTGGCAGGACAATTCTTATATTTCTAATTTCCTACTCTCATCGATCATATCAGCCGTAATGAAAGACTATCTTGCCAAATGATGCCATTCCTTATTCCAGTGTCTTTTTATCCTTTTATCCTGCCCTTTCTACAGCAAAAGCACAGGTACAAAAAAAACTACCTTTATCTGTAGTCTCTTAATTCTAGCCTATTATTAATATCCATTTTCATATACTTAAAGATTCTGCTGTTTTCTCCTTTTAGCTAACCCTTTCCAAATTTATATTTATAGTTTCTCTCTTTTGCAAATTATACTAATCTAAGAAAGAATTTCAAAAACATGTGACCTAGAAAACCTCACCTAGAAAGGGAAATTAACATTAGTCTGGCCCATATTTGTCATAGCCTCATCTTCTACATACCAGACTCCTGTTTGTAATCTTAGGGTTCACCCCACAACCACACTCTGATGACTCCTGAATCAATATCTCCTATTTCCTGACCTCCACAACTCTACATCCAACTAGCTACCTACCAGCATCTCCTGGAGGCCCCAGAGCCACCTCAAATGGGATTCACTATCTGCTTCCCAACCCCACCAAAGCTGCTCTCCTTACTGCATTCCCTGCCTCAGTTGATAGCCCCACACTCAATCTGAAAAACAAAACGAACAAAACAGCAACAGAGGGCTGGCCCGGTGGCGCAAGCAGTTAAGTGCGCGTGCTCTGCTGTGGTGGCCCGGGGTTCGCTGGTTCGGATCCCAGGCGCGCACCGATGCACCGCTTGCCACATGCTGTGGCAGTGTCCCATATAAAGTGGAGGAAGATGGGCATAGATGTTAGCCCAGGGCCAGTCTTCCTCAGCAAAAAGAGGAGGATTGGCAGATGCTAGCTCAGGGCCAATCTTCCTCACAAAAAAAAAAAAAAACAGCGACAGACTGTTCCTACTCTCATCGATCTTAGATACTAAGATACAGAGAATGAACTGGTGCCTGCCAGAAGGGAGGGGAGGAGGGGTTGGGCAAAAGAGGTGAAGGGGATTAAGAGGTACAAACTTCTAGTTATAAAATAAATGGGTCATAGGGATGTGGTGTACAGCACAGAGAATAGTCAATAATATTATAATAACTCAGTGTGGTGACAGATGGTGGCTGGATTTATTGTGGTGATCATTTTGTAATAAATAAAAATATTGAGTCACTATGTTGTACACTTGAAACTAATATAGTATTGTATGTCAATTACAATTCAATAAATAAATAAATAAAATAGCCCCACCCCCAGATGGCAAAGTCAGACCATCCCTCAACAGCCTCAAGTGGTCAGTCACCAAAGCCTAGAGACTCTACCTTCTGCACAGGTCAGAACTCACTCACCCTCTCCACTCTTCACGTGGTTGTCATTTCTCATCCATTGTACTCCATCAGATTCCCAGTTGATGCCACACTCCTAGTCTCTTTGGCCTTCATCTCCCCAGTCTGTCCTCCTTACAGCTGGCAAAGCAATCTTTCCCAAACACAGAACTGGTCATGTCACTCCCCTGATTAAAGCCTTTCAATAACTTCCCAGGACCTACAGAATAAAGTTCAACCCCATATGCATGACATACAATACCCTTCACAACATGGGCCTGCCAGTCTCCTCCAGCCCCGAGTAAACCCATGACCACCAACCGAATCACAACCTGCCTTCGGCTGAGTGTGGTAGAGGGTGCTGGTTGCCCACCTAAACATCCATTCTCCCCTTCCTCCTTAGTAGCAGAACTAGGACTTTATTCAGGAGGCCATAAATCCCACTATAAGACTATTGTTCTCTGCTTCCTTGGCAGCTACATAACGTCCTTGTGCCCAAGTTCTAGCAAAGGAGATTTACAACATAAGAGGCGCTCTTTTTTTCCCTCATCATCCCCTCTTTCCTCCCACTGCCTGGAATGCAGAGCTGACAGGTGAAGCTTGAGATGCCATGCTAGACCATACGGCAGATGCATCAAACTTGTCCCTGATGACTGTGGCCTCCATGACAGCCCCTGACTACTAATACTACTCCCAGACTTCTCTTCCAAGTAACCCACTGTCACTTTGGGATTTTCTGCCATATGCAGCCAAACCTAATTCTAACCGATAGGCTGAGCATGCCCTCCTCTTATCCACAGCCACAGCACATAATGGCAGCATGGAAGGGCATTGTGCTGTCCCACAAAGAGCATGCCTTTGGGTAAAGCAGACCTGGCAGAAACTCTCGGCTCTGCCTTTTAACTGCAGTGTGCCCATAAATAATGCTCTGAGACTCACTCTCCTTATCTGTGAAACTGGGATGATATTGTTGTCATGATGAATAATGAGATTACATATATAAAAGCATTTAGTATAAGGCTTAGTACTTAGTACACATTCAAAGGGCAGCTGCTAATTATCTATCAGTATCTCTGCCTCTGTATGTAAAGTTCCTTGGGAAACTATTGCCTTACGTTCTGAACCCACTAGGATTAAATCTCCAGAAATGGAGCTCCCATAGTCCTTTGCACACTTTATAGTGCCTCCTCTAATAGAGTCTAAGAAACTTGACTCATAACTATAAGCAGGCTCCAGGCTATGCCAACTTAGCACTCCCAAACTTGACACAGTGTCTGGCACATAGCAGGGCTCAGAAAATATCTGCTGCATAAATGAATGAACAAATAAAGCATTTTAGCACAGAAAAGAAAAGGGCAGAATGTGTATAATTGACCACTGGGCTCAGTTCCTGATTTTCATTTGCCTAATTCTTATTTCTTTTGGGCCTTAGGCATATGGAATAGAGGGTATTTTTATGGCTGGCATTTACTGCTTCCTAGACTAAAAAAACACACACAAAAAATTAATTGTTTAGTCCAGGCAGATTTCCAAATACTGTAATATGCTTTTTGTTTCTTTCAGGGAAGGAGTTCATAACGAAGGAAAATACTGCAGCAACCTTTTGCAGATAAAGCCAAAATGTTATCAATAATATAACTCCTACTGTTCATAAAGAAAATCTTGATTTGTAAGAGATACATAATTTCCATTACAAGGAGACAAAGTAGAAATGTACCTGAACTTGTAAGACTGCATTATTAAGAAATTACTCAGAAAATTCAAGATGAGGACCTCAGCACACATATTCGACTTTCTACTTTCCCAGTAAAATGAACAAAGGAAAATAAACTCCGGAAAAAATACCTATTAGTATTAGAAACCAGGGAAGGATGCCATATCTATGTCTGCAACTTTAGGGTATTTCTGCAAGATACAATTTAGGAAAAAGGAAGATGATAAATCACATGCTAAAGAAAAGGCTGCCTTGGGAACAGCCAGAAGAAACCTCAGCAGAACCTCAGTCAAAACCTGAGCCGGGAGGAGCAGGTATGTGATGTAAAGATGGGTCTCTGGGCAGCAAACAGCCAGGAAGCAAATCTTGACCCTTCTGGGGCCTTGGACACAAGTGCAAAGCCAACTTAATGAGGAAGATCGCCTGGGCCCTCATGCCAGCTTACCCTTAGTGCAGTGTGCTAAGTAAGGTGTAGCCACATCTCCTAACAAAGGCTCCACAACATGGAGCTTCTGCCCCTGCAAATCCGGGCTGCCACTACTACGCAGAAAACAAACTTTTCTTTTTTTATTGAGGTATAATTGACATAACATTATATTAGTTTCAGGTGTACAATGTAATGATTCAATACTTGTATATATTGCAAAATGATCACCACAATAAGTCCAGTTAATATCTGTCAAAATACATAGTCACAAAATTTTTTTCTTGTGATGAGAACTTTCAAGATCCACTCTCCCAGCTAGAATACCATATGCAATACGGTATTATTAAACATAATCAACATGCCCTACATTACATTCCCATGGCTTATTTATTTTATAAGGGGAAATTAAAACAAACTCTGCAAACAGTGGCCAAGTTCCCTCCAGCAGTTGCCTACAACAATCGCTTGCTCCCTGCTCCCCTCAGTTTACATCTCTAAGCAAGCAAAATAAACTAACAAATTTAAACTCTTCTTTCTCTATCTGGGCCTGAATAACAGATCCCATCAGAAGAACCAACATGGGACAAACCTAAACTTCTTTCAGATGAGAGGAGAGAAAAATCACTGCAGTGTGAAGGTTTAGAAGGAGAAGGAACAGGAGCATCTTTTTACCAGTGTGACAGCTACGAGGGCCTCTGAGAGGCTAACAGCTGAGAATAAATCCAGCTGAAGGAATATAGGCAGGCCCCATGAATAAAGGGTCTGTGTTTTTGTCCTGGGAGGCCCTGCTCAGAGGCCCAGAAGACCACTGCTTTGAGTTCGGCGGTTTCCTTTCATCCTCAATTTTCCCTTGATTGTCTCTTACGTCTTCCAAATATTAGATGCATCTGTAAAGTACATTATCCAAACATTTACCCTGATGGGAGAGTTTGAATCGACACGTCCCAGAGGTAACCCAATGGCACTGGAAAACAGTACTGCGAAAGAGTCCTGGATGGAGCATAATGTAAAACTTCTTGTCAGAAATTAGGATCTGGACAGAACCCAAAAGCAGAAAAGGAGCTGATGTGGATGCTTCTACAATACAGTGGGATGACAGACAGCAGCCTGATGAAACAGCCAAGCTGACCAAATACAAGACTCCAGGTGTGCAGGATCTATTCAGTAGGCATGACCCTGGGGCCATGTGATCTATCAGTGAGCATGAACACACGGAACATGAACCCAAACACACCACTTCCAAGCCATTGTTCCACAAGAACTGCTAGTAATAAAAAATACTCTTTTAGTATCAAAAAGGCAAACTTGCAAAACCATATACCTCAACTATTTATCTTACTTCACAGTTTCCCCCATTAGCCAGCCTCCATCTAACTCACCTCTGCTTTGAAATAGCTTAACACAACTTTAAATATTCCTATTCAAGGTAGTTCAGGTGTATTGTCAGCACTATTATCACTACCTTTTCCAACTCAATAGAAACTTAAAAGTTAGCAAATTACAAATGAAGTACAATTCTTGGTTGACTCCCTTCATCAATTAACTGTTGAGGTGATTGTAGAAAGCCAAACTCGCAACAGAGTAAAATCAATATGCTCTGTACGAAGAAATAAGATTGCATAGTGAAAAAAACGGTCAAGAGACAATGAAGTTTCCCATATGCCTTTTTAAGTATATTTCCATATGTCATATATGACAAATATATAATATCACTTTCACTCATTATTCTGTAAGTAGATATTTTTCTTAGATAACCAGTTAAATCCTTTTTCTCTTATAACTTGTTATAATAATAAAATTCAGAAATATTTCTGAAATCTTTTTAATGTAGATTAGTAAAAAGTGAAACAAATAGGAAAACATAATGATGGTCATAAAAACTAACAGAAGTTTTCCAACCACATTTATTTAAGACACCTAGTCACTAGTGAGTTACTAGAACAAGTGTGGAGTGGGGGGCATAAATATCTAATCAAAATTCTAAAAACTTTTTCTAATGAAAGTTTCTATCAGAATTATGAAATGTATAACTTGTCCAATCTAGAAATTACAAGTTTCTAAATATGAAGATTAAGAATCAGCACTAAAGATGTAAAATTCTAAGTCCATAGAATTTTTCGAAATCTTCAACTTGGAAAGTTATCTCCAGTTAACACACAGACCTACAATTTACTGGGATCATAGAAGAATGCACACTGAAGCCCTGGTCTAAGTGTATGAGAGAGAGAGACAGGAGAGTGTGGGTATATGTGGGGAGTGTAGGGGGTGCTGCCATAGCAATCAGCAATCCAAGGTCGGTATGGACCACTGTGGTATTTGTGATTTATGATTTGAGTGAGGTCTGGCTGTTCTCTAAATACTTTGCGACTTGTAGCACAGTGCTAGGAGACAGTAAAAGCAATAAGCAAGGTGCTGCATGCAGAATGAAGTATCGAGTTTGTTTTTAAGCACCCTAAACTTAAATAGGAATTTCCATTGAATAAAAGAAATTAGGGAGGAAAAAAAAATATGTAATAGTTTTTAATTTATATGAACTTTTTCTCCCCCATTTTAATATGGTATAATAAATCTTCTGTAAATTCATTTATAACTTCATGATGTGAAAATGAGTCATCACTGAAGGAGCTCTGTGATGGGTTTCTGTACAGAGTAGACTATTTCTTCATAGAAGATAATCTTCTTAGAATCAAAGTAAAATATGATAACTTGTATTTCGATGGGTTTGAGGAAAGCAGAGGTATTTCTAGGCATGTTAAAAAATGTAGACCTTTTCATGAAAAATGAAAGAATAGTGACTGTTGGTAGTTTAGTTGGTAGTACATATGGTTTGAGCTTTGGGGTACTGTGGCTACAACAGGTCATATTTAATGAAGGGCAATATGTATTTAGGCCACCAGGATTTCATAAAATCTAGAAAAGGAAGGAAAGCAGACTCTTAGCAAACAAAGTAATTTTAGTCATTGTATTTATTAAAAGAGAAAACAACTCTGAAAGTATGCTTACTTTCTTACTTACTTAAATACTGTGGAAGTATTTAATTACCATGCTAAAGATTGAATTACATAACTCCCACAATAAGGATGAGGGAATGACTAATTTGAAGAATCAGTGCAAATATCTCCCTTTAAAATAGACATATTCTAGGAGAAAGCTTTAAAAAAATGAGATTTGATAATACATTGCATCTATGAAACTGGATAACACAGTCATCAAAAAGGGAATAACCTAGGGGCCGGCCTCGTGGCGTAGCGGTTAAGTGTGCACACTCTGCTGCTGGTGGCCCAGGTTCGGATCCTGGGAGCGCAGTGACGCATCACTTGTCAGGCCATGCTGTGCCGGCATCCCATATAAAGTGGAGGAAGATGGGCACAGATGTTAGCCCAGGGCCAGTCTTCCTCAGCAAATAGAGGAGGATTGGCATGGATGTTAGCTCAGGGTTGATCTTCCTCACAAAAAAAAAAGGGGGGGGGGAATAACCTAGGGGCTGGCCTGGTGGCATAGTGGTTAAGTTCGTGCACTCTGCTTCAGTGGCCCAGGGTTTGCAGGTTCAGATCCCGAGTGCGGACGTACGCACCGCTTATCTAGCCATGCTGTGGCAGGCGTCCCACGTATAAAGTAGAGGAAGATGGGCATGGGTGTTAGCCCAGGGCCAGTCTTCCTCAGCAAAAAGAGGAGGATTGGCAACAGATGTTAGCTCAGGGCTAATCTTCCTCACCGAAAAAAAAAAGGGAATAACCTGAGGTCTGTAACAATTGCTTAGAGATTAAAAAGAAAAGATTGATAATTTAAAAATTTTAATAATGGCAAGTGAATAACAGACTAGGTGGAGGAAAAATCCTGATTAATGAAATAGCAGACTAAATAGGGAAATTCTATCAGAATTCAAAATGATTTAAGAAGTGAAAATGATGGAGATAGAAAGTTGAGAGAAATGTACCACAGATCCAGGAGAACCAAAGTAAATATAATAATAATTCCAAAAACAGAAAACAGAGCAAAGAAGTGATAATCAAAGAGATAACTGAAGACAGTTCCCTGGATCTGAAAAAGACATGAAAATTTAAAATGAAAGATAAATTCATAAAAGTAACGAGTATGAAATTTGTAAATTTCAAAGATAACAAAAATTCCTAAGAGAAGTCAAGCAGCAAAACACAAGTTTCTTATTAAGGAAAAAATAGATATGACACAAGACTTCTCATCTACAATGCTAAATGCCACAAGATAATGGATCAATTGTCTAGAAACAGCCCAAGGGCCAAATATGGCCTGCTGCCTTTTTGTAAATAAAGTTTTATTGGAACACTGCCATGTGGATTTATTTACATACTATCTATGGTTGCTTTCGAATTTCGACAGCACAGTTGAACTGCTGTGACAGAGATCCCATGGCCGGCAAAGTCTAAAATATTTACCATCTGGCACTTGACAGAAAATATTTGCCAACCCTTGATCCAGAATTTTGAGTGAAAAAAATAAAAGTGTGACCCAAAAATTCTATCCCCATTCAAGAATTCACTGATGTGAACAAACACAGTCTCAAAAATAAAAGCATTCTGAAAACATAGCACCCATAGATCATACTGAAAAAAATTACTTAAAGGAATACTCCATCTGACCAAGAAATTAATAAAAATACATAAATAAAGAATGAAGAAGACATGGTTTAAAAGCTGAAGCAGTGAACCATGAACCCAGGAAAATTTAGAGTTGAGTTTAAATGACTATTCTTTATTAACATAGTAAGAAAATAATCAAATGTCAAAAAAAATAATTCCTTAAAAAGTAGATTCCTTAAATCTCAGTTTATATTGATAAAAACTAGGAAGAAAAAGCACATTCACTTTATCTTTTGTAAGAAGCAAAGTCAATAGACGTTATATTGATAATGCTAGAGAGAATTTGAGGTTCAAAAATATTTTAATGTAACCAATAGTAGAAATGAATGCATAACTACCAAGTACTAGAGGGGAAAAAGGATACAAAGAAAAGGAAACGGCGAAAAAAAACTTTTTTTTCCAAAAACAGAAAACAAGATGACAGAAGTAAGAGAAGGAAGGCCAAACACACTAGTTATCACTAAAGGGAGGACAGGTTGAACTCCTCCAATGAAAGAAGACTCCCAGGTGGGTGCCAAAACAAAAATCTGATTGTATGCTGTTTACAAGAGACATGGCTCACGGAAAATGGCACCAAAGATTAAAATAAGGAGAGAGCCAAAGGCATATTCAAACACGGAGAGCTAGCAAAATTGATAACAAGGTACAATTCCAGACAAAGGGCTTTACATGGAAAAATAGGATTGGTTTATATCCATTAAAAAATCTGCAATTAAACACAACAGTTAAGAAGTCTTCAGTGCTAAGAAACATAGTGTTGAAACATATAAAACGAGAAAAGTTAGAGAAATTAACAAAATCTTAATTATAGTGGGAGATTACAATAACACTCTCAAATTTTCATATTTACATATAAACACAACTAAAGATACGCGGGAGTTAGCTTACATGACATAATTTATAAGCACGGGAATATATATCTGGATGTGCAACTAGACACCTCACTTTGTCCCCTAGACAAAGAATACAGATTCTTTTCAAATCTATATAACACTAGCAGGAACTGTTAGTTACTGATCCAAAACACAGCCTATCTGCTCTTCCTTATTAACAGAACTACGATTTGTTAAAAAAACAAAAACAAACTATATTCCTAACAACCTCCCTTATGGATAGGGGTCATCACAGTTCAAGCCAATGAGATGTAAGGGTTTTCAGGGAAGCTCCTTAAAGTGAGAACATTCAACAACCGCCATTTGCCCCATTCCTCCTTTTTCTTGCCCAGTACAGATGTGATGGTTGGATCTGAAGCAGCCATTTTACAAACATGAAAGAAAGGCCAAGAAAACTGCAGAGACTGCACTCCTGACATCCTTAAGCTGAGGGGCCAATGCCAAACACCACCTGCCACTGAAATTCTTGTTGCATGAAAATAAAAATAACCCCTTTCCTTGTTTAAGCCCCTATTTCACAGGATTTCTGTTTCCTACATTCCACTACAATTCCCAACTAAAGCACAATAACCAAAAAGTATTAACCTACAAAGAAAATTTTAATAAATTCCAGAAACAATAAATTATATGTGCCAATATTCTCATACTCCAGGGCAATAAAATTAGAAAGCGGTCAAAATATTTTAGAAATTTTTAAAACTAAATATCTCTTGAGCCAATGAAGCATCCAATACTATTATCACAATGGGACCAAGAACATTATATGTCAAAATCCATGGACTGTCATTAAAGCGATATTCAGAGGAAAAAAATTAGAAACTTTAAATGCTTTTACTAACAAACAGGAAAGAAATAAAAATAAATAAGAAGTCTTAAAAAAAAATCACAAGAGAGCAGGAAGGTATAGGAGAGATAATAAAAACAGAAATTACTTAACTAAATGGGAGGAAGAAGAAACAAGGAGGTATTAGTTAAAGGGTACAAAGTTTCAGTTATGCAAGATGAGTTAACTCCTAGAGACGAAGAGATAGTTAACTCCTATAGGCACAGCATAGTGCCTATAGTTAACAATACTGTATTGTATACTTAAAATTTTGCCAGAGAGTAGATCTTATGTTGTGGTCTTAAAATAATAATAATAATATATAAAGAGGGCAGGAAGAAACTTTTAGAAGTTTATGGCATAGACTGTGGTGACAGTTTCATGGGTGTGTACTTATCTCCAAACACATCAAGTTGTACACATTGACTATGTACAGTGCTTTGTATGTCAACAATACCTCAATAAAGTGGTTTAAAAAAACAGAAATTACTTGAAAATTAAAAAAATATTAGGGGATTATATGGAGGAAAAGGGAAAGAGAGAGGTGAAGGGGAGAAAGAGAAGGAAGACAGAAGAACGGAAGGGAGAGAAAGGTCACTGGGGAGAGGAGGAAAAGGAGCTGGACTTCATCTCTCACATTTTTCATGTCCTCCCGACCCTTACCCAAAGTGTTTAAAGTCTAAATGTCTCCTAGCCCCATCCAGGCCTGCCCTTGCCTCCTTCACCATCAACACTGATGGACCCCATGCTCCCTCTGTCCACCCATTTTACTCCCAGCCCTCAGAATTCCCAACCACTTAGCATAGCTGAGCTCAGCTGGAAGTCAGGAAGAAAGCAAGTCAACTGAACAAACTCACACGCCATTGAATGAACTAGAAAGCTAGGCATCAACAGCCGAGATTACTTGCCATTTATAAAATTTTAGGAATATAATGCAACAGTAAATTTTCTGGAAGAGTTGAACATCAATTAAAACACTACACGAAGTTAGTACTTTATGATAAATAATTTGCTTAAAAAAAAACTCCAGGAAGTCACAAGCAGTAAAAATGTTAAATCCCTCTAGTGTGCAATTTCCACTTTATTCTCTCATTCATTACTTCTTTTGTAATTCATCATTCACTTACGGTTTTGCTGAATCATAAAATTAATGAATTGATACAGATATTGTCAGACAAGGAAAATACTAATGAGGCCACCCTGATATCAGTTCCCCTACACTAAACCCAGCACATAGGGGGTTAAATCCAAAAGCACTCATCCTCTTTCCCTGCTTCTCTAAGTTGCATTCATATGTAAATATTGGTGGTTTAAACCTTTGCATCCCTGAACTTCACAAGGCAGATACAAGTTACAAATTGTTAAAAGCCCAGGTGGCCTCATGCTGGGTCATACTGAAGTTTTGGCTAATTCCCAGTTCTTGAGGTTTGTTACAGGGAAACTGATATCCAGAGACTATCAAGAAGCTGAAGCTTCCCAGACCCCAACTCCTTGGCTTCCTGGCGCCAGAATCCACCAGCCACCACAGAGACAGAGATGGCTAAAGGACACCCACCTGTGATTCCCTTATCTCACCCACCTCCTCCCTGCAAGCAGCCTCACAAGGCCAAGTGCAGGCTGGTGGGGAAGGGCCAGACAGCAAGGCCACAGGCTCCCCCTCCCTACAAGCAGCCGCATTCCTCACAACCTTTAATACCCCTTGCCTCCCATCTTTCAGGGAGACAAGATGAATTTGAGGGCTCACTCTTGTCTCCCAGCTGACGTCACCCAAAATAAAAACGCTTTCCTTGCCATAAGCCTGGCATTCCAGTTTTATCTGGCCCCTCTTGTGTGATGGGTAAAGAACCTGTGTTTGTGTGTGGTAACACTAACATCACACTTAAAGCTGATTACAAGGAAAATAAAAACCAAAAATAGCACTTTTAAGTTCAAGGAAACTTTGTATAATGTTTGAAGTACCACTTTGAAATGCTTGGTTAAAATAAAGAAAGAAAAGAAAATGCTTATTTTAAATACTATTAAAATTAAAAATTACAACTAGTTTATTTCATTTTAATAGGACACATATCACATGAGTCCCAAACAGAAATCCTGCAGTTCAATAAAAATAAGTCCCTGAACTTACATGGCTTGTTTATGCTTTATTTATAGAGACAGTTAGGTATGCTACAATGAAGACATTCTGTTTTCTCTGGTCTAATTCTATGACATCACTAGATAAAGCTGTGGACCCTCTGGTATTAAGGGGTCAGGGATCATGGGTGTTTGGGAAATGTCATGTGGGGAAGGTTGCCTTTTCACCATGGAGAATGTGCACTGCTGAAGGATTTTGCAGGCCCAGACAACTTGGTGAGATCAGAGCTGGCTGAGCACTGGACCAGCAGTCACCCAGAATTCTGACAGCCAGACCACAAGAGTTGCCCAGTAGAATGCAGTCAATACTGAAGGGCCTGCAGTAAAACCTCCTGGAAACAAAGAATGAAAAGAGCAAAAGAGACTGGACAGAGCTTCAGGACCCTCCACCTTTCAGTACCCACCCTCCTTTCTGTACTCCTATCTCAATCCCATTGTGATGCGTGCTTGTGCCAGGACTCCAGGTATAGATATATGATGCCATGGTTGAGAACTTGGGTCTTAGAGCCAAAGTGACCTGGGTTTTAATCTCATTTCTGCTACTCATGAATTGTATGATCACGGACAAGGTACTTAAGCTGAGTCTTTTTCCTTATCTATAAAATAGAGGGGCAGGAAATTAACAGCACCCATCCCTCCGCAGGGTATAGAAAGAATTAAATGAGGCAATGCATAAAAATTGCTTAGCATTGTTCCTGGCATGTGGTAAGCACTCAGTAAATTTGTACTATTGCCATTATTATATTGTGCATCTCTCCCACATAACCACACCTGCCCCTACATCAAACGATGTCATCACCCTTTCTAGCCTCCCTCTCCAAGGTACCACATACTCCTGCAAAATCAAAAAGTTCCTCTCTTGAACATTAGTTTTGGCTATGGTGGTATGAAGAAGTCAGTGAATCTTCTCTGAAAAAAATATAGATTATATATATATATAGATATAACAAAACTGTCCAGAAATAGCCATTTCAGAGATCTAGAAATCAACAAAAGGCTTTAGGCAGGAATGGCAGAAGACTCTGGCTCTCTTGCTTGGTGAAGTTCCTGGTCCCTCAGCTCAGTCCTCAAGAATGGCAGTTTAACTAGCATAGGGCTGGCCAGGAAAACCAGTAGCTGTGCTTCCAGAAGAGGCAGACTTGATTTGTGGCAGGTGGCTTTGTCAGCTAGACATGGCAAATTTAGTAGGGAAAACCACAGCTTTGTTTGCCAAGGTTGCAATCCCAGTTGGTGCAAGAACAGAATACTCAGAAATTTAATATAGATATACTAAAATGAGAGAACCATAGAAGGGTTGAGATAAGCTCTTCTTGCATACCTGGCTAACTAGAAACTACAGGTATGTACAGGGGAGACCTGACAGAGCCTGGCAGAAAGTAAAGGCCAAGGCCAACATGAGAAGTGCTGAAACTCGGATGTGCTCTGCACCTACACACACATGGATCAGCAGAGGGTGGAGATTCATGGGGTCCAGGTGTTTGAAAACCACCACTGTCAGAACCATTGGCTCAGAATCACTTCCAGAAGGACACAGTAGAAAAATCTGAAAATCTTACTTTGTCAGTACTAGAGAAAATTCTGTGCAAAGAACTAAAAGAAATTATGTTCCAAGAATGAAGGAATACCTGACAACGACTCAACAAACAGAGAATAACAGTGGACAAATAGAAACTTGAAAAAGTATCAAACTCCAGAGTTGAAAATTACAGCTACTGAAATGAAAAATGCACTAGATGCACTCAACAACAGGTTTGAGACGACAGAAGGAAACCAGCAGTGTACTTAAAGATAGATCTACCCAAATTATCCAACATGAAGGACAGAGAGAAAAGACTGAAGGAAAAACGAACAGTCTCAAGACTTGAGGGGCAACATCAAGCACAATATACATGGAATGGGAATTCTAGAAGGAGAAGAAAGAGAAAGTGGCAGGGAAAAGAACTGAAGCAATAATGGCTGAGAATTTCTCATATTTGATGAAAAACATTAATCTACAAAACCAAGAATCCTTGTCAATAAATTCCAGGCAAGATAAAAACAAACAAATCCACGTCTATACATATCACAGTCAAACTGCTGAAAAACAAAGAGAGAACAACCCATCACAAACAGAGAAACAAAAATAAACAAACAGTAGACTTCTCATCAGGAACAATGGAGGCCAGAGGGCAAGAGAATAACACTCAAAATGCTGAAAGGGAAAAAAAACTCAACTAAGAATTTTATATTTAGCAAAACTGTTTCAAAAATAAAGGTAAGATAAAAGACATTCCAAGATAAATAAAATCTGAGAGAATTCATTACTAGCAGACCTGTCCAAGAAACACTAAAGAAAATCCTTCAGGCTGAATGGAAATGCCGCCAGATGGTAACTCAAATTTGCAGGGAGGAATAAAGAGCAGTGGAAATGGTTAATACGAAAGTATATACGAAAGATTATATAGTTTTTCTTAATTCCTTTTCAAAACAAAAAATTTTTAAAGCAATACTTATAGCACTGTATTATATTTATAGTATATACAGATGAAATTTAGATGATATTAAAAGCACAAATGGGGGAGGGAGAATGGAGTTATGTAGCAGAAAAGTTGCTATATTGTAGTGGAATTTGGTATTAAACTGAAGCAAATTGTGCTAAATTAAAGATGTAATCCTTCCAGCAACCACTAAAAAAATTTAAAGCATAACTTAAAATCAACAGAGGAGGGGCCGGCCCAGTGGTGTAGTGGTTAAGTTCACATGCTCTGCTTTGGTAGCCCCAGAGATCACGGGTTCGGATCCCAGGCATGGACCTACACACCACTCGTCAAGCCATGCTGTGGCAGCATCCCATATAGAAAATAGAGGAAGACTGGCACAGATATTAGCTCAGAGACAATCTTCCTCAAGCAAAAAGAGGAAGATTGGCAACAGATTTTAGCTCAAGACCAATCTTCCTCACCAAAAAAAAAAAAAAATCAACAGAGGAAGAAAAAGTGATCTTCGAGGAGGAATGATGTCAGCATCATGGTGCAGTGAGCTCTTCCCTTAGACTCTCCTCCCCAAGATAAAATGAAACAAACATTCAAAAATCTACAGAGGACATTCACACAACACAAAAGATGTCTGAGAGATCCACAAAGCCAGATATCTGATGGTGTAGGTGCTGGATCCCCCAGAGGAAGTGGAAGGAGGTAAGCCCCACACAGAGGTGGCTAAGCTACTGTGGGGGTGTCTTCATCAAGCCAGCACCCCAGGAGTGCAGATAGCGAAGGCAGAGCGAAAACATCCTCAGGATCACACCAGCAAAAGAAAGAGCCCCTCCCCCTGCCCAGAACTCCAACTCAGCCCGTCAGCAAGCCCACCCACCCACAGGTTAGAAAAGCAGCAGCTGCGAGCGAGCAAACCGGAAATCGTAGGGTGGGACCTGTCAGCATAGATTCTAAGGTCAGGCACAGATGAAAGGGATCACAGCAGGGTCAGAATACACAGCCCTTGACCCCCACCCAGTGGCAGCAGTTGGAAGCTGCTACCAGATGCTATCACTATGCGAAGGCACAAATCCACGCCATCAAACAGTAAGGAGAAATATATTAATACACCAGGCCAGAAGGAAAATGACAAGCACCCAGGAATCAATCCTGAAGCCACAGAAATTTATAATCTAAATGACAGAGAATTCAAAATAGCTATCATAAAAAAACTCAATGAGTTACAAGAAAATACAGATAGATAACTCAATGAAATCAGGAAGAAAATTAATGAACAGGGAATTCCTCACAAAAGAGACTGAAACTATAAAGAAAAACCAATCAGAAATGTTGGAGATGGAAAACACAATGGATGGATAAAGAAAAATCTGGAATAACAGAGCTGATATTATGGAGGAGAGAATTAGCAGTCTGGAAGACAGAAATATAGAAATGCTTCAGATGGAGGAGGAGAGAGAACTAAGACAAAAAGAAATGAAGAAATTCTCCAAGAAATAGCCAACTCAATTAGGAAATTCAACATAAGGATTATAGGTATTCCAGAGGGAGAAGAGAAGGAGAATGAAGCAGAAAGCTTGCTCAAAGAAATAATAGCTGAAAACTTCCCAAACCTGGAGAAGGAGCTGGAAATACAAGTAAAAAAAGCTAATAGAACTCCTATTTGTATCAATGTGAAAAGACCTTCTCCAAGGCCCATAGTAGTAAAGCTGGCAAAAGTCAAAGACAAAGAAAAAATATTAAGGCCAGCAAGGCAGAAGAAAATAACTTACAAAGGAACACCTATCAGGCTTTCAGCAGAATTCTCAGCAGAAAACTTACAGGCTAGGGGAGAGTGGAATAATACATTCAACATTCTGAAAGACAAAAACTTTCAGCCAAGAATATTCCATCCAGCAAAAATATCCTTCAGATATGATGGAGAAATAAAACCTTTTCCAGTTAAACAAAAGCTAAGGGAGTCCATCGCCACAAGGCCCACCCTATAAGAAATGCTCAAGAAGGCCCTCATACCTAAGGAAAAAAAAGAGAAAGGGGATACAAAGCCTCAAGCAAGGAGAAAAATAGGTAGACAAAGTCAGAAAAATTGCAGCTCTCTAGAAGAACAGGTTAGCAAAGAATTAATTATAACATCAAAGATAAAGGGAAGGAAAACATCAAAAATAAATATAATCTCGTCATTTTACCCACAAACTCACAACACAAGATGGGATAAGTTGTAACAAGAATAACTTAGAAGGCGAAAAGGAGGAGGATGGAATCCACTTGGTCTAAGGAAATAAGAGGCTATCAGAAAATGGACTATCTCATCTACGAGATTTTTTATACAAACCTCATGGTAACCACTAAACAAATAATAAGAACAAAGACACAAATGATAAATAAAGAGAAAACTTAGAAAACCATCATAGAGAACTACCAAACTGAATTGGTAGTCCAAAATACACAGGACAAGAAACAAGGGAAATACAGAACAACTGGAAAACAGCAGCATTAAGCTCTCATATACCAATAATCACTCTAAATGTAAATGGACTGAATTCTCCAATCAAAAGACATAGAGTGGCGGGACAGATTAAAAAACAAGACCCAACAATATGCTGCCTACAGGAAACACATCTCAGTTCTAAAGAAAAACACAGGCTCAGAGTGAAGGGATGGAAGACGATACTCCAAGCTAATAGCAAACAAAGGAAAGCAGGTGTTGCCATACTTATATTAGACAAAGTAGACTTCAAGATAAAATAGGTAATGAGAGACAAAGAGGGGCAATATATAATGATAAAAGGGACACTCCACCAATAAGATATAACTCTTAAAAATATATATGAACTCAACATAGGAGCACCAAAGTACATAGAGCAACTATTAACAAACCTAAAAGGAATATTAACAACAACACAATAATAGTAGGGGAACTTAACACCCCACTTACATCAATGGATAGATCATCCAAACAGAAAGTCAACAAGGAAATACTGGATTTAAACGAAAAATTGGACCAGATGGACTTAATACATACAGATAGAACACTCCAACTGAAAACAGCAGAATACACATTCTTCTCAAGTGCACATGGAACATTCTCAAGGATAGATCAGATGGTGGGAAAAAAGGAAAGCCACCATAAATTTAAGAAGAATGAAATCATATCAAGCATCTTTTGGGACCATAATGCTATGAAACTAGAAATTAACTACAAGAAAAAAGCTGGGAAAGTGACAAATATGTGGAGACCAAACAACATGCTACTGAACAACAAATGGATCATTGAAGAAATTAAAGGAGAAATCAAAAAATATCTGAAGACAAATGAAAACGAAAATACACCATACCAACTCACATGGGATGCAGCAAAAGCGGTCCTAAGAGGGAAATTCATAGCAATACAGACCCGCCTTAACAAACAAGAAAAATCTCAAATAAGTAACCTTAAACTACACCTAATAGAATTAGGAAAAGAAGAACAAACAAAGCCCAAAGTCAGCAGAAGGAGGGAAATAATAAAAATTAGAGCAGAAAGAAAGGAAATCCAAACCAGAAAAGCAGTAGAAAGGACCAATGAAACAAAGACCTTGTTCTATGAGAAAATAAACAAAACTGACAAACCCTTAGCCAGACTAAGAAAAAAAGAGAGAAGGTTCAAATAAATAAAATTAGAAATGAAAGAGGAGAAATTACAATGGATACCACAGAAATACAAAGGATTATAAGAGAATACTGTGAAAAACTATATGCCAACAGACTGGACAATCTAGAAGAAATGGATAAATTCTTAGACTCATACAATCTCCCAAAACTGAACCAAGAAGAAACAGACAATCTGAATAGACCAATCACAAGTAAAGAGATTGAAATAGTAATGAAAAACCTCCCAAAAAATAAAAGTCCAGGATCAGATGGTTTCCCTGGAGAATTCTACCAAACATTCAAAGAAGATTAAATACCTACTCTTCTCAAACTATTCCAAAAAGTCAAAGAAGACAGAACACGTCCTAACATTTTATGAGGCCAACATCACCCTGATCCCAAAGCCAGACAAGGTCAAAACAAAGAAGGAAAATTACAGGCCAATATCACTGATGAACATAGATGTAAAAATCCTCAACAAAATATTGGCAAACAGAATACAGCAATACATTACAAAGATCGTACACCATGATCAAGTGGGATTTATATCCCAGGGACGCAGGGATGGTTCAACATCTGCAAATCAATCAACGTGATACACCACATTAACAAAAGGAGGAATAAAAATGACATGATCATCTCAATAGATGCAGAGAAAGCATCTGACAAGATCCAACATCCATTTATGATAAAAACTCTCAATAAATTGAGTATAGAAGGAAAGTACCTCAACATAATAGAGTCCATATATGACAAACCCACAGCCAACATCATACTCAATGGAGAAAAACTGAAAGCCAAGCCTCTGAGAACAGGAACAAGACAAGGGTGCCCATTCTAACCACTCTTATTCAGCATAGTGGAGGTTTTGGAGGTTTTGGCCAAAGCAATTAGGCAAGAAAAAGAAATAAAAGGAATCCAAATAGGCAATGAAGAAGTGAAACTCGTGCTGTTTGCAGATGACATGATTTTATATGCAGAAAACCCTAAAGAATCAATCAGAAAACTATTAGAAATAATCAACAACTACAGCAAAGTCACAGGGTACAAAATCAACTTACAAAAATCAGTGGCATTTCTATACTCTAATAACGAACTAACAGAAAGGGAACTCAAGAATACAATCCCATTTACAACTGCAACAAAAAGAATAAAATATCTAGGAATAAATTTAACCAACGAGGTGAAAGACCTATGCAATGAAACCTATAAGACATTATCGAAAGAAATCGATGATGACATAAAGAAAGGGAAATATATTCCATGTAAATGGGTTGGAAGAATACAGTTAAAAAGTCCATACTACCTAAAGCAATCTACAGATTCAATGCAATCCCAATCAGAAGCCCAATGACATTCTTCATGGAAATAGAACAAAGAATCCTAAAATTCATATGGGGCAACAAAAGACCCCAAATAGCTAAAGCGATCCTGAGAAAACAGAACAAAGCTGGAGGCATCATAATCCCTGACTTCAAAATATACTACAAAGCTATAGTAATCAAAACAGCATGGCATTGGTACAAAAACAGCCACATACATCAAGGAAACAGAATTTAAAGCCCAGAAATAAAACCACACAGCTATGGACAGCTAATCTTCAACTAAAGAGCTAAAAACATACAATGGAGAAAGGAAAGTCTCTTCAGTAGATAGTGTTGGAAAACTGGACAGCCACGTGCAAAAGAAGGAAAGTAGTCCATTATCTTTCATCATACACAAAAATTAACTCAAAATGGATCAAAGACTTGAAGGTAAGACCTGAAACCATAAGACTCCTAGAAGAAAATATAGGCAGTACACTCTTAGACATCGGTCTTAGAAGGATCTTTTTGAATACCATGTCTACTCAGACAAGGGAAACAAAAGAAAAAATAAACAAATGGGACTTCATCAGACTAAAGAGCTCCTGCAAGGCAAAGGAAACAAGGAACAAAACAAAAAGAAAACCAACTAACTGGGAGAAAATATTTGCAAATCATATATCCTACAAGAGGTTAATCTCCAAAATACATAAAGAACCCATACAACTCAACAACAAAGAAACAAACAACCTGATCAAAAAATGGGCAGAGGACATGAACAGACATTTTTCCAAAGAAGATACACATATGGCCGACAGGCACATGAAAAGATGTTCAACATCACTAATCATCAGAGAAATGCAAATCAAAACTACACTAAGATATCACCTTACACCTATTAGAATGGCTATAATTACCTGGACAAAAAACAACAAATGTTGGAGAGGATATGGAGAAAAGGGAACCCTCATACACTGTTGATGGGAATGCAAACTGGTACAGCCACTTTGGAAAACAGTATGGAGATTTCTTAAAAAACTAAAAATAGAAATACCATACAACCCAGCTATCCCACTACTGGGTATTTACCCAAACAACTTGAAATCAACTATTCCAAGAGACTTATGCACCACTATGTTCACTGCAACATTATTCACAAGAACCAAGAAGTGGAAGCAACCCAAGTGTCCATCGATTGATGATTGGACAAAGAAAATGTGGTATATATGTATATAATGGAATACTATTCAGCAATAAAAAAAGACAAAATCATCCCATTCACAACATGGATGGACCTGGAGGGTATTATGTTAAGTGAAATAAGCCAGACAGAGAAAGACAAATACCATATGATTTCACTCATATGTGGAAGACAAACTAACACGTGGACAAAGATAACAGTTCAGAGGTTACGAGAGGTGAACGGGATTGGGGGGTGGGCATAAGGGCTGATGGGGCACATTTATATGGTGACTGACAAATAATAATGTACAACTGAAATTTCACAATGTTATAAACTATTATGACCTGAATAAAATTTAAAAAACATAAAAAATAAATCAACAGCGGAATTAAATGGGCCGGCCCCATGGCCCAGTGGTTAAGTTGGGTGCACTCCACTTCAGCAGCCCAGGTTTGGTTCCTGGGTGCAGAACCACACCACTCGTCAGCAGCCATGCTGTGGCGGCGTCCCACATACAAAATAGAGGAAGACTGGCACAGATGTTAGCTCAGGGAGAATCCTCCTCAAGCAAAAACAGGAAGATTGGCACCAGGTGTTAGCTCAGGTAGACTCTTCCTCAGCAAAAAAAATCAACAGAGGAATTAAAATTATGCACTAAAAAAGATTTAACACAAAAAAATTCCTCTCTCATGTATTCCATGCTTTTGCGATCCCACTAAATGACCAGTACTTCCCAAACTTTTCCACGAGAGTAACTACAGAAAAGGCCAAAAATCCCTGGAAGATCTGTCTGCAAGCATGCCCAAGGTAGCCCTCCACAGCCAAAGTTGTTTATCTTTCACTATTTTGTGTTTTGTCTTTAAAATTTTATCTTTAAAATTCATGAATTTTATTTATCTTCTACAACAGATTACATTTGCGCTTGTTTTGGTATAAAAAATAATGTGGGATTTTGTTTGTGTATTTGTTTTTCCGGGTTTATTTTTACCAAAACGTTTAAGTAAAATTAACACTTGAAGAAAATGTACCATGTTTGTCCTATTGCTTTATGTGCCCGCTGATATTCCACCAGGCCCCTAAAAGAGTAGTTTTCAAACTTTTTGGAACCTACAGTAAGAAAAACATCATGACCCTTTTTTTGTGTGTGTGTGAGGCAGATTAGCCCTGAGGTAACATCCGATGCTAATCCTCCTCTTTTTGCTGAGGAAGATTAGCCCTGGGCTAACATCCATGCCCATCTTCTTCTACTTTATATGGGACACTGCCACAGCATGGCTTGACAAGCAGTACGTTGGTCTGCGCCCGGGATCCAAACCTGTGAACCCCGGGCTGCCAAAGCGGAGCACACGAACTTAACCGCTACACCACCAGGCCGGCCCCTCATGACCCATTTTTATATATACACACACACAGACACACACACATGCATGCATGCACGCGTACACATACATACACCCAACCCGTAACTGAAATAAAAGGCTTTTTTTTTTCTATCTCTTTCTTGCTTTTTTCTTTTTTTAATGCTACTAAATTGAATTTAAAAGCCACTAACGAGTCGTGGCTTAAAGTCTGAAAACAACTTGTCTAGACAATCTGATAAACTAATTCATCCCAAGACTTCTTATAAGTTATTCTGGCTTCCTGTGTCACTATACCCAAAGAACACTTAAATTTTTATAGTGGATTTCACTGTTTTAAACCAAAGTAATGAGATGGGCAATCAGGAAGATAGTTTTTGTTTCTGTTCAATTTCCATCTCATAGCTCGCTCCCTACTTCATGCAATAGTAATATTGCCTTGTTTGGCTTGCTTAGTTACAGATACATATCTGGTTTTGCAGATGATGATGAGCATAAAAAATAAATACTGGTGGATTATGTGCTATTATGTTTGCATTTCTTTGCAGTTACTATCAGTCATCTGCTCAACACACAATTACTAGGCTTGTACTTTCAAAAGGATATCTAAGCTGGTGAAGAAAAAGAGGACACCTAAAATTCACTGGGGTACTGTGCTGAGCCCAAACACAAGGGAAATGTTTGAAGACGATTCATATTTCTCTAAGGGGTGGGAGAAGGACTGCCAGGTGCAAGTCACATGAAGGCATACAGAGAATACCCTCTAACCTCTTATAAAGTGTTCTACAGTGGAACGGGCTTCCCCCTTCAGTGGTAGGCTCCCAATCCCTGCAAGTATTAACGTAAAAAAAAGCAAACCTTTGAAATCACAGACATGGGATGTAATAAAGCCAATCCAATAACAAATAATATTGAGGTTTCAGAACACAAGTAGAAACACAAAGGAAGAAGTGTTTAAATCTGACGAGGGAATCTCAGGAGGCTCTGGAGGAGGCAGCATTTCAGCTGAGCCTTAAAGGATGATTAAGATTCCAAAACGCAGATAAAGAAGATGTGCATTTCAGGTTGAGGGAAGCAGAGGAGCAAGGCAAAGTGACCTTCTCAAAAAGAGAAAACACACACATACATCCCTCTTTTCCTCTTCCTTGAATCTTGCTACAGAATCTGGACTTATTTCTGAGCAATGAAGGCAAAGTTTTCAAGTGGTAGAGTAATACAACCCAGTTGAGTTTAAAGGTCACTTTGGCAGAAACGTGCAACTAAGACAAGTGTTTGGAGAAGGGTGGCCAGTTAGGAGGTCACTGCAATAATCTAGATAAAGAATTCAACCCCAACATTTGCCAAGGTCATTAGAGACAAAAGTGAAATTTCACTTCCTTTACCGGCACAACTTCCTTGACATCATCTCTGGTCCTCATTTTTCAATGGAGAAAATTCTCTAACTCATTTTTCTGGAAAGAAGAACATGGTATAATTCATCATAAAGAAACATCCCAGTCTTATGACCATTCAAAATGCTATAATGAAGAATTTTAAAGAAATGTTATCGTTGCTGAAGGCATTGAAAGAAATAGATTCTCTTGGCTCTTGCCCATAGAACAAATGAATAAGATGAAAGTTATATCCAGTCTGGGGGTTGGAAGTTCCCTAGGCCTTCTACAGGATTGTTCATTAATCCTTGGGGGCGGGGGGCACAGAAGAGATGGAGGGAGGGAAGGATAGAGGGATGGACAGAGAGGGAGAGAGGGAATGAGAGAGAACTTGCTGATGAAGAGAACTGGAAGAAAAAGCACATTCTCTTCTTTTTTTTTTGTGAGGAAGATCAGCCCTGAGCTAACATCCATGCCAATCCTCCTCTTTTTTCCCAAGGAAGACTGGCCCTGAGGTAACATCTATTGCCAATCCTCCTCCTTTTTCTCCCCAAAGCCCCAGTAGATAGTTGTTTGTCATAGTTGCACATCCTTCTAGTTGCTATATGTGAGACACCGCCTCAGCAAGGCCGGAGAAGCGGTGCGTCGGTGTGCGCCTGGGCTCCAAACCTGGGCCACCAGTAGCGGAGTATGTGCACTTAACCGCTAAGCCACGGGGTCGGCCCCAGCACATTTTCTCATGGCATGTAAACCCATGGTGGCATTTATTTACACAAAGGTTTTCACCACTCTAGCTTGAGGTTTACGGGTCAGAAAACTAAACTAAAAACAATTTATTTTTTTCTAATTCAAACTCCTCTTAAAAATTCTGCCTCTTTTTTAAGTTGAACATTATACAGAAACATACGTAAACCTAATAAACATTTTAATGCCTCAATTAAAGGTAATAAAATAAAAATTGAACTGGAAAAGGAGTTTATAAACACCTAAAGTTCTATATGTGGGGAGTTTTAAGTCACCTGGTTTAGTCCTTTTAATGATACTTAAGTGTTTAGTAGTACATTCAATGAATCATTATACTTAAATAGAACATTTAGCAGGCTAACCCAACTTGGCAAGAATAACAGGCCATAACCCCTAAGGAAGTATCTTTTAATTTTAATGGGTTGGGAGTTAACAAAAAGTAAATTACCACTCTCCAAAATGAGAATATATTCTAAAGTTGTTGCTGCAAAGATAAAATAGATGATTTTGGAACAACTCCAAGGAGGCCTATCATGAGTACACTTATCATTCAGATGAAAGGCCCTGTTATAAATGAAAGCCTTGGCTCTTCTTCGTGTGCATTTACTTGAATATAAAATGACTTAAAAAAGCTTACCTTCAAGACCAGTGGACTTTTAGATACACGTGACTAAGTGCAAGTTCTTCCTTGGGAAAATGTGACAATGTTCCCATGAATACAGTCACCAAGGGTACCTGTCCCATGAAAAACGGTTCTAATGCAGTGCGCTGTCAGGAGAGATAACAAGCGGTAAAGCAATCTCAAAGAACAAGGTGTTAAGAAGGCACTTCAAAGGGCACTGGAGTGGAAAACAGGAGACCTGGGTGACCATGGCAGTATTACTAACTGCCTGTGTGTCTTTAGGGAAGTCACTTGACCTCCCCGGGCTTCAATTATCCCATCTGAAAACAAGAAAGACAAAGCAAGGGCCATAAGGATTCACTCTACCTGCCATAGTCCCTAACTCCAGGGACAACATTCTCGACTGTCCAGGGAGAGAGGTCACCCAAAATTCCTGCAGGGCCATATGCAATGTGCAGAAGCACATTCCAAAATTACAATTGCTTTAATTTATTGCTAGTCATGATAAGTTATTTTGAAAGTTCAAACAAAATTAGTGAAGGGGATTTTTGTGAAGCAAGAGAGACATGTGTTAAAGGTTTAGAAACACCACTTCCAGTAAGAGCATAAGCTGTTGCTGTAAATCTTATCGAAACATCAAACCATGTATAATCTTATAACTACTTCTTTCTTGGCTTAGTAAAAATTAAACAAACAAAAAATTCTCGGGGCTGGCCTGGTGGCATAGCAGTTAAGTTCACATGCTCCGCTTCGATAGCCCGGGGTTTGCAGGTTCAGATCCCGGGCACGGACCTACGCACCGCTTATCAAGCCATGCTATGGCAGGCGTCCCACATATAAAGTAGAGGAAGATGGGCACGGATGTTAGCCCAGGGCCAATCTTCCTAAGCAAAAGAGAGGAGGATTGGCGACAGACATTAGCTCAGGGCTAATCTTCCTCACCAAAAAAAAAAAAAAAAAATTCTCATGGACACTCTAACAATCATTTGTGGTGGCAGTAGTGTTAAAGTCTCCACAGAACATTCCTAGATAACACCAACAGACTGGACCCAGCAGTTGTTTCGGGTTTCACCTGGCATCTGATTCAGGCGACGCAATAGGCATTCAATCTAGGTATTACTATGTGTACTTAGCATTAGAGGAAGACACAGAACAGCATCTTCACCTCATCCTGGGCCCAGCAGCTACCCCAGTACACAGCTTCTTTTGCCCCCTCATCCACAAAGGAAATGGCAAGAGCCAAGGTACATGGAAGTCCCCTTGAAACCTGCCAGTTCCTACCAGTCTTTTACATGGATCTAGTCCCAGAGACCCAAGGCCTTACACACTGACTCACAGCTCCCAACCCAGGTGTGGCAGAACACAGCAACACGGCAGGTGCCTTGATCTTAATGCTATAGCTTCCCCAAAACCAGTGCTGAGAGAAGATCAACTCCAAGGTTATTCTAGCCGAGGAATGATGTTAATCCTTTACCTACAAATACCAAATAAAAATGTTACAGTATCTTATAAAACAACTATTTCTGATATACTTTTTTAAGTGCCCCTATGTACATGCTTATAATTATTTTTATAATCCAGCTTTCCTTTAATGGGTGAAAAATATTTATATAAGCATTCTTTGAATTCATAATAGTGCTGGCTTCACCTCAAGAAACTTTTACTGAAAGTCTATGATGTGAAACACAAGATGCTAGGCACCAGGAATATGGATGATTTAGGAAAAGGTCCCTGCTCTTCAAGAGTCCAAGCCTCCAATGTGTGTTTTTTCCACACCACCAAGCAATTCTCCAACACCAGCTGGATGTCCTATAATTCAACTCAATTCTTACACTATCTACCTGGAGATAGCATCAGATCCCACAGGTTAAGGCTCAGTCCTACAAGACTGGCCCCGCCCCATACACACACACTTCAGATGCCAATGGCAAGTCCAGGTTGTCACCTGTGCTTCCAACTGACCGGCTATAGATCAGAGGTTCTAAGGGCCCCCTCCCTGAGTTTGATTAATTTGCTAGTGTGGTTCACAGAACTCAGGGAAATATTTTACTTACTAGATTACCAGTTTATTATAAAAGGATATAACTCAGGAACAGCCAGATGGAAGAGATGCATAAGGCAAGGCATGGGGAAAGGGCATGGAGTTTCCATGCTCTCTCTGGGCATAGCACTCTCCCTGAATGTCTAGGTGTTCACCAACCCAGAAGCTCTCTGAATCCCATCCTTTAGGGTTTTTATGGAGGCTTCATGACATAGGCATGATTGATTGAATCACCGGCTGTTGGCAACTGATTTAACCTCTAGCCCTTCTCTCCACCTCAGAGGTCAGAGGAGGGGGACTGAAAGTTCTGACCCTCTAATTACATGGTTGGTTCCCCTGGCAACCAGCCCCCATCCTTAGGTGGGGTCCAAAAGTCACCTCATTAACATAACTCAAATGCGGTTGAAAGAGGTTTGTTATGACTATCAAGACATCTTTATCATTCTTATCACTTAGGAAATTCCAAGGGTTTTAGGAGCTTTGTGCCTGGAACCAGGGACAAAGACCAAATATATATTTCTTACTTAAATAACAATATCATAAAGTCTACCAGCAAAGAAAATAAACACACCTCCAATGAGAATTAATAAAATAAGAGAATACATTATGTCGAATGCCAGGTGAGTGAGAATTAGGGTAGAAAGGAACTAATGTATTGTGGGCAGCCAAGGAAGGCTTGGAGAACATAATTGCAGCTTATTATTAATAATAACTGCCATTTATTGATACCTAACTACATGATGGGCCGTACCAGGCACTTCACATACATCATCTTACTTCACCCTCTCAACAATACAGTGAGGAGTGCTGTTATTATCCCCAATTTTCAAATGAAAAAATTTGTATTTTGAGATAAATAATTTGCCCAAATGGTAAAGAGTAGCTTCAAACTCAGATCAGTCTGACTCAAAAGGAAATGATCTAAGCATGAAACTAAAAGATACTGCCTTGAAAGAACACATAAGACATTGTAGCCTGGAGAAACAGTAGCAGCAAATTTCACAGTAATACACATAGTATGTTCTCAGACGACAACTCAACAGCAGCAAAAATTAGCAGCCACAGCAGCAACCTTGACTGAGCACCCACCATGGGCCAAGCACTTTGCAGACAGCATCTCCTGTAAGCTTCATAACAGGCCTGGAGGTAGTTTCATGATAACCATTTGTAGGTGACAAGACTAAAACTCAGAGCAACTAAGCAAGCTTTCCAAAGCCACACAGTTAGAAAGGAGCAAAATCAGAACTCAAATCCAGGTTTATGTGATTCTGAAACCTATGTTCTCGATTGCTGTGAAATACTGTCTTCCAGCAGACCACTTTGGTTGAAGCAGAGGAACCACATCAGAAGAAGCAGGAGTCAAGGTGGAAAGACAGGTAAAGTCCAGACAGTGATCTGAATGTTGAAATTTTATCCAATGTCCCTTCTTTTGGTAACAATTAGCTGGCAGGAACCATGGCCTGCTCAGGTATACAGATCTATCCAGTATACAGGGAAAGGCTTGAACGAGGTAGGTGACTTGTACAAAAAAGTATTTTAGGAAAATTAATATGGCCAAGAAACCAATTTGAAGTTTATTCCCATGGAACAGATATGAAGAATCAAAATCCTAGACAAAGGATTCCCCAAAACTGGAATTAGAGAGAGACAGGTAATAAAAACATTACAAAGAAAAATCTGTTGATACTTGATAACTGGATGAGTGGAAGAGACAAGGACAATTCTATGTTTGCAAACTGGCTACTAACAGAAACGTGAAAAAACACAAAGATTGATAAGAATGAATTTAGACATGCTTAAATTCAGGGACAGTGGGACACCTAAGTGGCAACAAAACCCTGAACAGGACAGCACAAAGGAGAGAGCCCTGTGACACGCTGGCACAAGCCTGCCTCCGTGAGGACAACAGGCTGGTTAACTCCACAACGGCGGGGACCAGGTCCCTCCTGTCCCCTACTACATCCCAACCACACCTCACACAGACTAGGTGTTCAATAAACATTTTCTGAATGAGGTATTACGATCCAATCCAAATTTCTTCAGCCTATCCTCAAGGATGTCATGACTCTGTCAAATGCCTTGATGAAATTCATACCCACTCTCTTTACTACATTCTTGTAGATGTCATGCAACCCTATTAAAGAAAGAAATGAGGTCAATTTAATGGTAATTACTTTCAATGAACCAATCCTAACCCTCCCAAAAGTAATGATCATGAACAACCTGGAAGGAAGTTGCACATGTCATGTTCAGACTCTATCCTTGACCCTGCCACATTCAATTACTTTAAAATGTTTTGGTTGAGGACTAGAAAGTCCTCATTGTGATCATTTATTTAGGTTATGTGTCAGGTACCCACAAATAGGTACGAATTCCTAAAGAGCCTCCAGAAAGATCAGAAATAAAATTCAGCACTGACAAAGTTACGACTGCAAAGAGCTTGTTATATTCTATAGAATCCCAGAAGTAACTGACAGCATAAGTGAGTTCGATTTTTTCACTGTTCAGTATCCATTTCCCTTGTTCTGGAAACAGCATCTGTTCTTCCTGTGGTGAATCACTCCCACCCCACTCTTAGTTCAGTGGTTTGGGTAGGGCTGCAGAGGTGGGGCGTAGGACCCAGCCTAGTCAGTCAGCACATCCCTGCTCCCTGGTCACAGTGAATGGCACAGGGACAGGCATGTAAGACCTAGGCCTAAGTCATTCAGCCGAGTCCATGTCCCTGGCCATAGACTGATTTTGAGATAGCCACTTGACCCAATTTGGGTCAATGAGAGTTAAGACCAGTATTTTACTGGGACTGTTAGAAAACAGACTTGCTCTTTTCTGCTGGGACTGCTGGCAGTAAGGATGCTGTGGAACCGGGAGCTGCCATGGACCCACCATGTGGCATCAAAAAATGAGGCCAACATAGATGAAAGCAGAGTCAAAGGCAGAGATAGAGTAGATCTTACTGACTCTGATCCAGCCATATCTAAAGCTAGCTCTCTGTGGATTTTTCAGTCTCTGGACCAATAAAAATCCCACTTTTGCTTAAGCCCAGGTTGAATCAGATTATGTACTTTCAACGGAAAAATTCCCGGCTAATCTAATTGCCCAAGCAGCCCTCACTTTGAGGATAAATTCAGTAAAGAGGCAGCCCCTCTACTTCATTTATCCATCTGTTATTTTGCTGTATACATAATTCAAAAATGCCCCATGTAAAATTTTTGCTTAGGAACTTATAATTGCAACTGAAGACAGTAAAGCTCACTCTTTTCTAAGCTGAGATAACTTGAGCAAACCAAAAAAATAGACTACATAAGCTATACCGGGGACAATCTGAGCTCTAATCAGCTTGTCCCAAACACTGTGAAGCTCGATTTATGCTTTAGCACTGGAGTTGCCACATTCTAAGCTGCTGATGCAAGTAAAAATCCACAGTGCAGAATGTGATGCTGGGAGATAACAAATAGCAGAGACTGCCTACTGGAACATTTCTATAAACAACAGTGAAGAAGAGCGTCAGCTCCCAGACTGCAGTTGCAAGAAACTACAGGTATAATTGCCTATCCTTTTCCAACCCAGATTGCAAGTATCTGCAAAGAAAAACACATGGGGAAAAAAGCAATCTGTCCCACAAATATACATGGATAAATGTTATAGAGGAGGAAAAAAATGAACCACCGGTTTTTTCTGTGGACTTTTTTCTATTCAGGGCCAAGCCCCGAACTTCTATTTTCTTAATATTCTGCATCTTTTTACTTGACACTTATATTTGACATATACTGCAGGTTGGGAAATTTATTCTATTTACATATGTTTGCTGTCTCCCCAGCTAGAGTGTAAGCCCCCTGAAGTCCAGGACCTTATCTTTCCAGAGGTAACACAGTTCTGACACAAAGTAGATGCTCAGAAAATGTTTGTTGGAAATTATTAAAATGTTAAACACACAACCAGCAATGTATTGATCATATAATGAATAATTCTACCTTCCTTCCTTAAAATCAATAATAGTTACCATTTACTGAACAGCTCCTATGCACCAAATGATGTGCTAAAAGCCATACAAAAATAACTTAGCTCATTGACTTGGACTGAGTTTATCCTAACCGTGAAGTGCAAGTAAATCAAAAGGAATGATCATGCTTCTTCCTTACTCTTCCCACTGCTGTACTTAAACAGAAATAGAACAAATACATGAAGGTTCAGGGTGACACATTTTAGCTAACCTTAGGAACATACTCAAGAAGGGGCAGAGCTGTTCTACAAAGGCAGTGGGCTGCCTCTGGCAGAACAGGTTACTGGAAGACACCAAGTAGAATTTCAAATAGCAGAGACATTATAGAGATGATGCAAGCATTGGAGGAGCTGTTACTATAGTAAACCAAAATTGGGAGAGTATCCTGGCTCCACCTTTGAGTCTGGAGAAGTAGGTGCATTAAGTATGAGCAATGTCAGAGCCTACAATTCCTGTCTTTCCTTATCTATAAATCTGGGCTATGATTTAGCCCAAGATATGCTATACTCCCTTATGTCTCATTGTCTTAAAATGCTTGCCATATTTCTTCTTGAAGATATGAAAGAGTTTTGTAATGTTGGCATTCATCTGGTCTACTCATGTAGGACACAAAGGAGGTAGATCTGAGCGTACATTTGGTACCTAACATCTATCAAAGCACAGGATTGGATAATACAGCGTAAGTTAAAGTAGCAAAGTAGATAATCCCCCTACTACTATGAGCCCTTGACTCCGTCCCCTCCCACCCTGTCATAGTGATTTCGTAGCTTACATTGTTATTTCGGAAGGGGACAGAAATTGGGAGAAGACTGCATAAAGCTATCTAGGGTTTGTTGCAACCATTTAAGTCTTAGTCAAAAATATACACCTCTAAGACAGGTTTGAGGCACTCTATTTCAAAATAGTACCCTTAGCTTGTTTTGTTTTCAGCTCTTTGTCTGCTTGATAATGATTAAATCTCCCAAGTGGCTGCTGGCCAGGGAAGCACATGTATAAAGTTCCAGCAGTAGAGAAAGCAAAGTGGGGCAGGGAAACTGAGAGAGATTCAGAGTGGCTGGAACTTAGACTATGAAGTGGAGGAGGAGAAAGGTGTGAAAATGGAGACAGGCAGGGCCAAATCAAGAAGATCCTTGTTAAGGAGTGTTTACCTCAACCTAAGGGCAGCAAGAAGTCACTGAAAGACTTTAAAGGGGAGAGAAGTGGTCAGATTTGTGTTGTTGAAATGTTGTTTCAATTACTGTGTCTATAAAGGATGGAGAGGGAGGAGAGGATACAAGACAAGGAGAGGAAGTACCGTTTGGAAGCTGTTACGATAACCCAGGCAAGAGAAGATGGTAGCTTAGACTACAGTAGTAGCAGTGGGGTCAGAGGGAAGTGGATAGATTCAATAAACACTCAGTGACTAAAATCATCAGGACTTGGCAACAGACCACACGTGGGGCATGAGAGAAAGAGAGGAGCCAAGGCTGATCTTGAGATTTCTGGCATGGTCAGTTGGGTGGCTGATGGTACCAAGCACTAAAAGAGACAGATGGTACCAGGGGTTAAGGGGAACATGATTCAGTTTGGAACATGTTGTGTTTGAGATGTCCATGTGACATCCAAGTAGAGATGTCCAGAAGATAGCTGACAGGTCCGCACTGAGGATACAAATGTTTATTAACATTAATAATAATGTGCTCATTAACATACAGATCATAATTGAAACCATGGGAAATGATAATATTATTCAGTGAAAATGTATAATTCGACCCACAGGGTGAGGGCAAGAGTCTGCAAAAAGGCAACAATACCTCAATACCTCACTATTACAACTGACTCTTCACAGCTTACCGAGGGCGTCTCATCCTAAGCCAGGTAATGTGGGTGTCCTGGTATATACAGGAAACACAAATTCATCCTTATAGGAAAAGCAACCCCCACTGACCCAACATAACAAGTGGATCAGAGGTCTAACAACCTGTCACAGTCTGACAGCATCCTAAAATGTCAATTCCAATACCGTAACACTCACCTGATGACAAGGCCTCCTCCCGAACCTCATCCTCACCAGGCTGATGAATATTCCAGGACGTTTTGGGAAGTGAAGAAATTTCTTCAGGTGATGCTAATTTCACCATATCCATGTGATTACTCTGGAACTGGTACCGTGGGATAAAGCAGGTTTTGCCTTGACGGAAAATGTCCTTGATGATCTCTTCTGTCTCAATTTCATCTTGCATACTCAGAAAGATGGAAATTCTTTTGGACTTTTGATACTGACTGTGGGCAATCACCTAATGGGAAATGATAGCAATTATATTTTCCAAGATCACACTTTCAAAAATACTGACTCCCCTTAACAGTTTTAACACTTTCTCCCTTCTCGCTCAGCTTTCTCCAACTTTTCAACTATGCAAAAGCAAAAAAAAAAAAAGCAGAGCGGTATAGTGCTGCATCCTGAAGCCTGACTTTTAGTCCTGGACCCAACACTTACTTCTCTGATCCCTTTACATCTCCCTGGCACTCCTACTCCAGTAACTGTGAAAACTCTAAAAAGCCACTGTGGGGCCTTGCTCTCTGTTTAGAGAATTCCAGGCTTGACCTCCGTCTACCCATTCTAGCAGTCCTCAGTCATCTCACACACTTCCCCTAGGGTCTTTGCTTTATTTAACTCTGAACCTTGGCTCCCACAAGCTTCTTCACTCCTTGGATTGTCAGGCTTCTCTCTTTCTAAATTCTACCCACTCAAGCCCAACCCAAGCCCTAATTTCTCCTGACTTCTGCAGAATGCTTACAACGTTTAGAGTTAACATACAACTTAACACTTAATTATGTATTGTCAAGACTTGATTACTAATTGTTTCATGTGCCCTATATGTAGCACTCTGACCAGTCCATAAGCTCCTGGGAGGCAGAGAACATGCCATATAATTCTTTTAGCTCTCCCCACCTCCATCCCATTTCCGAAAACTCTTCTGTTCAAATGAATGTTAAAATGTTCACAAAGATGGGAGGCGAGGGGATTTTGGAGAGGCAAGGACCCCCTAAAAGCAAGTGCCAAGTTGTGAGACCGTGGACCTGGGTGAAAGAATCCCTTCAGCTTCCATTACTGAAGATGGCGGCGTAAGCAGACTCTGAACTCACCTCCTCCCGTGGGCACAGCCAATTTACAACTACTCGTGGAAAAATTACCCCTGAGACAGAACTGAAAACTGGATAAGAGGAACTCCTGCAACAACGGACAATCCTAACTGAGGTGGAAGAGGCAGAGACTCCCTTCTGGAGAGGAGAAACGCTGCCTTCACAAGCCGCCAGCTTCACAGCCGCCGGGAGCAGCTCACAGGTACGCAGCCTCCCTGGAGGCGCGGGGCCCTGAGCCGGGGAGCGCCCCCGCTGTGGGCATTGTGTGGACGCAGCACAATCGAGACCAGCGGCATAATATCTGACTTTGCCTGCTACTAAAACATTGGGGAGCACCCCCAGAAAACCCGGTTCACAAAGAAACTAAAACTGGCTCTTAAAGGGCCCGCGCACAAACTCACCCGTTCCAGAAAGCATCCTAAAATCACCAGAAAGAAAGGTGCACAGTGCTTTGGTGACAACAGACTCACCTAATAGGCCCTGAGTGCATCTCGGTGAGGAGTGAGACCTCTCCAGGGACTGGGACATTGGCAGCGGCCATTGTTGTGGCCTGGTGTGAGCGTGCTGACACAGACGCCATTGGAGTTCTCCCTGAGGCCTGCTAGCCCAGGGTCTGCTCCACCCGCTAGAGCACCGATTTAATCCAGCTCAGCCAAGGCAGGCAGCCCACCCTAGAGACTGGCCCCACCCAACAACAAGCCCTCAGGCAACGTGTGGGCCTGCATAGATTGGTGACTGGATTCTCTGCAGCCTGGCAACTGAACCGACTTGAGCGGGGCAGGGTGTGCACAAGGAGCGGGTGGAGAGTGTGGGGCGGTGGCGGAGTGTGTGGAGCTCCCGCCGTGGAGAGACTGGGTCCCCTTGGGGAGGTCGGGGCACGCACACGGGGCAGGACTGTGTTGACTGTGTGTGTGGACCTGTGGGCAACAGGGCTTGTCAGCTGCAGAAGACTTGTGCTTCTCAAAGACCCACATAGGAGGTTTGCCCCACCTTCCAAAGCCTGAAACAATTGGGTGTTCCTGTGCCTGAGGCCAGCCCCACCCAGCTGCAATCCTCAGAGAGCTGACAAGAGACATAATAGGCTAGAGGCTTACAGCAATTGTAAGGCCCTGAGCCAAACAACCTGCCACGCTGGGGGCCTACTCACTTAAAAGAAATACTGCAACACAAATGTGGTATTAGAACTTACAGCCAACTGTGCTGCGGTGCCCCACACCTGATAAAGAGACTGAAGGGCCCACAACAACTACAAGCAGCTGAGCATTACAACACCTGGCCAGGAGCATAACTCAGCCTCCCTGGGCGCCTATAGGGAGAGCTAACAGGCCACAATAGAAGGACACACATAGCCCACATAGGGGCCACCCCTGGAACATTGAGAACTGAGGGAAGCACACTGGAAGCCTCCTAAGCCATCACTTACATAAGGTCACCTATCCAAGAGCAGGAGACGTAGCTGACCTATCTAATACGTAGACACAAGCACAGGGAAAGAGACAAAATGAGGAGGCAAAAGAATACATTCCAAGTAAGGGAAGGACAAAACCCCAGAAAAGGAACTAAGTGAAACACAAATGAGCAACCTACCCGACAGAGAGTTCAAACTAAGAGTGTTAAGGATGCTCACTGATCTGGGGAGAAGAATAGATGAACTCAGTGAGAATGTCAACAAAGAAATGGAAGATATAAAAAAGAACCAATCAGAAGTGAAGAATACAATACTGGAAATGAAAAATTCATTAGAGGGACTCAAAAGCAGAGTAGAGGATACAGAAGAACGGATCTGTGAGCTGGAAGAAAGACTAGAAGAAATTACCCAAGGTGAACAGGTAAAAGAGAAAAGAATTAAAAAGAGTGAGGACAGTCTAAGGGACCTCTGGGACAACATCAAGCGCACTAACATCCGTGTTATAGGTGTCCCGGAAGGAGAAGAGCGAGACAAGGGGGCAGAGAATCTATTTCAAGAAATAATAGATGAAAACTTCCTTAACCTAAGGAAGGAAACAGACAAACAGGTACAGGAAGCACAGAGAGCCCCAAACAAGATAAACCCAAAGAGGCCCACACCAAGACACATCATAATCAAAATGTCCAGAATTAAAGATAAAGAGAGAATCCTAAAAGCCGCAAGAGAATGTCAAGTTACATACAAAGGAAACCCCATAAGGCTATCAGCTGACTTCTCAGCAGAAACCTTACAGGCTAGAAGAGAGTGGCACGATATATTTAAAGTGCTAAAAGGAAAAAACTTACAGCCAAGAATACTCTACCCAGCAAGGTTATCATTTAAAATGGAAGGAGAGATCAAAATTTTCCCAGATAAGCAAAAATTAAAGGAGTTTGTCACCAAGAAACCAGTGCTACAAGAAATGTTAAAGGGACTGATTTAAGGGGAAAAGAGAAGACCACAAATAGGAAAAATTATCTATTTCCATGATTACAACGTAATGGATACAAATGCACAAAAAAGAGGTTAGATATGATATTAAAAACATAAAAGGAGGGAGGAGGGGAGTTAAAGAGTAGATCTTTCAGACAGAGGTCAAACTAAAGTGACCATCAATTCTGTATAGAAGAAGTAAGGAACAGAGAAGGACTACTAAAACACTGAGGAAAAAAAAAAAAAAAGTTAAAAAATGGCAGTAAGTACATACTTATCAATAGCTACTTTAAATGTCAATGGACTAAATGCTCCAATTAAAAGGCATAGGGTGGCTGACTGGATAAAAAAACAAGACCCATATATATGCTGCATACAAGAGACACATTTCAGACCTAAAGACACTCACAAACTGAAAGTGAAGGGATGGAAAAAGATACTCCACGCAAATGGCAATGAAAAGAAAGCTGGGGTAGCAGTACTCATATCAGACAAAATAGACTTTAAAACAAAAACTGTAAAAAGAGACAAAGAAGGGCATTACATAATGATCAAGGGAACAATCCAACAAGAGGATGTAACACTTGTAAATATCTACGCACCCAACGTAGGTGCACCCAAATATATAAAGCAATTATTAACAGACATAAAAACAGAAATAGACAGTAACACAATAATAGTAGGGGACTTTAACACTCCACTTACACCAACGGATAGGTCATCCAAACAGAAGATCAATAAGGAAACATTGGCCTTAAACGACACACTAGAACAGATGGACCTAGTAGATATATACAGAGCATTCCATCCAAAAACCAAAGAATACACGTTCTTTTCAAATGCACATGGAACATTCTCCAGGATTGATCACATATTAGGCCACAAAACAACTCTCCATAAATTTAAGAAGATTGAAATAATACCAAGCATCTTTTCTGACCACAACGGTATGAAACTAGAAATCAACTATAGGAAGAAAATCAGAAAAGCCACAAATACATGGAGATTAAACAAAATGCTACTGAACAACGACTGGGTTAATGAAGAAATCAAAGAAGAAATCAAAAACTACCTGGAGACAAATGAAAATGAAAATACGACATGCCAGAATTTATGGGATACAGCAAAAGCGGTTCTAAGAGGGAAGTTTATAGCAATACAGGCCTATCTCAACAAACAAGAAAAATCTCAAATAAACAATCTAACAATGCACCTAAAGGAACTGGAAAAAGAAGAACAAACAAAGCCCAAAATCAGTAGAAGAAGGGAAATCATAAAAATCAGAGCAGAAATAAATGAAATAGAGACCAAAAAAACAATAGAAAAAATTAATAAAACCAAGAGCTGGTTCTCTGAAAAGATCAACAAAATTGACAAACCTTTAGCTAGACTCACCAAGAAAAAAAGAGAGAAGGCACAAATAAGTAAAATCAGAAATGAAAGAGGAGAGGTTACAACAGACACCTCGGAAATACAAAAGATTATAAGAGAATACTATGAAAAGCTATATGCCAACCAATTCGACAATCTGGAAGAAATGGATAAATTCTTAGAATCATACAACCTTCCAAAACTGGATCAAGAAGAAGTAGAGAATTTGAATAGACCAATCACCAGTAAGGAGATCGAAACAGTAATCAAAAACCTCCCCAAAAATAAAAGTCCAGGACCAGACGGCTTCCCTGGTGAATTCTACCAAACATTCAAAGAAGACTTAATACCTATCCTTCTCAAACTCTTCCAAAAAATTGAGGAGGGGGGGAAGCTCCCTAACTCATTCTACGAAGCTGACATTACCCTGATACCAAAACCAGACAAGGACAACACAAAAAAGAAAATTACAGGCCAATATCACTGATGAACATCGATGCGAAAATCCTCAACAAAATACTAGCAAATCGCATACAACAATATGTTAAAAAGATTATACGCTATGATCAAGTGGGATTTATTCCAGGGATGCAGGGATGGTTTAACATTCGCAAATCAATCAACGTAATACACCACATTAATAAAATGAAGAACAAAAACCACATGATCATCTCAATAGATGCAGAGAAAGCATTTGACAAGATACAGCATCCATTTATGATAAAAACTCTAAATAAAATGGGTATAGAAGGAAAGTACCTCAACATAATAAAGACCATATATGAGAAACCCACAGCTAATATCATCCTCAATGGTGAAAAACTGAAAGCTATCCCTCTAAGAACAGGAACCAGACAAGGATGCCCACTGTCACCACTCCTATTTAACATAGTATTGGAAGTCCTAGCCAGAGCAATCAGGCAAGAGAAAGAAATAAAAGGGATCCAAATTGGAAAGGAAGAAGTGAAACTGTCACTATTTGCAGATGACATGATTTTATATATAGAAAACCCTAAAGAATCCACCAGAAAACTTTTAGAAGTAATAAACGAATATGGTAAAGTTGCAGGATACAAAATCAACATACAAAAATCAGTTGCATTTCTGTACACTAACAACGAAGTAGCAGAAAGAGAAATTAAGAATACCATCCCATTTACAATTGCAACAAAAAGAATAAAATACCTAGGAATAAACTTAACCAAAGAGGTGAAAGATCTGTACACCGAAAACTATAAAACATTTCTGAAAGAAATTGAAGACGACACAAAGAAATGGAAAGATATCCCGTGCTCTTGGATTGGAAGAATTAACATAGTTAAGATGTCCATACTTCCTAAAGCCATCTATAGATTCAATGCAATCCCTATCAAAGTTCCAACAACATTTTTCACAGAAATAGAGCAAAGAATCCTAAAATTTATATGGAACAACAAAAGACCCCGAATAGCTAAAGGAACCCTGAGAAAAAAGAACAAAGCTGGAGGTATCACACTCCCTGATTTCAAAATATACTACAAAGCTATAGTAACCAAAACAGCATGGTACTGGCACAAAAACAGACACACAGATCAATGGAATAGAATTGAAAGCCCAGAAATAAACCCACACATCTATGGACAGCTAATCTTTGACAAAGGATCCAAGAATATACAAGGGGGAAAAGCAAGTCTCTTCAACAAATGGTGTTGGGAAAACTGGATAGCCACATGCAAAAAAATGAAAGTAGACCCTTACCTTACACCATACACAAAAATTAACTCCAAATGGATTAAAGACTTGCATGTAAGACCTGAAACTATGAAACTTCTAGAAGAAAACATAGGCAGTACGCTCTTCGACACTGGTCTTAGCAACATCTTTTCAAACACCACATCTGACCGGGCAAGAGAAACAATAGAAAAAATAAACAAATGGGACTACATCAAACTAAAAAGCTTCTGCACAGCAAAGGAAACCATCAACAAAACGAAAAGACAACCTAACAATTGGGAGAAGATATTTGCAAACCATACATCTGATAAGGGCTTAATCTCCAAAATATATAAAGAACTCATGCATCTCAACAACAACAAAACTAACAACCCAATTAAAAAATGGGCAAAAGACCTGAACAGACATTTCTCCAAAGAAGATATACAGATGGCCAACAGACACATGAAAAGATATTCAAAATCACTAACTATCAGGGAAATGCAAATCAAAACTACAATGAGATATCACCTCACGCCCGTCAGAATGGCTATAATTAACAAGACAGGAAACAACATGTGTTGGAGAGGATGTGGAGAGAAGGGAACTCTCATACACTGCTGGTGGGAGTGCAAACTGGTGCAGCCACTATGGAAAACAGTATGGAGATTCCTCAAAAAAGCAAGGATAGAACTACCATATGATCCAGCTATTCCACTGTTGGGTATTTATCCAAAGAACTTGAAAACACCAATTTGCAAAGGTACATGCACCCCTGTGTTCATTGCAGCGTTATTCACAATAGCCAAGACTTGGAAGCAACCTAAGTGCCCATCAAGGGACGAATGGATAAAGAAGCTGTGGTATATATACACAATGGAATACTACTCAGCCATAAGAAATGATGAAATCCAGCCATTTGTGACAACATGGATGGACATTGAGGGTATAATGCAAAGTGAAATAAGTCAGAGGGAGAAGGTCAAATACCGTATGATTTCCTTCATTAAGTAGTAGATAATAACAACAATAAACAAACACATAGGGACAGAGATTGGATTGGTGGTTACCAGAGGGGAAGGGGGGAGGGAGGAGTGTGAAAGGGATAATTCGGTACATGTGTGTGGTGATGGGTTGTAATTAGTATTTTGGTGGTGAACATGATGTAATCTATGCAGAAATAGAAGTACAATGATGTACACCTGAAACTTACAATGTTATAAACCAATGTTACTGCAATAAACAAAAAATTTAAAAAAAAAAGAATCCCTTCATATTCAGTTTAACCATTCATCAGGCAGAAGGGGGCTGAGCTTTGCTTACCACAGAAAAGCTAACAATCTCAGAACTTCTCAGACTCAGAAGTTAGCTGTTAGCTCCTTTTTTTCCCCCTTCCTTTTCTTTTCTTCCATGTTCTCCGAGCTAAGAAGATACTGCAGAAGTGGCTTATAAATATGACTGGCAGAAAGATACAGGTACAGAAAGTCAAGTTGTTCCTAATAAAAAAGGACACACAGGGCCGGCCCCGTGGCTTAGCGGTTAAGTGCGTGCGCTCCGCTACTGGCGGCCCAGGTTCCGATCCCGGGCGTGTACCAACACACTGTTCTCCAGCCATGCTGAGGCCACATCCCACATACAGCAACTGGAAGGATGTGCAACTATGACATACAACTATCTACTGGGGCTTTGGCAAAGAAAAAAAGGGAGGAGGATTGGCAATAGATGTTAGCTCAGAGCCGGTCTTCCTCAGCAAAAAGAAGAGGATTAACATGGATGTTAGCTCAGGGCTGATCTTCCTCACAAAAAAAAATAATAATAAATAAATAAATAAATACAAACAAAACAAAAAAAAGGACACACAGAAATTAAGCAGATAGAGCACAGCAAACCAGTCCTAATAAGTCAGGAAGTTAACTCCACCTTTCCAACAAGTTCCTAAGCTGTTATGAGGCCTGAAATAGGCAAAGTAAATGGAAATGTGAAACCCAGACCTTGGGCAGATCTGAGGCTTTTGGCACTTTCTGAGAAAGTTAAGTGTCTATCTTGTTCTCTTTACAGCAGAATACAGAAAATCAAGAGCTGAACAAGCAGTAATAGTTAAAATTCAGCGTGAGACTGTGCACACACATTTATCTTTCTTCCTTTCTCAAATCTCATTTATATGACAGTAAAGATGCACAAAAAGAAAACCATTATAGCACTGAGAACAAGAGAATAGAGACTCGACTACTTTCTGTAAGACAGACAGTGGATGGGACAGTATTTACAGACAAAACAGCAGCAGATCACAACACTCAGAGAACATGCATATAGGTCAGGTAGAATCCATTCCTCTCATGAAACCCCAAAGTGACTATAAAAGGCAAAGGAAATCCCCATTAGCTATTACACCTTCATTCATAAGCATGTACAGACAAAAGTTCATCAAACATTTTAGAAAGCCAAAACACAAAATAGAGGGAATAAAAAAAGGGGGGATGACCCAGCAAGAAACTGAGATAATTCAGAGAACAAGGAATTTTTTAAAATTCTAATTAGTTTTCTCAGAGAAATTCAAGAAAATAGTTGCATCTATAAAACAACAATAGGCTGGTATGGAAAGAAAGCAATCAGAGAATTGAGAAATAATACTTGGGAATTAAGATTACCAAAACTAAAACAAATCAGGAGAAAGCATTCAAGTAGGGGAAAAAGACAAAGAAATGGGGAAAAAGAGAAAAAATGTTAAGAGACATAGAAGATCAATCTAGAGTTTTTACTATTCAATTAACAGGAATTGCAGAAAGGCACAAAGGAAAAGAAGTAATCAAAGATATAATAGATAAAGGTTATCAGTCTTCAGATTGAATGGAGGTCATGGGGGTGAGCAGAACAAGCAAAAATAATTTTAAACCTGAAATTCAAACTATCAATCAAATATGAGGGTAAAGACATTTTCTAATGTATAAACTATTAAAAAGTTTACCCCATATATATTTTCCAAAAAAAAATTACTTGAATATATACTCTAATAAGATGAAGAAAAAAAGAAATAAAGAAAGAAATCCGAGAAAGAACACACTGTATTGAACCAACAGTCCTAACTTAAAAGTAGAGTAAGAGGAACCCCAGGGCAATGGCTATGCAATAGGCTAGAAGGCAACCAGACCAGACCGAGCAGGAGGCTGGAGTGCTTTCAAGAAGAAACTGGATTATTTTAACAGACAAAACGAAAAAGAATCTATTGATAAGATAAAGGCATATTCTTGTTTTGCCAAAAAAGGAAAAACAAAGGCAATAAGAAACTCCCTGAAAAACACAGAGCTAAATTAGAAATTTATACTCCAAATAGGAACAAACTTAAATATGGCTTGATTTTGAGCAACTGTAGAGCGTAAGAAAAAAGAAAATATTTGGTATTGACACTTGACAACACTCCCCTCCTAGCCACAAACATCGAGTGACACAGAATTATATATCCTTTTCTTACATATCCAATCATACAACTTAGTTCTACAGTGAATACTATCTATATAACTAAAATATTGTAAATACTATTTACTTCAAGTTTGGAAATCAGCCACAAAAAAATGCTCAGTAGATTCATTACAGTTATAGAACAGAGTACCAATATAAAATTTGACAATGTAAGTATAATGACACAGGTGTCAGAAATTGGCAGATAGAATGGAAGACAAAGTGAGTTCAGGGGCACTAATTTCCTCATCTTATTTGTTAAGGAGTCAAGATATGGCATAAAGTTGAATTTCTTTACCATACATTACTTTTCTGATAAATTTCTAAATTCTACAAAAGGTGCTGTGTCAATCAGAATAAATATGCCTTTCTCAATTATTGGAAGAAAGGCATCATTTAATACCTTTACTGAACATGCACCATAGCAAAACACTGTTCTAGTCACAGTACATTAATGTTTCGGGCCATGATCCATTGGTTGGTCATGAAATCCACAGTGGGTTACAATCAGCCTTTTTAAATGAAATAGAAAATATTAAAGTTTATTGTATATAATAAGAGTTGTGAAACACTAGATTGCAAAACATATTTCTTATATGTGTATATTTGTTTGTATGGGGTAAAATGTATTTATTACTGAGAGTCATGGGTTTGCTTTTTAACTTTTCTCTCTCCTCCTTTGATGCCAGCTCTCAGTTGTCACTGTTGCTGTCAGTGGTTCTGCCTTTATATAGCTACTGTTCCCACCTGTAGTTTATAAATTCTAATATTCTATAGACAAAGAAACCAAACTGAACTCATCTTTATTTTCCCCATGCCCCTCCACAATCTGCTCCAACTCCTACATTCCTTGTGCTTAGTAAATACCTTTGTCCCCAGCTCTAAATTCTGGAATCACAAGTGATCCTCTTCCTTTTCGAGTACTCTCTAACCTCTATCCAATTAGCGGATAAGCCCCACTGGTTCTCACTGCACAGACTCCCATTTACCTGCTTTTTTTCCCCTCCATTTTCACTGCCCATGCCCTTGTTTACATCATTACCTCTCAGCTGAATTATCACAACAGCCCCTTTCTGGTCTCCATATATTTTTTCTTTCTTCCCTCCCCAACTCATTTTCCAAATTGCTGCCAATATACTCTTCCTAAAGGATATATCAAAAATATGTAAAGCACTGAATACATCCCTTTACACATCTCTTTCTTTAACCCTCACAATATAACTACAAGGATATTCCTTTTATAGATAAGGAACCAGAGGCTCAAAAAGATTAGGAGACTTGTCCAAGGCCATATACAGCTAAAATGGAGTGGAGTCAAATTAAATCCAGATCTGTGCAGTTCCAAAGCCCATGTTAAATCGTGTCCTTCCCTCTCTTACCAAAATACTCCTGCTCATGTTCACCCATCTCATCTTCCCTTCACCTGACAAAATCCATCTTGTACTACAAAATTCATCTCAAACATCTTCCTATAGGAAGACGTCTGATTCCCCCTCCCCCAAGCTATGTTTCCACAGCTTTGGTGTTTAAGTTTATCATATATAATAGCATTGAAATTCTTTATTCATATATCTGTTTCCTCTTCTACACTCTCTGCTTGCTCCTTTAGAGCAATGATCATATCTTTTTCATCCCTACAACCCAGTACACAGTAAAGTATGGACCACAGTAGGTGTTGAATATATGTGAATTAATTAACTAAACTTGAAGCACCTAGGGTAAGGATAAGATCCTACACTTCTCTGCATCCACCGAAGCACCCACCAATGCCTTCCTCATAGTAACTAAAATAATTCACTTTGAACGAATAAATTAACATCTGTATAGATCCCCTCATGCACACCTACATATATGAAGAGGTGGGTGAAATGTGTGTATTTGCTTTACTGCTTTAACCCATAGGAACCTTGAATTTGAGAAACTAATGGATGATAGAATCGTGAAGGGTAATTAAGAAATTCTTATGGCATATCTAATTTCAAGGGACATCAAGGAAAAGAATCCCCATGCTAATTTCCAAATGGTATTTCTGTCAGAGACAGACTGTTGGGGAAGACATAATTAGTTTGACTTAGAATTACTAATATTTACTTATTCATAAGACATGGATATTTTTTCCTCCCGTATCCAACAAAAATCCCAGACATCTTCAGAATAAGCCTTCACCACAGGATACGACTGTCATTTTACTGACAAGAAAACTGACATTGCAAAAACAGACTGAAAATATATAGCAAGTTGGGCGGTGAAAGTAACAAAACCAAAGTGTTTATAACCAACAGACAGGGAATCTCACTCATTCCCCTAACTTCTGTCTTCTGCTTCCTACAGTTTTGGGCAGCCTAAGTATGACAATCAGTTCTTTCTTTCACTAATTCAAAAAAGCATTTAAGGGTCATCTTCTGCCTGACAGGAAAACGCTAGGCCCTCCACGTGCTTGGTGAGGTGCAGTCAACGTTCGTCTTCTGTCCTTGGGCATCTCTACACCCTTTTTTGTGTCCCCTCGTCTCAAGTAACTGCATCTTTCTCTGGTCATTTTACTGAGATGACTGGACTCTTACTCGTAGTTCACTATCTTTAAAACTCACTGAAGGCACCTTAGCGCTCAGGTGTCCACCTCTCTTGCCCACCAGATCCTTCTGTTCTCACGCTGCTCTTACCTCAGCACCTCCGTTTTCCCCATTAAGGAGTTCTCAACGCCAAGGTGCATCCATCCAACCAACTCCCCTGCCAGGCAGAAGTCTGTCACCCACTCCCATCCTCTCCCTCCTCAGCCCCACGACTCTCACCCCGCGCTCTTCACCAGACACCCTGGCCTAGAGCATCGCTACACCCACTAGGCGACGAGCGCGCGCCAGGGGAGACGTGCGCGCGCCAGAGGGCGCGCTGGAGGCCTGCGCCTGCGCAGATACGCAAGCCAGGTGCGGCCTGGCCTTCAGGGAGTCGGTCCGCAGCAGTGGCGGGCCTCATGGTCTCGCACCTTCTGGGTCAAGAGGCGTGACTGGCGTAGCCGTTCCTCGGCGCTCATCGCCCGCAGACGCTGTTTCAGCTCCGCCCGCAGGCTCCGCTTAGCGCCGCTCACAGCTGCCGCCGCCATCTCCCGAGTCCGACCGCGCCCTCACGCCCTCGGGTTTAGCCGCCGCCCCTGTCCGCACGCCGCGGGATCGGCCGGTCTGGGGGAGAGTCCGGGCTCGGGGAGGCGCGCCCCCGCTTCCGGATCGCGGGCCGCACCACGCCTCCCGCCCTTGGGCCCGACCTTTGTGCCGCCCTCACAGTCTGCTCCCGCCGTTCCCACGGCGAGTAGCGAATGGCAGCCTGTGCAGCGTCTGCCCTGCTACTGGCTAGCTCGGCAACCGTGGACACCTCGGCCCGCTTAACCTCGCTGGGCCTGTAGTAAAAGGCCAGCGACGATGTTCTTGATTCCTTTCGTGCCTTGTGTGGTGTAGTGCTGGGGCTGTAAGGGCCTGAAAGGAAGGCAGAAGAGAGAAATAGGTATGATAACGCAGTCCTACTGGTTAAAGGGCAAATGACTTTTTTTTCTTCTGCAAAACATCTTCCTATCTTCTTTTCCGGTAGGTAGTGTTACGAACAAAGTGGTCTCGCCTCCTGCTGAGTTAAATGAGACTCTACGCCAGTGGAAGTTGTATCACGAAGTAAAGTGTATTTGCAGCAAATAGAGGGCCATGAATCATTTTCAAAGTCATGGCGTCTCCCAAAGAAAGGGAAGCAGGAACTTTTAATTGGGTTGGGGAACGAATATTCCAAAGGGAGGAGTGGGTATTCGCTTGCAGAGGCTCAGTTGGAGAACGTGCTTCCACATAAGGAGGCCTGAGCTCCTCCTGCAGAGCTGCTTTTAATCTTTGGATTAAAAACAAGGCAAAGGTCATGGACTTAGCACTTGTGGTGAGGCTTGGTCAGTTTCAGCATGGTAGGTGGTTACATCTCTTTAACATACAAAAGGAAAAGAAACAGCTTGGAAAAATAGTCGATTGCTTCCAAACCCACCTTTGAGCTTCTGGAGGAGCCTAGTTGGTGACAGTAGGAGGGAGCTGGTTTATTGGTGATGGGCAGGACAGATCATTGATGCAGAGAGTAACTTTCCCTTACTAGAAAATGCAGGACTCAAAGTAAGTTGCCCTGCTTGTTACAGGCTCGAGGTCAAACAATATTTTCACTATAGAATAATGAACTTGCTGCTACTATAAAAGCTCTATTCCATCAGAAACAGATGATAAGGAAATGGAGACACCAAGTTTTCTTTCTTTTGCAAGGCATTTGACCTGGATTAAGATGAGAGAAGATGGTAACTCGAGAATAACTAGGTGTAGAGAAAGGCTCTTGTATGTCAGATTCACCCCTCACATGTTGTCACTCAGTGATCTGATGAACAGGTGAGAGGGTTAGTTATTCAAAGGATAAAGAAATGAAACTTTAAAATAATTGGAAGTTTAGAGAAAATTTAGCAAGTTTATGTGAAAATTTAGTAAAGTTTATGTTAATAAATCAATTTTACTAAGGTTTGTATGGAAAAATGAACACTTAAGAATAGCTGGGAAAACACTGAAAATGAAAGACCACAGGAAGGAACTACCCCTTCCAGATGTTGAAACATACTATAAAGCCTCTATAATAAAAACAGTGTGGTACTTACAGCCACTTGAATCACAATGAAAGGTTGGAATAGAATAGAAAGCACAGAAATAGACCTGAACCATATGGAAATTTAGCATATGATAAAAGTGGCGTCTCAGGTCACTGGGGCAAGCAGAGACTTTTTAATAAATGGTGCTGGGACAAATGGATAGCCATTTTTTTTAAAAGATAAAATTATGTCCATATCTCATACTGTGCATAAGAAAAAACTCCAGATGGATTAAGGATCTAGTGTAAAAACTGAGAATATACAAGTACTAGAATAAAAGAGGACAATTCCTCTTTAACCTCGATATAGGGAAAGAAAGCCTTTCTCACTATGACTCAAAATCCAGAGGCAATAAAAGAAAAGATTAATAAATTTGACTACATAAAAGTTTTTTAGATTTTGTGTATCATAAAAAAATACACAAAATTAAAAGACAGCTGGCAAACTGAGAGAAGATGCTTGCAACATATACCACAAAGGGCTAATCTCTCTTAATAACTCTTTAAAAGTTGAGGTACAGGGGCCGGCCCCGTGGCTTAGCAGTTAAGTGCACGTGCTCCGCTACTGGCAGTCCAGGTTCGGATCCCGGCTGTGCACCAATGCACCGCTTGTCTGGCCATGCTGAGGTGGCGTCCCACATACAGCAGCTAGAAGGATGTGCAACTATGACATACAACTATCTACTGGGGCTTTGGGGAGAAAAAGGAGGAGGATTGGCAATAGATGTTAGCTCAGGGCCGTTCTTCCTCAGCAGAAAAAAAAAAAGAGGAGGATTGGCATGGATGTTAGCTCAGGGCTGATCTTCCTCACACACAAAAAAAAGTTGAGGTACAGAGCAATTAGGCAAGAAAAATAACAAGCATCTAGACTGGCAAGAAGTAAAACTATATGTGTTCACAGATGACATGATCTTAGATATAGGAAATCCTAAGGAATCCATGAAAAACTACTAGAACTAATAAATGAGTTCAGCACAGTTGTATAAGATCAATGTACAAATATACCTCTTCCTGCCTGACGCCCTTTAAACTGGGACATATTTCGGGTCTTCCTAATTCTACAGCAGCTTTTCCCCTTTGGACTCAAACTGGGGCAATAGCTGTGCAGACTTTGGACTTGCTATTACAAAGAACTGACTCCATAATCACGAGTCAGTTCTTTGTAATAAATCTCTTTATAGATAGATATCGCCTATTGCTTCTGTTGTTATATATATATGTAACAGGAGATAATATTAATGTTATATATCTTGTAATTATGTATTATTAGGTATATATAATAAGATATAAGGTGTATATAATAAGATTAGGTAAATATATATCCTATTGGTTCAGTGTCTCTGGAGAACCCTGACTAATACAGATTTCTATATACTAGCAATGAATAATCGGAAATTTAAAAAGACAATTCCATTTACAATAGCATCAAAAAAAATAAAATACATAGGAATAAGTTTAACAAAGGAAGTGTTAAACTTCAGAAAACTGCATGACATTGTTGAAAGAAAGAAGACCTGTATGAATGAAAGAACATCGCATGTTTATGGATTGGAAGACTTAATATTGTTAAGATAGCAATCCTCCCCAAATTGATCTATAGAGTCAATGCAATTCCTATCAAATTTGGCTTTTTCGCAGAAATTGATAAGCTGATCATAAAATTCGTATGGATATGTAAGGAACACAGAATAATCAAAACAATCTTAAAAAAGAACAAAGTCGGAAAACATTCCCCAACTTCAAAAGTTACTACAAAGCTACGGTAATTAAGACAGTGTGGTACTGGCTTAAGGACAGATAGATAGGCAAATGGCATAGAATTGAGAGTCCAGAAATAAAACTTTACATTTATGGTCAATCGATTTTTTTGACAAGAATGCCAAGGTAATTCTATAGGGAAAGAATAGCGTCTTCTAATAAATGGTGCTGGGACAACTGAACGTCCACATGCAAAAGAAGACAGTTGGACCCCTTTGTTGTTAGTGCCATGCAGTCGATTCTGACTCCTAGTGACCCTATGTACAGCAGAGAGGAACCCTGCCTGGTCTTTTTTCGCCATCCTCTCACCTTGTGGCACTATATCATGCAGTGCTCCGCTGCTATCCATCGGGTTTCCATAGGCAATCTTTTCAGAAGTGGATGGCCAGGTCCTTCTTCCTAGTGTGTCTAGACTGGAAGCTCCACTGAAACCTGTCTACCATGGTGACCCTGCTGGTATTTGAAATATAGGTGGCATAGCTTTCAGCATCATAGCAACATTCGGTTGCCATAGTATGACGACTGACAGATGGGCGGTGTGATTTCCTGACCAGGAAACGAACACAGGCCACGGCAGTGAGCGCCAATTCTTAACCACTGGACCACCAGGACTGGCTTTTGGGGCCCTTCCCTAACACCATATGCAAAATTTAACTCAAAATAGATGAAAGGCCTAAATATAAGAGCTAAAATAAAACTCTTGGAAGAAAACATAGGCATAAATCTTCATCACCTTGGATTAGGCAATGGTTTCTTAGTTATAACACCAAAACCACAAGCACCAAAAGAAAAGTAAATTGGATTTCATCAAAATTTAAAACGTGTGCATCATAGGACACCATCAAGAAAATGAAAAGACAACCTATAGGATGAGAGGAAATATTCACAATCATATATCTGATCAGGGACTTGTATCCAGAATATATAAAGAACTCTTACACCTCAACAATAAAAAAAACATAATCCAGTTTTAAAATGAGCAAAGGACATTTCTTCACATAAGATATACAAATGCCAATAAGCATACGAAAAGATTTGAACACCATTAGGCACTAAGGAAATGCAAATCAAAACCACAAGGAGATACCACTTCACACCCACTAGGGTGACCATAATCAAAAAAAAAAAAAAAAGGTGATAAATGTTGGTGCAGAAGTGACGAAATTGGAACCCTCATAATTATGGGAATATAAAATCCTACAACATAGATGGACCTTGTAAATTGTATGCTAAGTGAAAGAAGCCAGACGCAAAAGGCCACATATTATATGATCCCATTTATAAGAAATGTCCTGAACAGGCAAATCCATAGAGTCAGAAAGTAGATTAGTGGTTGCTGGGGCGGGGGGAATGGGGAGTGAAGTACAGGGTTTCTTTTTGGGATGATGAAAATGTTCTAAAACTAGATTGAGGTGATAGTTGCACAACAGCATGAATATACTAAAAACCACTGAATTATACATTTTAAAAGGGTGAATTTATGTGAATTATATCTCCATAAAATAAATAACGGGATAAAAGGAAATATACATGTATCTACTCATTTCTGGGGGGAAAAAATGCAGTAAGCATAAAGCAGAAACTGAGTTTGGGTACCACAGGGAATGGGTGAGAACAGGGTGGAAAGAATGGGAGAGTGGGAATGGAGAGAGGAGGAGAAAGAGACATTTCTTTGATTATATTTTTTGTATAGCTCTTTTAGAACCATGGTAATGTTTTACATACATACATACATACGTACGTACGTACAACCAGGGGGTGGTGGGAAGCCACAGTAGAATACAAGCAGGGACAAACTGAACTGTATTGAAAATGATTAACATAACCACAACAAAGTGGGTGGAGAAGAAATGAACTAAATTAAGTAAGTTTAGAAAACAGTATTTTGACTGTATACCATAAGGCTAAAGTCAAAAATGACTTTATACAAATGTTATACACTAGTTAGTACATTTATTTTTCATGGGGCATAAATTAGCAATTGTGAAAATACTTTATTCTAGAATTGAACAAATCAGTAAATATATGTGGATAATGAGTCAGGTTGTCTCCCTGTTGGAAAAAAAAAATGAGAAATAAGGAAAGAGAGAAGGGTGGACTGAACTCTGTGGTGTTGGATTGGAATTTAAAATGTCAGTATGAACTCATGGTTTTAAATATTAGATACAAATGGATCGATACAGAAATAAATAGAGATACGTATGTTAAATACATATAGATATATTTCCTAGCTCTGTTTACGAGAGGGCCTGGAAGCAATGACACTCCAGTAGCAAAGAAATCTAGCATCCAGATCTTGGTTTTTAAACATCATTCTCCAATTAAAAACCAGGGCTTCTTGGAGAAATGGTTGATTCTAGAATTGAGGCAGGAAAAAGTTGGGCCTGGAACATCTTGTGGTGCCAAAAAGTAAGGAAGTGATCAAAATGCAAGCGAAGGGGGCCGGCCTGGTGTCTTAGTGGTTAAGTTCCCGGCTTCTACTTTTGTGGCCTGGGGTTCATGGGTTCGGATCCTAGGCACGGACCTACTCACTGCTTATCAAGCCATGCTGAGGCAGCATCCCACATACAAGAGCTACAACTGTACAACTATGATACACAACTATGTCCTGGGACTTTGGGGAGAAAAAAGAGGAAGATTGGCAATAGACGTCAATGCAGGGCCAATCTTCCTCCAAAAAAATAAAAGGAAGTGAACAGGGCAAGCCCCCGTGGTTAAGTTCAGTGTGCCCTGCTTCAGTGGTGCGGGTTCAGTTCCTGGGCACGGACCTATGCCAATCATCTGTCAGTGGCGGCGGCTCACATACAAAAAAAGGAAGATTGGCAACAGACGTTAGCTCAGGGCGAATCTTCCTCAGCAAAAAAAGAAAAGGAAGCAAACATGTCAAAAGGGAGCCAGGAACCAAATCGGAGTTCCCAATGGCCAAAGCTAGGACAATTTAAGCAACAAAATAAAAATAATCTTATATTATAACCCATGGAATAAAATAAATATCCATTAGTCCATACTGACATATATATATATATATATATATATATATATACACATACATACATGAAGGGATATACCTCCTTATATAATTTCAATTAATAAATGTGGAAGGAATAATGGAAGTAGAAAATCACCATTAGGCAAACATAGTATTAATAATTATTGCAGGCAAGAACTATTGATGGGTGCTAAAATTAGTGGGCCAAAGAATAAAACAGAAACAGGACATTTTTGTGGTCTCAAAGTATTCCTCCACAAGATACTTAATAGTGAAGAAACCTAGCAGACACTACCTTAACTAAGTAATCAATGTTAACATTACCAATAATAAGACTCATATACCCCCTAATATGATGCACTGAAAAGGATACAACTTCATTTCTGTGGTATTCCCACCAGAAATGTATAACCCCAATCTAATCACAAAAAAACATCAAACCCAGATTGCATTCTACAAAATACCTGACCAGTACTCTTCAAAAGTCTCAGGGTGGTGAAAGACCCTCAGGATTTCATTTGGGGTGTGAGAAAAAAGGAGAGTAAAAAAAGAATCCAAAAAATTTGCTTGAGTGGGTGGAAAGATGGAAATGCCATTAACTAAGACGGTGAAGGATGCAGGGTTACAGGTTTGAGGGGTGGTGACAATCAAATATTCAGATTTGGACGTAGTGAGTTCAAGATGCTTGTTAAACATCCAAGTAGAGGGAAATCAAATCGGCAGTGGAGGGCTGGCCCCGTGGCTTAGCGGTTGGGTGCGCGCGCTCCGCTGCTGGCGGCCCGGGTTCGGATCCTGGGCGTGCACTGACGCACCACTTCTCCGGCCATGCTGAGGCCAAGTCCCACATACAGCAACTAGAAGGATGTGCAGCTGTGACATACAACTATCTACTGGGGCTTTGGGGGAAGAAAAGTAAATAAATAAAATTATTAAAAAAAAAAAAAATCGGCAGTGGAATATATGAGTCTGCATTTCCCAGGGGAGGTCTGGGCTGGAGATAGGAATTTGAGAGTCATAAGCATGTGGTTGATCCTTCAAGTTATGATACCGAATGAGATATTTGAAGTGTGGGTGTAGATAAGGAAGAGAAGAAAGCCAAGGACTAGCCAGGGACACCCCAATATTTAGAGTTAGGCAGTTAGCTTGGGGAGATGAGGAAGATTCATCAAAGGAGATGGCGAAAGAGTGGCCAGTGAGATAGGAGGAGAACCAAGAGAGAGCGGTGCCTCAGAAGTCAAATACAAAGCGAGAGTCATCCACTGTGTCAAATGTCATTATGTCAAGAAATTCAAGCACTGAGAATTCATCCTTGAACTTAGTAGTGGGGATAAAAGTCTGGTAGTAAGGATTCAAGAGACAATGAGAGGAGAAAAATTGGAGACAGCAAGCATAGATACTCTTTTGAGGAGTTTTCCTGTGAAGGAAAGCAGAAAAATAGGGTGGTTGCTGAAAGACTGTGTGTTTGGTTTCATTTCTTTTTATCTTAGGAGAAATTACAGCAAGTCCATGTGCTATGAGACTGATTCAGTGGAAAGGGAAAATTCTGTGATGCTGAAGAGATGTTCCTAAGGAGGCAATAAGGAATGAGATTTAATACACAAGTTTAGGAGTTGGCCTTCAAACAAATGATTCACAATAACAATAGGAGGGAAGAAAAATATACCAGTCAAGATGCAAAGTAGTTGGTAGATATGGTGGGGAGGACATGTGGAAGTTCTCAGTGAAACAGAAAGCAAAGTCAATGGGAATTAAACTGTGTCAAAATAATTGTGTCGCAAGTGTCTATAATAAACGCTTCCTGTATGTATATACAGTCTTCTGTTGCTCAAATAGCATAGTCATTAGCCTTCAACTTTAGAACAGTTCCAGAGAACATTGGTCATGGCTTTGGTTCTCGTGTGAGCCAGTTAGATTTACTCTGTTAAGGCAATAAATCATAGCCCAAGACTCAGTCAGCTGTCTTAAAAATCCTGCCTTTGGTCATAAGGTAGATGAATCAGAGAAAACCCACCAACACTGTGGAAAAATGATTTAGCCATGCCCATCCTGATGCTGTGTCCCTAATAGCATCTTCCAGCAGAGCTACTGATTATAAAGAAAACATTTGTTTTATCTTCATGTTCCAGGGAATTATACAAAGCAACATTTCCCTGTCAGTAACTCTATGCCCTCAGCAAAAAGTTTCCAGATTCAAAATAGTGACGACTAGTTTAAGTTGGGGCGATACTACAGGGAGGGCACACATAAGAGGGTGGAGGGTAACGAAGAGGGAGGGTGAGGACACCCACCTGGCTGCTGAATACCCACGCCATCAGTGCGGAAACCAGTTTCACCCAGCTGGCTTTCACACACAGTTTCAACTTGTGAAAGGGATGGGGAAGGAAGTAAAAGGTCTGGGCGGCACCATGGGATCAGGAGGAAGTGCCACAGAAAGAGGAGGCCCAGGGCAGTGAGTACCAGTGTGGGTCCTCTGTGACCTACTCACCCAACTCTATGACCTTGGGCAAGTTTGTTTCCTGCTTTTAAGCCTGTTCTTCAATAGTAAAATGGGGTAATATCTACCTCAGAGGACTGCCATGAAGATTGAAAGAGATTATGTATCTAAAGTTCCTAGCATGCAGAAAACAATCAGCAAACAGCCGTTACTGTCTTCCATGCTATTACTGGGAATGTGATGGCCAGCCTCACCCCAGCCTCAGGTGTTGCCTATTCCAAAACCAATTACCATTCATTCTTTATTTTTTAAATAAATGTTTATTGAGCTTTCATCTGGCTCTCAGATAAAACAGTGAGCACAAACAGGCAGGGTTCTTGCCCCTATAGAACTTACTATCTGTTGAGGAAACAGACATATTGATTTAAAAGTCACACAAATATAAAACTGTAATTGAGATAGTGGTGTTTTGAGAGACTGTAATAGGAGAATTTAACCTAGTGAAGGAAGGCAAGCCTAAAGAAGTAACCTTTGAATTGAATCTGAAGGGCAAATAATCATTAACTAGGTGAGGAGGTAGAGAAGTGTTCTAATCAGAGGGAACAACATGCATCAAAGTCTGTGGCAGAAGGTGCTGAAAACAGGCCAACGAAGCTGCAGAAGAGACAGACCACCACGGAGGACACAACTGACATGAAATGTGAGAAACGAAGTGAGGGCCAAACATGCAGAGAGCCTGGTAGAGCGTCAACAAGGCTTTAATGTACAATGACGATGTCCTTTTAGGATTAAATAAGAGTGCTTTATGATTTTATTTGGGCATTAATAGCATTCCACTTTAAATTAGTATTTGGGGCGATGTTTATTTCTCTCCTTTTGTACTTTTCCTTATTGTTTACATTGTTTATAATGAGTGTTTATCATTTTTCCACAAAACAAGCTTTTTTCTAAATCCCTTCATTGAGATATTATTTATCTACAACAAAATGCACTTAAGTGTACAACTCTATGAATTTTGACAAATTTATACCACCACGAAGATGGAGAACATTTTCATCACCCTAAAAATCCTTTCTCAGTCAATCTCCCCACCCCAGTCCCAGGCAACTACTCATCTGCTTTCTGTCACTATTTATTAGATTTGTCTTTTCTAAAGTTTCATGTAAATAATATAATATACTATGTACTCTTTTGTGAGTAGCTTCTTTCACTCAACGTAGTGTTTTTGAGATTATCCATTCCATTGCATGTATCAGTACTTCATTCCTTTTTTTGCTAAGTAATATTCCATTATATGGATATGTTACAATTTGCTTATCCACTCGATTGTTGATGAACATTTGGGTTGTTTCCAGTTTTTTTGGCCATTATTTTTTTTTTTAAAGATTTTATTTATTTATTCTTTCCCCCCAAAGCCCCAGGAGATAGTTGTGTGTCATAGCTGCACATCCTTCTAGTTGCTGTATGTGGGACGCGGCCTCAGCATGGCCAGAGAAGCAGCGCGTCGGTGCGAGCCCGGGATCCGAACCCTGGTCGCCAGCAGTGGAGCGCGCTCACTTAACCACTAAGCCACGGGGCCGGCCCTTTTTTGGCCATTATAAATAAAGCTACTATGAATAGTATGGACATACGTTTTTATTTCTTTTGAGTAAATACCTAGGAGCGGAATTGCTGGGTCCTACGGTAAGTGTATGGTTAAATTGATAAGAAATTGCCAAGCTGTTTTCCAAAGTAGTTGTACAATTTTACATTATCACCAGTAGTGTATGAGAGTTCCAGTTGCTCCACATCCTCCCCAAAGCTTGGTATTGTCAGTCTTTTTCATTTTAGCCATTCTGAAGGGTGAGCATTGGTCTCATTGTGGTTTTAATTTGCATTTCCCTGATGACTAATGGTGTCCAGCATGTTTTTCGTGTCTATTCACCATCTGCTTTTGTGAAGTGTATATTCAAATCTCTTGCCCATTTTTAAATTAGGTTGATGGTTCTGTTATTGAATTATGAGTGTTATATGTATTCTGGATACAAGTCTTTTGTCAGACATTAGTGTGACATATATTATCGCCCATTCTGTGGCTTGCTTTTTTGAGTTTTTTTTTTTTAACAGCTTCATTGAGATATAATTCACATACCCTCCATTTGAGTTCTTAATGGTGTCTTTTTAAGGGTAGAATTTTTAAATTTTTTTTTTTTAAAGATTTTATTTATTTATTTATTTCCCCCCCAAAGCCCCAGTAGATAGTTGTATGTCATAGCTGCACACCTTCTAGTTGCTGTATGTGGGACGTGGCCTCAGCATGGCCGGAGAAGTGGTGCATCGGTGCGCGCCTGGGGTCTGAACCTGGGCCGCCAGCAGCGGAGCGCGCGCACTTAACCAGTAAGCCACCGGGCCGGCCCAGAATTTTTAAATTTTGATGAGTTCTAAATTACCAATTTTTTCTTTTCTGGTTCAGATTTTTTGTGCTGTAGCTAAGAAATCTTTACCTACTTCAGGTTATGAAGACTTTCTCCTATGTTTTCTTCTAGGAGTTTTATAGTTTTAATTTACTTTTAGGTCTATGGTCTGTTTCACTTTCATTTTTGTGTATGCTGTGAGGTAAGAGTTGCGTTTCATAAAAGCCTTTTTTTTTCCTAAGTAAGAAACAACACATGTAATAAGCTGCAGTTTGAAAACCAGGTCAAAACCAAGCTGGAAATGGTCACTGATTTCCCAGTGTCACTTTGTTAACAAGATCACTGTAGTGTAAAAGCCAGGGTTTGTGGTTTCTTGTGCAAATATTTTCCAGGTAGCAGTACTCCTATACGTACTTCCTGTTACGTCCGTTCATGACTATTCATTCCCACCACTTAGCTCTGATAAATGCAAAAATGAATTAAACTTAACACAGTTGGGCAGGGGGAGGGGAGGCACTTGGCTGAATGAGGTGAAAGAAAATGCTCCCTGTCCTCTGTAGATACAAGCTCCAGGTGGCATAGGCAGCTGCCTCTCAGATGTGATTCAGTAAGTAAGCCAAAGCTACCTCTGCCCAAGATATTTCCCTGCTGACTTGCCCCAGTATCCTACTCCCCATAATTAAGCATGAATTAACTGAAATCCCCCATGAAAATGCACATGCCCTGAGAGGGAGGGGCTCTGGTTTCCCTACTAGATCTATCAACAACTTCCTCAGAAAGGTAATGCAAGCCCCATGGGGGTAGAGATTGTGTTGTGGGAAGAAATGGAAGAGTGGAAAGGTCTAGAACAAGGTATAGTGCTCCATATTGCAATAAAATTTGCCGACCTAAAAATTGGAACATAGGGTCTAACAAAAAGCATAATTTTCTAATTAGTGAATTTTTTTTAAATGTAAAGTTTAACAATGGCTCAACATTGAATTATTTACCTAATTAACTGTCTTTGTTCAAGCTAGCCCAGAGTATTCTGCAAATCTGGTGGCCATATCCACCAACTCCAAACGGCAGGCCAGGGAGTGAAGTTTGGTGGGGGAGTGACAGTGGAAAACCCCAAGCATCCAGGGGCACTGGGGATTACAGAAAGCATGGGGCCCAGAGGGAGGTGGGAAGCAGACCCCACCCACTGTGCAGTGTAGACTAGCAGAAATGACTTTTGGGTAATGGGCATACATTTAAGAAAATCTGCCAAGGGGCAGAAAGGACACCACCTTCTTGGTCATCATCCCTTTAATTCAATATCTGTCGCCTGTACTGAGCTTTATCCTTTAACAAGACTTCCAGGCAGGACACAAATTACATATAGAGACAAATACATACAATTTATTCATTAAAAAAGGGACAAAATTTCTGTAACTCTGGAATGTCAACGTACATCACCAAAGCTGTTTGTTTAGAAGAAATAAGTATTGGCAATACTTCTTGTTAGAGTCAAGAAAATTAGGCAGTTTTCCCAAGATGGAGTGTCCTTTTTGGTCAATAGTATTGCTTCAGGAAAAAAAATATTTCACAGATCTTTCCGGTAACTTCCAGAAAAGTCAGCCAGCCAGATTTGGGTTCAAACTTCTTTACAAAGCCATTTTCCTACAAGAGAATAAATTTAACATTTTAAAAATCAGCGGAGACTAAGTTTGCTGGAATGAAAAGCAAAGAAACTTTCGTTTAAATAACGCAGATAGTTAATCTGTGTACTTTCACTAGTTTTATCCTGTTCATCCTCATCATCATTTGCTATCTCCAAGTCCAGACTGCTCTAGAGCAGCACTGACCAATAGAACTACAGAGCAAGCTACATATGTAATTTTAATTTAATAGCCACCTTTTTAAAAGTAAAAAGAAAGGCAAAATTATTTGAAAATTATTAATTGAATTGTTATGATTTCAATATGTAACCAATATGGATATTATTAATGAGATATTTTACATTCTTTTTTTTGTATCAAATCTTTAAAATCCAATGTGTATTTTGTACTCACAGCATATCTTAATTCAGACTAGCCACATTTCAACTATTTAATAGTCACAAGTGGCTAGTGGATACCATATTGGACAGCACAGCTCTAGAGGAGAGAAAGTCTCATTTTTTTTTCTCTTTTTCAATTGTCTGACATTAAAATATGCATTTATGTTTGTAAACCGTATTGTGAGGACCCACAATAAAGCTAAATAAAATCAGTGCCTCTGAGCCTACGAAAAGGTTGTTGTTTCTATTACAGTTCATTCTCTTTTTGATAAGACATAGGTTTTTTTTTTGTTTTTGTGCTCTTTTTTGGTGAGAAAGATTGTCCCTGAGCTAACATCTGAGCCAATCTTCCCCTATTTTGTATGTGGGCTGCCACCACAGCATGGCCTGATGAGCGGGGTCTAGGTCCACACCCGGGATCCGAACCCGCGAACCCCAGGCCATGAAAGCAGAGTGTATGAACTTAACCACTGTGCCACTGGGCCAGCCCCAATCAGACATAGCTTTAAAAAATCTTTTTAAATAGAGTATCACAGTGAACTGAACTCTATATTTAATTAATTTATGATCGGTAGTTATAGAACATCCTCACTGAAAAGTACCTCTGAGATCATGCAGCCTAATGCCCTCTCTTATTTTGACAAATGAGGAAACTGAGGCCCAGAAAAAAATAAATTACCTAAGGTTACCCAACTTAGTGCCTGGACTGTACTAGAATGCAAACACTGTTCTTTTCACTCCATAAATTTCCAAACAACCACCAAAAGGATTAGGAAATTGTTAAAACAATTTTTTAAGTGTTCATCTAGTAAACATTTGTTCTACCTCTAGCAAGTTCCAGATTCTGGGTTACAAATGCCTTCAAGTGGTTCATAACCTAGTGTGACTAATTCTTAAAAGTAAACCACACATATCTCTTTGATAGCTGGAGGAGACCTGAGAGCTCTGCTGTGCCTTGGAATCATCTCTTGGAGAATCCCCTGCAGCACAGAACAGATTAATGCCAGTCAGGGGAATTTTCCACTTAAAAGATTGCCCAAGAAAGCCAGCTTCTGCCTATGTGTTAAATGCAAAGTCATGTTCTCAGACACATGCGGTCGTGCCCGAACAGAGGGAACCAATGGCTGCTTCTTTCTTCTTCCTCTTCTCCTCCTGCCCTTACACATACATTTCCCACATATTCTAGGCATGCATCCACTTCAATGCTCCCCTTCCTAGAATTTTCATAAACCCCATATGAATGAGGTACTCTAAAATGAGTTTTTATTATTGTGACATTTATCATTGTCTATTATGATTGGGCAGTTAACATGTCATCTTACATACATTCAACTTCTAAACTAAAGAGAATGAACAAAGGAAAAAACTGACAAATTCAGCTGTATGAAGATTAAATTTTTTAACAACTATAAAAAGCTAAAATTAAAAGAATGACAGAATTATTCTTTTAATCAGATAAGAATCTGATTAAATAAGAATTAATAAGCATCACAACAGCTAACACGTGGAAGTAATCCAAGTGTCCATCAACCGATGAATGGATTACCAAAACGTGGTATATTCCTAAAATGGGATATTATTCGGCCTTAAAAAGGAAAGAAGTTCTGCAACATGCTACAACATGGATGAACCTTGAGGATGTTATGCTAAGTGAAATCAGCCAGTCACAAAAAGACAAACACTGTATGATTCCACTTATATGAGGTACTTGAGTAGTCAAATTCACAGAGACAGACAGCATAATGGTGGTTGCCAGGGGCTAGGGGGATGGGAGAATGGAGAGTTATTATTTAATAGGTATAGAGTTTCAGATTTACAAGATGAAAAGAGTTATGGGGATGGATGGTGGTGATGGTTGCACAACAATGTGAATGTATTTAATACAACTGAACTCGACACTTAAAAATGGTGAAGATGGTAAATATATTATGCGTATTTTAACAAAAGAAAAAAAGAAGAACAAGAAGACTAGGAAACTCTTTACATTTGCCATGAAAGATTTCATTCAAATGTAAGAGAAAAACCATCAAGCCTTTAATAGTTAAAGAGGCAAAGCCTATTGAAAAGAGAAATATAAATCATTAACAAGTGCATGGAAAAAATCCAACATTACTACCAGTTAAAGAAATTCACACATTAATACAATCTTACAGCTTTTTAGGCCTATTAAATTGACCTTGTTATTTTAAGTCTATTAAACTCTCAAAATTATATTTAATGCTATTGCCCAATGCTAGTAACGCTGTTGTGACATTGTTCCCTTGATATAATCCTTTTGGAAAGCAATGTGTATTCCAACATGTATGAGGAGTGTCATTACACTGGTATCTTATGAACCAGTTATTCCATTAGAAGTTGATCATGAGGTAGTCTTCTAAAACGTGGAGGGAAAAATATACCCATGTTCAGAATTGAAGCATTATTTCTAAGAAGGAAAACAGGAAGCAACCCAATTGTCTAACAACTAGGAATTGGTTAAGTAAATTCTGATGCATAACATTGGTGAAATACTCATTAGAAATGTTAACGTGGAATATGTGAGACAGTGTTGAAAGTATTTATAATATAATGTCACATGAAAAAACTCTTATGTTCACCTTGATTATAATTGCATACAACGTACGCATGTAGACACTTTAGGGTAATGGGAGTGATTTTTCTTCTTTCAAACAATATTTTTTAATGATGCTATTTGTATTTTAAAACCATTATGTAGAAATAAACATACTTTTGGATTTGATACCCTGTCAGTAATGCAGTAGTGAACAAGAAATGCCCAGATCTGGTTATTTCTGGAAACAGTTTATTAGATTCAGTTACCTTGGCTTCAAAAAAGCTTTAAGCATAAAACAATATCCTGTATCAATAACTCGAAGAAAATCAGACCTTCAGAATTGTTTAAAGATACAGAAAAATACCATGATGTTATTCCCACTTTTCTAGCAATTATTCATTCATTTATTCATTCAAGAAATATCTACTGAGCATTGACTACGTGCCGGGTACTGTTTTAAGCACTGGAAACACACTGGTGAACTAAACATACAGAATCCCTGCCCTCACTAAGCCTAAATTCTCATCACAGAGACCGACAAAAAACAGACCAGCAAATAAATAGGTAAGGAGATGTCCAGTCACAAGAACAGTTATGAGGGGCATAAAGCAGAGTATGGTGACAGAGTGGCAGTGGTACTGTCTTAGATGGGCTGATTAAGGAAGAGTCCTCTGAGGAGGCAAATTTGGAGCAGAGACCTGAGTGAAGGGAAGAAGGGAGCCATGTGAACTTCTGGGGGGAGATTATTCCAGGCAGAGGCAACAGCAAGTGCAAAGGCTCTGAGGGTGGAGTGTGCTTAGTTTATCCAGGGAGGCTGCAGCTATGAGAGCACAAGAAGTTTTCATAGAAAGTGAGGTCAGAGAGGTAGTTAGGGGCCAGATCCTGTAGGGTTTTGGGTACAGTGGTCAGGACTTTGTATTTTTATTCCCAGGGTGAAGGAGTGTTTGGGAGGGTTTTAATTAGGCCAGGACGTGATCTAATTCACTGCTATGTGGAGAATAGACCATAACAGGGCAAGAATGAAAGCAAGGAAACTGGTAAGACTCAGTCAAGTGAGAGGGGAAAGAGGCCCAGGGGCACTTGGTAGAAGAAGGTGCAGCCAACAGGACTTGCTGATAAGTTGGATGTAGGGCACAAGGGAGAGGGGTCAAGGATGACGCCCAAGGTTAGAGAGCCAGCACTTAGAGAGTGCTCCTGAAGGACTCACAGGGAGCCTTCAATTATGTTTCACCTTACTTTTCATTAAATGATTTTTAGAATCTCAAGTTAAAATTCAAAAGAAATATAAGAAGAATTTGGCTCCAGAATCTATTTAAAAAAAGGATATATAAGAATACTTGAGATTGTATCACCTCACTACTAGATCTTTACACCTTTTGGAAATGCCTTTGCGAAACTGAACAGTCAATCATCTGCGTGTCTCCATACTTCCTTTGATTTGGCCTCAAATTGACCAGACTGTTATTCAGAGCAAGAAGATCATAAAAAAAATAAAACCTAATTGGGTGAACTCTTATGACTCAGGCTTTAATATGCTGGCTACTGGGAAAGCACCAACTCTGACTGTACATCCCTACTTTCAAAGGGGCTTTCTTTTGGTATGAGAGGAGTTTTAAGAATTGTATATTTAAACTTCTTGGAATTTCCCAAATAACCTTCATAGTTGTATTATAGTTGACAGTTTACAAAGCACTCTTATAGAAATGGTCTTTAATCTTTTAACTTCCCTTCTAAGGTAGGTATTATTGTCTTCATTACATATTATGTGTATAATTTATATTATATTATATTATATTATATCATCTTATATTATATTATATACATTATATAAGGAATCTGAGATCTGAGTCTCAGGTTACCTCAGTGACTTACCCAAGATCATATCTTTAGTGAATGAGAAAATCAGGATTCAAATCTCAGTTTCAATGTTAGTTCATTCAATCATTCCATCAACAAGTGTTTGTTGGGTACCTTCTATATAATAGGCCCTAAGCCAAGCATGGGGTACACAGTGGTGCATTAGGTAGACATGATTCCTCCTGTGTGGAGCTGAGGGCTGAGGGTTCTTTCTGCTTCACCAGCACAGGCACAAGGGAATGCTTTACTGAAGAGGGCAAAAGTAGGAAAGCCACCTGATTCAAAGGGAAAGGTGATCCCAAAGTGTGAGACATGAGTTTCACCTCTTGCACATTCTCATGATGGGTTTTCTTTTTTAATTGAGGTGTAATTCACATACAACATTATGTTAGTTTCAGGTGTATGACAAAATGATTCCATATTTGTATATATTGCAAAATGATCATCACAAGTTTAGTTAACATCCATCACCTCACATAGTTAAAAAATTTTTTTCCTCGTGATGAGAATTTGTAATTTACTCTCCTAGCTACTTTCAAATATGCAGTACAGTACTATTAACTATAGTTGCAATGCTGTACATTACATCCCCATGACTTAGTTATTTTATAACCGGAACTAATGGTTTTTAAGAACCATTCTTGCCTCATGAATGCTGAAGACAGCTGAAAAATAGCACTACTTCTCCTTTCAGATCTCAGGAGAGCCCATCCATTTTCAGCACTTCAAACTGGCACAGGGGACAGGAGGAAATAATGGTAAATGTGGAAGAGGAAGAAAAAGAAGATGGGAAGCAGTAAAAAAAAAAAACGAGGGAAAAAAAGAAAAGAAGGAAGGGAGGGGAAAGGGAGGGCAGAAGGAAGAAAGAAAGAAGAGTGGGGGGAAGGAAAGAACTCAAACTAATAAAAATGAGAAAAAGAATAAGTTATGAGATTATGAGTCCCATTATTGATACGCTGGTGTTGTTTTTCCCTTTTGGGCATCTGTTTTAGATGGTGACCAATCTCTAACTGTAGTTGATCATATAATTTATGGAGACTAAATATATTTAATCAGGGAAGTTAGACAACACTACTACCGCTAATCATAACAATAACCCTAAACTTTTATGGAGTATTTATTTGCAGAAACTGTTCTATGTGCTTTATATATAATATTAACTGATTTAATCCTTATACCAGTTCTAGGAGATAGGTAGCTGTATTCTCCCCATTTTACAGATGAGGAAACAAGGCTTAGAGAAGTTGAGTAACTGGTTTGCGTCACACAGGTAGTAAACACTGGAGCCCAGAAATAAACCCAGGTCCATCTGATTCAGATTTTATTCTTAATATATATGCTGTCCTCATATACCACATTCTCGATACAAAAGTTTTCATAAAGCCTCTGGCCACTTTTAGAATTTAATTAAATTATAGGTATTCTCCAGTTGTAGGTTAAATGCTCTTCTCATCTTTCATTTAGACATGCATTTTTCATTTGAAGCCAATGAGAAGCAAATATAGATGACTATAGACAGGACAATAGCTCATGTGCTTTATAATCAGTGATTTTGGGAGTTTTTTCAGGAGGGTGAAAAGTGGGAAGCTGGTGCTCGTGTCTTGATAACGTAAAGTGCCTCTTCTCTTCCCCTCTTCCTGTGAGCCACCTGACTACTAGCATAGGCGTGTGATTGTGCTGCTTCCCCTGAAAGGAAGCATTCAAGAGTAAGTTCATTCATTGGAGCAGATTTGTCAACATCACTATGAAAAGAAGATACCAGTTTGCCATGCTAATATGTACTGACTCAAAAGCGCACTGCCTTCCGTTAACAGAATCAATGTCTGAGACGGGAAAGCAATATTGAGGTTGCTTTGAAATGACGTCTTAAAAAGTGTTTTCTATCATGTCTAAGACCTAAGCTATTGAGGTGTAAAAGTCAAGAGTTTAAAATCTACTTAAGGACTTCATGAAGGCTGAATGTGCAAGTGCGGGCACATGTGTGTATTTATATCTCCACTCAAGATAGGGTCATCCTGCCATATGCACACTTATACCTGTACCACCCCCGAAAGATGAGTACACTTCTAGAAATCCTCAGACAATTCCACACCCTCCAGTGATTATGACTTCTAGAGGCTCACAAAATTTATTGTGAAGAAGTTAAATTTTTAATAATATTTATCACTGTCTATGTGTTCCAAATACTTTGCTAGGCATTGGGAATACAATCCTAGCCCATAGAGAGCTTGCAAACTATATTTCTTGACAGCCCGTAGAGAGGTTCCAAACTAGTATTTCTCTACAGGCTCACACGTGAGCCTCCACGCTAGATAACTTTTGCCTTCACTTGAAACCTACACATCATAGCTGAAATTTCCACCAGTCCTTCAGTATAGCTTTCCACAGCCAACCGGAAGAAAATATGACTAAATATCTCACATGCTTCCTCCGGCCCCAAGTAAGCTGAGTTAGAAAAAAGAGTTCCGGAAAGAAAAGGTGATTGAGAAAGGGCAGCGGTTCCAGTAAGCCCTATCATTACGCCAGAAGGCCTTAAACAAAATGCAAAAGACATCAAGCAAAAGATGAATACGATTGCATCGAATTTTAAAACATTTATAATGACCAAAGACATCTATAGTTTTAAAAGACAACCAGTTAGAAGATATCTGCCACATATATAAAAATAATTTTATCCAGAATATTCAAAGAATTCCTACAAATCAATGAGAAAAAGACATAATAATAGGAAAATGGGTAAAGAATATAAACAGGCAATTCCCTGAATAAGAATTACAAATGGTCAATAAACATGAAAAGATGCTCAACGTGAAAAGATGTTTAACCTCACTAGCAATCAAGGAAATAAGAATTAAAATAACAAAATAAATTAGGTATATTTTTTAACCCAACTGAGTGGGGAAATTATGACAGAATGCTATAACCTAGTGTTAGTCAGCTGGGGCGGGGGGAGTGTCGGGGGCTCCACAAGCTGCAGACAGGAGGGTGACTTGGTAGAGCCACTGTGGAGGGCAAGGATCTAGTAAATTCAAAAATGTACACACACCTTGACCCAGTAATTCTATATCCCAGTATCCACCCTAGAAAAACACATGCGAAAGGGAGGAAGGTATGAATAAAGATATTCAATGAAGTATTATTTGTGATAGCAAACTCTGGAAATAACCTAAATATCCATCAGCTAGAAATGGCCAGCCATTCGACAGTATTTACATACAACAGCACTCTTGAAAATACTATTTTTAAATACCGTTGGGTGAAAAAAAGCAGAAAAAGTACCATGTACTATTTATACATATAAAAATTTTGGGGGGTGGGCACAAGGGGTGAAGGGGTGCATTTATATGGTGACTGACAAGTAACAATGTACAACTGAAATTTCACAATGTTATAAACTATTATGATCTCAATTAAAAAAAAAGTATGGAAGAAAAAATTTTTTTACGAAGAAATACTATGTATATTTTCTATGGATATATTCAATAGGCATATTTTGCATGTAAAATAATTGATAGCAATGGTTACCTCTGGGGAGAGGGGAGGGCCAGGATTGGGGGTTGGAGAGAGGATCCATGGAGACATAAGTGCTTTAAAAAAGTATTAAGTGTATTGGGATATAAAGAAAAACATAAACATCCAGCTGTGAAAGGCCACTTATCAACATGAGTTCTAATATAGACCCCCTATATGGTCTTGGCTTTTTGAGGCATTGATAATAAAGTGAATTTTTATTAGGAAATTCTTGAATAACCTTTCTTGCTATTGGTGCAGTACATTATTTTTTTTATCAACAATCGTCAATAGCCAGAATTTGTTATACTGGAAAACTGGAAAAAATCAATTTGTAAGCAATAAACTTGCAAAAATTTAGACCTATCTTTTACAACATAATAACAGCATCTAATACCACTCTTCCTGTACTAATTCTACATTGTCATGACAACCAACGCTAGCAAGAGCTAAGTCCTAGACTAGACTCTGCACTGCTGCCTCTGAAGATGTGTTAGAGAGCTGCTTTATAAGTCCCCAAACCTCCTTCCTGTAATTTACAGTTAGGAATAAAAACTGGAACCAAAAGTGTTTTCTAACTGTAAAGTTCTAGGATTCATTGGAAATGAGCCAGAAATTTCTTCTTATTTTAAAAATTAAAAACTTTTAAAACAAATCACCCAAAGAAAATACAATCCTTAGGTAGATTTTTTTTGAACTCCCAAGAAAACTGTCAATTCTTATTTCAAAGTAAAGAACAATGAAGAATATTTCTATCACACATACCCAGCCTCCATTTTGCCTTATCCATTCTCCTGTGTTTTTCGTTATGAACTCAGCAACAAAGTAAGAAATCTCCTTGTAAGTATCCACATCTGGGGCAATTCGCTCTGGTAGAAGTTTCTTGATGAGAATACCTTCAAATGCAAATATGGTCACAATTCTTCCCCAGTTAATGATGCCATCTTCAAATTCCTTTTCCATCACTTGATTGAATATTGTTCTGGCAGAATCTATGGACACAACATCAAAATTGTCCAAGCATGGTTTCAGATTCTTCTCAACTTCGTTTTGAACTGAGAAAGCAATGTCTTGTAACACTCTGGATGTTTTGCTTGGACCAGATCCGGGTTGTGGTATCTGCAGGACGTACTTCAGATAGTCCTGGGTCAGCATGTGAATATATCCAAACTCACAGTCTGTCATCTTCTGCCTGCTGAAACGCGAAGTCTTGAGCTTGTTGTTCACCTGGAGGTGGCTGAGGCTATTTGAAGCGAAAGCTCACAGAACTTGACGGGATATGACACATAATGATATCTAGAGGCTGGTGGAATTTCTGTTTGCATCACTTGATAATATCCTTCCTCCTAGTTACTTTCATGAGTAGGCTGTATGTGAAAGAGAAAGTTTAAAATGTGAAAGAGGAAAATGTTTCAGAGAGGCCACTTCCTCATCCTGTAAATGATTAATTCAGCTTTAAAAGTCTTAAATGAAATGATGTGGAGAAATTAGACCCCTAGCACATCGCTGGTGAGAATGTAAAATGGTACAGCCCGTGTGAAAATTTGGCAGTTCCTCAAAAAGTTAAATATAGAATTAACATATGACCCAGCAATTCAGTTATAAGGATATACCCAAAAGAACCAAAAACAGGTACTCAAATACTTATGCACTAATGAATGTTCACAGTGGCATTATTTACAATAGCCAAAAGGTAGAAACAATCCAAATATTCATCAACAAGTGAATGGATAAACAAATTATGGAACATTATTCAGCTGTTAAAAGGAATGACGTTCTGATACATACTACAACATAGATGAACCTCAGAAACATTATGCCAAGTGAAAGAAGCCAAATATGAAGTCACATATTGTATGATTCCATTTTTATGAAATATCCAGAATAAGGAAATCCATAGAGACAGAAAGCAAATTGGTGATTGCTGGGGACCGAGGGGTGGGGGGAGTAGCTGCTTAATAGGTACAGGGTTTTATTGTGTGGTGAAAATGTTTTGGAACTACAGAGAGGTGGTGGTTGCACAATCTTGTGAAGATACTAAACACCGAATTGTTCACTTTAAAATGGGTCATTTTACATTATGTGAATTTTACCTCAAAAAAAAAGTCTTAAATGCAGCCTAGTGGCTAAACTGGATGAATGAAAATTTGGAACGGAGATTACTCTAGAACTTTTATAGATAGAAAACGAAGTCCTGCTTTCAGCCAACACTGTTAATTCATGTATGGATCAGAAATTGTGGGACCAGAAAGAACCGGACCTAGAGTCAGAGGACCCAGACTTGGTCCAAATCCCTCTTTCCTTACTCACTGTATGCCCTAGGTTTGTAAAATGGGACAATACATGTTGACATCAGAGGGTTGAGGTGAAGTGAAACAAGACGACCTATGTAGCACCTGTCACCATGCAGGCGCTTAATCAATGCTAGTTCCCCATCATTCTTTCATGGACTAATGAGGAACTGGGCTTCCCAGTAAGGGCATAACTTCATAAGTGCACAGTTTGAAGTGAAATGCAAATCTCTCATTTTATTTAGCTTTGGCAGCAATTTTGGGAAACAGCTGGCGGACATGGCAAAATTACTGGTTAAGAGGAGCGCTGGGGATTTGAAGGCAGATTTCAAGTCTCCTCACCAGAGTACATGACAATTAAGGCAGTTAGAGAACCATATTCCTGTCTGCTAGCTGCATCTTTCTGTTGACTGAAGGGCCAGTGCTGCTATTAGGCAGGAGTAGTGGGTGGGAGAAAGAGGAGACAATTCAGGGTTTCTGGAGAAATTGAATTCACTTTTTTTTCCATCCACGTATGGAGTGACTTTGATTGTTACATCAGTGTCTATGAACAGCTGCAAACAGGGGGAAAAAAGGTCACATATAACTTGTATTTCTGAACTATCACCAAGGGGTTAGGAGGAAGGGAGAGATGCTGCTTAGGGTGCTGGTTAATAGGGACTTGTGGCAGCCATGAAAATGCACCTCTCAGACCTCCTACTGCAGGAATATAATTGACTAAGGGCCCCAGCTGCCAGGATATGAATCTACCACCGATTTTGCACTGAGTTCATGCTCCCCACAGGCTGTTCTGAGTCAATGACTGAGCAAGGCGGGAATACTAAGACCAGTTCCTGAAAGTCAACCTCCTTTGAAGGGTAACTTTGATTCAATGACTTGCCATCAGCTTTGTGGAAACTTTCTTAGACCACGCTACAGCCTAAGATTCTTCCTCCCCAATCTTCCTTCCTGCTCTCTCTTCGCCAAGGTCAGCCCTGCATTGTGATCTGACAGTTCTTCCAGCTTCTTCTACCTCCCTTCCCATTTTCCCTTACAGGCATTTCCCCCAATAAATCTCTTACACATCTAATCTTCTCTTGGCTTTCTTCTGGGAGTACTGAACTGACATGGGACCTGTATAGAACAAAAGAGCATACAGACATGTGGTCAAGCCAATTCTCCAGGATTTCCCCTGGGGAGGTCCTCCCACTCCCTCTTAGACTACGTCTGTTGGCCCACAGGAGCATGAAGCCAAAAACAGGCAGCTTTCTCTCCTCAAATCATCGTTGAGCATCATAAGAACCATCAAAAGGATGGGAAAATTTGTTTTCTACCCCCCATTACGTTCCCATGATGATGAGCATTTCTGGAAAAATAGTATAAGCACGTGCTTTAAGAATTGCAATGAACATTCCAAGGGCAAGGTCTACATTTTCTCTCTCTCGCCAGAGCCTAAGCCTGGATCCAGGGAAGGCAGGTAGTTGATCTTTATCGAATAAATAAAATGCACGTACAACACAACCGGGGCCAACTACATTTAGGGCTCTATATTTCTGATCTTCTGGATCCAAAAAGGAGTTGCTTTAAAAATTCTTAAATATGGTAGCCTGCTTTAGTTTATTTTGGAGAGTTTCTAAATAATCACTTTTCAAGGATAGGTGAGAGAGAGAAAGACAAAGTGTTTTCCAAAAAGAAGTATTTCTTTGTAAATAAAGTGCAAAAAGACTGGAGTGGGGTGGGATGGGGTGGAGGGAAGTTTGGAACAGAGACAAGTAGCTGACCACGAACCAGGTGTGAAGATGAAGGGAGGTATCCTTTCTCAGTGCCACTATAATCTGTATCTGCACTCACCAGGTCTAGTATACAGGCCATAAGGACTGGCACCTGGTTCCCCATCCCCTGAGCCACTCTGTCCACACATGGAATTTTGTATTAAATTAGGGGTCCACCCCAGGTACACTCTGAGAGAGTCAACCAGAACGGGTGGGGTCTGGAGACCATATATGTATTCAAGTATTCCATAAGCATACACTAAGATGCTACTGAGTACCAGGGACTGTGTTAGGTGCTGGAGATAAAAATTTCTGCCCCTAAAGTATTTTCAGTCTGGGAGAAACTATGCCATATTACATACAGTCAAAGGAACTGCAGAAGAGAATAATTAGAGGAAGTTGCTACAGTACAGCTTCAAACATGAGGACCCTTCCTGGAACCCATTCTGGGGCCATGGAGCCAGGTTTGTGGCCATGTAACAATTCTAAGGTTCTGGAAAGCACATGAGTGACACTGGTCTATTGTGGATTGAGAGGGGCAGAGGGATTGGGGAGCGAGTGATGATAGAAAATGATTTCCCAAATCTGTCCACACCTAACAAGTACCTATGGCCTAAATAAGGTTTTTCTCTATGCTCTGTTTGTCCAGAAGTTTCTACTGTAGAAGCATAGAGTCCTGGCTAGGGCTGAGGGAACTACTAATGTTTGTCATGAGAATAACAATAAGAAGAGTACGAATCATCCTAATAATCAACAACTTCTTCCATTTGTAAAGTGCTTCTGGCTACATTGTTGCAATTATCACATACATATATGTGAACTACAACCTTATGTCTATTCAATATGCTTACATAAGTTTATACACATATGTTTCAGTTATCTATTGCTTTCTAACAAACCACCCCCCAAAATTTAGTGGCTTAAAATAATAATCATATATTTTGCTCATGAATGTGAAATCTGGGCAGGGCTCAGTTGGGATGACTGGTCTCTGCTCCACGATGTCTGGGGTTGAGCTGGATGACTCAAAGAGTCGGGACTAGAACAGCTGGGATTGGCCAGGTTTCTCTCTTAGTGTAGCCTCAGGATCCTTCTGTGTGGTCTCTTCAGTCTGGCAATCTCAAATGGGTCCTACTTCTTACATGTGGCTCAAAGTCCCAAAAGCAAATGTTCCAGGGACAAATGTAGGAGATGACAAGCCTTCTATAACACAGCTTAGAACTCACAAAGCAACATTTCTATCATTCTCTATTGGTAGAAGTAGTCACAAGCCTGCCCAAATTCAAGGGGAAGAAATAGAGACCACTTTTATAGATAGGAAGAGTGACAAAGAACTTGCAGCCATGTTTTTAAAACTGCCACAGTGTGCAAGTCACAGGCAAGATCACTTACACACACAATCATGTACAATTTAATCAATGTCATCCTCATACAATCCTTTGAGCTGTTAAGGCACCAGAAGGTACTTCAATGCCATCCTGCCGGCCTCTTCTCCCACCAGGCTACCACAGGGCTGAGAGTCCCCTGGGTTAGAACTCTCTGAAGATAGAAGTGTTCTAACTCTGTTGAGGCAAGATTGCCTGGAGAAGATCTCATTTTATCTCCCTCCTGATCACAGGGATCTCATTATGTCATTAGGTCACTTCCTGCTCTGACCAGGAAGCAGAAAGCAATGACTGACAAAGGGTAAGTTCTGATGCAGAACATGAGGGAAGAACCTTGAAGCTACTCTGGCTGATGAGTGGCCAGAGGAATCCATGCTCCAGGACAAGGATCCTGGGTGCGTGACCTCGGGGAGAGACTGCTGAGGTCAACTTCTCTTTTCACCAAGGCAGAACTTGGGCAGAAACTTGGTGGGTTTTTGGCTGCTTCAGAGGAGGTGGCTCAGGGGAACTCCCAGCCCTGATTTACTCTAGAGCTCCTCTGAGCTTATTGTGACTACTTCCCTTTTCCAAGGCCTGGAAAATTCTCTGCAGAGAACAATGGTTTTCAATGGTAGCACCATTGTAATACTAACGGGAGGGGGGAAATGCACAAGAAGCCACCTGCCTGCCTCCCTGTCATCTCCCTTGGTCCAGTGGGGCCAAGCCTTGACAATCAGAGAACACAATGGAAGCAAGTCCACTCCTCGTCAAGAAAAGCCAATGGTCTGATGTGACAAGGCTCCTGGTGGGAGCTTCGTTTCTATCTGAGGAGACTAATTTCCCGGAAATCCTTTGAGCAAATAAGCAAGCAGGATTTCCCCTGATTCTCCTGTTGTATTGGGAGCAAGGCTTAAGTGGGTGCTGGAGAGAACAACTCATTGTGAACCAAGGGAGCTGAGAGGCAAGGAGGGAAGGAGAGAGGTGTCAACAGATGTGGCCAGTGGGGTGGGATTTTTAACTAAGGCTGCAGAGGCCACAAAACAGAAGGAAGAGGAAGGAGTAGGGAAAAAAAAGCCAGGAGGGAGGTTAAAATTATGAATAGTCCCATATAAGATAGAATTTCTGAGTACGACATGGAACAATGTACTAATTTGTCCTTCATCCCTTCCCATCTGTGTGTACAGATGTGCACTCAGACCAGTCTTTCCTCACCCTCTCTGAATCTTACTTGAATACCCATTGATCATTCTGCTCACCAGCTCAGGATCCTCCAACGGCTTCCTGTCGCCTATGAAGAGGAGCCCAAACTCCTAACAGGATCTTCATACTCTGGCTTGACCTCCCTAGTCAACCTAATCTCACCCCACTCCAGATCCTTGCCCTGACTCTGCGGGGTGCTTTCCTGGCTCTAGGAATTTGTTCTTTCTGTTGTCTTTAACCAGAATGGCTTTTCCCTTTCACTCCTATTTCTCCAAATCCTCTCCATCATCAAGGCCCAGTCAAATGAAGCCTTCTCTACCCACCCTAGCCAGGAAAACTCTCTCAGTGTGCACTTCCACAGGAATTTGTGCCTGTGTAACAGCAAATCTCATGGTGTATATTATACAGCAGCTACTGTGCTGATTGTACCCACTGCTGGACTCCAGGCTGGCAGCTCTTCTAGGAAAAGGGCTGTCCTACTTATCTTTGATTCCTTAGGGCCAGCACAGTGATGGTCACATGCAAGGCTCATGATAGATGTTGACTGGATTCTATGAGTATCATTGTCAACAACATCGAGTATTTTGCAAATGGCCTACTTCACAACCAAATTGATACTGTGGCTGGAGCTATACTAGTTTTTCTGTTGAGTTTTACTCAGCAAAGCAAAAGTCAAATTTTCTTCTTTCCCCAAATGTCATCTTGGGAAAAGTTCAAGAGAAAAGCCTATTTGAATAGGAGCTTCAAGTGATTTGGGCAGCGGGCCTTGGACTTTCCACTGCCTTAAATGGAATGGCAAAAGATACGGTACAAATGGAGGAAGTAGAAGTGTGCTTTGTGATAGCAAGCGAAACTGAGCCCCTCAAGGGTAATTCTCTGCAGAGAGCCAAGAACTGAGAATACCTTCAAAGGGCAAAGTACTGAGAGCCAAAGCCACTCACTCAGCCAATTGCTCAACGAACTCTACTGAGCATCTACCACATGCCAGGCCCTGTTCTGGGTCCAGGGATGCAGATACACAGGTTTTGTTTCAGTGACACAGTGCTCACAGTGTAATGGGGTTTCACACAAACCACCAGAAAATTCAACTGCAGAATGTTAAATGTCACAATACATAACAACACTAGAGGGCTTCCCAGAGGAGGCTGGCATTCAAGCTGGCTCTTATGGGAAGAATAAAATGCTACCAGGCAGAGAGCACAGCATTGGTAAATATACACAGGTATGAATCCAGAAGTTTACTTCTGATGAGGCTAAATGTAGAATCAAGGGCTGTGGATACGTTGGGAGATAGATCAGAAGTGAGGTCATAGCAGCCTTGTGTACTGGGCTGGGAGTTTGGAACTGTCTGAAAAATAAGAGAAGCCTTTGAAGGGTTTTAAGCAGGAGAGTAACATGGTCAGATCTGCATTTGGGGAAGGTTATTTGGACAGTACTACATCTGCAGGATTGTTTTCCGAGGAGACAGGGATAACAGAGTTTGTTTATCAACTTTATTGAGGTATAATTTCCAAATATAAAATCCATCCACTTTAAGTGGACACTTCAAAGACTTTTGACAAATGTAAACATCCTTATGAAGATATAAAATATTTAGACCAACCCAAACGTTGCCTCAGGCCCCTTTGTAATCAATCTCATCCTACCTCCTGGCCATAGGCCACCACTGATCTGTTTGACATCACAACTGATTAGTTTTTCCTATCCCAAAATGTCATAAAAATGAAATCAACCAGTATGGACTCTTTTATGTCTAGCTTCTTTTACTCAGCATGACGATTTTGAGATTCTCCATGTTGTTGAGTGTATCAATAGTTTGTTTGTTTTTATTACTGAGTAATATATTCCATTGTGTGCATATACCCTAACTGGTTTATCTTTTCTCCTGCTGATGGACATTTGCGTTGTCTACAGTTTTTGGCTATTATGAATAAAGCTGCTATAAACATTCACATGTAGATTTTTTTTTTCCAAACTTCTATAATGGCACTCCTTTAAGACTCCAAATTTCTCTGCTCTTACCCTCAGATGAAAACGATCAAATTAGTTAAATTTCTTTTTTTGTTTTTTTTGGTACAATTGTGTCCCTTTACCCTTATGCCCTCCCTCTACCCCCTTCCCCTCTGGTAGCTACTAATCTATTCTCTGTATCTGTGTTTGTTTGTTATTGTTTTTTTTATCTTCCACATATGAGTGAAATCATGTGGTATTTGTATTTCTGCATCTGACTTATTTGCTTAGCATAATACCCTCAATGTCCATCCATGTTGTTGCAAATGGCAAGATTTCATCTTTTTTATGGTTGAGTAGTATTCCATTGCATATATATATACCACATCTTCTTTATCCGTTCATCCATTGATGGGCACTTAGGTTGTCTCCATGTCTTGGCTACTGTAAATAAAGCTGCTATAAACATTCATATACAAATGTTTTTAATGAACATAAGTATTCATTTCTCCTAGGTAAACATCCAGGAAAGGGATTGCTGGGTCATATAGTAAGTGCATGTTTAACTTTCTTAGAAACTTTATAAGAAGCTGCTAAGCTGTTTTTCCAAGTCTTTGCGTGGACACATTGTTCCATTTCTCTTGGGTAAATACCTAGGAGTGGAATTGCGGGTCACGTGATAAGACTTGTTTTGTTCTTTTTTTTTTATTTTTTTGGTGAGGAAGAGTGACCCTGAGCTAATATCTGTGCTCGTCTTCCTCCATTTTGTATGTAGGACACTGCCACAGCATGGCGTGATGTGTGGTGTAAGTCCACACCTGGGATGTGAACCCACGAACCCCGGGCTGCTGCAGTGGAGTGTGCCGAACTTAACCACTGTGCCACCAGCCCAACTCCATGTTTTTGTTTTTTTTATAAGGATAAGTTTAACTTCATTAGAAACTGCCAAACTGTTTTCCAAAGTGATCGTACCATTTTGTGCTTCCACCACAATGTATAAGAGGCTTGAATGCTCCACATCCTTGCCGACATTTGATGTCAGTGTTTTTAGTTCTACCATTCTGGTGGATGTGTAGTGATAGCTCATTGTGGTTTTAATTTGTGTCTTCATGACTAATAACGTTGAGCATCTTTTTGTGTGTTCATCGGTCATTTGCATATCTTGCTCTGAAGCAACTGTCCAGATCTTTTGTCCATTGCTTTAAAAATTGAATTGTTTGTCTTATTACTAAGTTTTAAAGTTCTTTACATGTTCTGGATACTAATGGAGACTCTTGAGGTGATTTCAGTCAGAGAAGATAAGGCCCGAACCAGGATTATAGCAGTGACTAAAGAGGAGCAGAAAGTCAAGAGAACCTGAGGGGACAGATTTGACAGGATTTGGTGGAGAACAGGGACTGCATCAGTGGCACAGAAGTAGCACTGGGGAAAGAGTAGAGGGGTGACATTTTGCCTACAAACATTGCCACCACTTGAGCCTTAAAGAGTCTGTGAAGGTAAGGCCTTCTCAGGAGAAGTCAGCGGAAAGCGTGGAGTGTGAAGAATTGCCTGATTTTTCCCAACTATGGCTTCAGGCCCTCAGTCAAGGGCAAGGGCAGTTTTCCTGAGGACTAGGACTTCTATCACCAGCTGTATCAGCTGAACTCTATCTTTGACTCCTACCAACGTAGATGTGGCAGGTGAGGAGTGGCGTGATCCAGAACATGCCGAAATCTGTGACTTCTTCTCACTCAATCTTTATCTCCAGCATGCCTTTCCTCTTAACTCTAGACTCAAATTTCCAACTGCCTACCTGACCTCTCCACTTGAATATCTAATTTGTTGTTAGTGCCATTGAGTCAATTCTGACTCCCAGCCACCCTGTGTACAGTAGAGCAGAACCCTGCCCAGTCTTTTTGCTCCATCCTCTCACTTTCTGGCACTACATCAGACAATGCTCCACTTCTATTCACAGGGTTTTCATGCTCAATCTTTTTTCAGAAGTGGGTGGCCAGGTCCTTCTTCCTAGTTTGTCTTAATCTGGGAGCTCTGCTGAAACCTGTCCACCATGGGTGACCCTGCTGGTATTTGAAATACTCAGTGGCATAGCATCACAGCAATATGCAGCTGCCACAGTATGACAACAGACACACATACGGTGTGGTTCCCTGACCAGAAAACAAACCCGGCCTGCAGCGGTGACAGCATCTTAAGCACTAGACTACCAGGGCTGCCTGAACATCTAACAGGCGCCTCAGATTTAACATGTCCAAACTGAACTTTCAATTTCCCACATGCCTCCTTACCTACTCCTCCCACGGTGATTCTCATCTCAGGAAAAGGCATCACCATCCTCTCAGTCCAAAACACTTGGGACCATGCTTGTCTTCTCTTTTCACCTCCCATTCCATATCCAATCTATCAACATATCCTAACAACTCGACCTTCAAAATATATCCCAAATCCGACCACTTCTCACCACTTCCACTGCCACCAGTGCTAGTCCAGCCACCATCATCTCTTGCCTGAAAATGCAATGGTCCCCCACCTGCTGTCTCTGCCTCCATCCTTGCCCCACAATTTGTGCTTCCCAGGACCACCAGTTCTCTTCATTCACTTTGCACACACCTCCTCCCCCACCCCTCATCCATCATTCTCTCTGCCCACACCCTGCTTGCCACTGTCACCTAACCACCAGCTGTAACAGGTCATCTCTCTCCCTTGAAGAGGCTCAGCCTGGCAGATAAGGAGTGAGAGCAAGAGGAAGAGCTTCCAGGAGTTTCCCAAGTCCATTAAAACTAAAGTACTGCCACCTGCATGGAAGATGGACCGCTACTGAGCGAGAATCACAGCTGTGTACCATTTTTCCTGTCAAATACCATGGCATTTGGCAGATGTACCAGAAAGCTGAGGCTTCCTTTGAGACAGTGGAGGAGGTAGATCTCTCCAAGGACTTTCAGCACTGGAAGCCCTGATGCCTGTGGAGAGAGATTTTATATCACAGGCTCGGGCTTTCATCGCAGTAAGTGATGGAGCTGGATATGAAACCCCGGTGCAGTGATTTAGTCCAAAAGTACAGATTACAGAAGCAACACGTTTCTGTGGCTTCAAGGTGACACAGACAACTTACATTCTGAAATAGAGAGTCTCCTTATTGACACGCATTAAAGATGGCAAAGAGGAGGCCTTTCTCTTCCATGCTATTGAAACTATGCCCTGTGTAAAGAAGGCTGACAGGACCTGGTTGGGGACAAGAAGCTATTTATGGAGAACGGGTGGTAGCCTTTGGGGCAGTGGAGGAAATCTCCACTGGTGCTTTTGCACTAGCATTCTACCTCAAGAAATGAGGATCAAGGCCTACGATCACATTTTCCAATGAATTACTAGGCAGAGTGAGGTTTACACTGTGACTTTGCCTGCCTAATATTTAAATACTTGTACAAACCTTCAGAGTAAAAAGTAAAAGAAATAATTATCGGTGTTATTAAGATAGAACAAGAGTTCCTAACCGAGGTCTTGCCTTGTGGTTTATTGGAATGAATTGCATTTTAATGAGGCAAAACATGGAATTTGTAGCAGACAGATTTATGCCAGAACTTGGTTTCAGCAAAGTTTTTGGAGCAGAAAATCCATTTGACTTTTGTGTATATGTACGTGTGGTAAAACACAACATAAAATGTACCATTTTAACCGTTTTTAAGTGTACAGTTCAGTGGCATTAACAATATTCACATTGCTGTGCAACTATCATCACTAACCATCTCCAGAACGTTTGCATCATCCCAAACTGAAACTCCAAACCCATTAAACACTAACTTCCCATTCCCCTTTTACCCCAGCCCTGGTAACCACCCATTCTGCTTTCCGTTTCTATAAGTTAGACTTCTCTAAGTACCTCATATAAGTGGAATCATATAACATTTGTCCTTTTTTGATGGGCTTATTTCACTTAGCATAATGTTCTCAAGGTTCTTCCATGTTGTAGTATATACCAGAATTTCTTTCCTTTTTAAGGCTAAATAATATTCCACTGTGTGTATATACCACATTTTGTTTATCTATTCACCTGTCAATGGACATTTAGGTTTCCTCCATCTTCTGGCTATTGTGAATAATGCTACTAGGAACACTGGTGTACAAATATCTGTTTGAGTCCATGCTTTCAAATCTTTTGGATATATACCCGTTAAGGGGAGTTGCTGGATCATATCCATTTGACTTTATGAAGAATAGTTTCATTGGAAGGGAAGACTAACCTTTTGGAGAGTAGGAAAGTAAGAGTGGAAGGAAATGATGTCAAGTTCAACAGATAATTCTTTTACTTTATAAAATAACTGAAGACATGCTTTTATTTTGCTGATTCTTCTCTCTCTCTCACACACACACACACACACACACACACACACAGCTACTTTAAGTGTATTAAGAAGCTAGATTATGAATTGACTGTAATAGGAAAACTGTCCATTATTGGCATCTTTGAAACTACCTAAAAACCGGTCCTGTGTGATATTGCTAGTGGTGTCACCCAGGACACAAGGGTGCCTAAGGAAAAGGCTAGATTGTCAGGAAACTCTGGGTAGGAAAGTGTTGACAGTGTGTGGCTTTTGCAAGCAAGCTGACTTTTAATGACTTTTCTGTAACTGTACCCGCAGCAATCTTGGCTGTCAGAGAGGAGACCCAGAAGCTAGTTTGATTAATCTTCAAACTAAAGATTACATACTTGATTACCATTAGGTGGACTGAATCATATTGAATTGGAAGATGTCAACCTCATTACTCCAAAGCAAACTTGAAAGTCTACTTATTAAATAGTTTGTATTAAAAAACTGGCACCTTACACATAAAATGCACATTTTATGTACTGTCAAGATTTAAAAATATATGTATATATCTAGAATATTTTATGACACTCTCCTGTTCAAAACCCTCTATGGCTTCCTTTCACACTGGAACAAGATTCTGAACTCTCTTTACCATACCTAGAAGAGGCCAGGTGGTCTGGTCCCTGGCCCCCCATCTGCCTTATTCCTGCCTCCCCTCCCATTGCCCTGGAATACCCCATATGCATCCTGCCCTCAGGGCCTTTGCACGGATGGTTCCAAGCTACTTGGAATGCCCTTCTCCAGATATCTGCGTGGCGTTCTTCCTCACCTTATTTTCTACGTAGCACTTATCTCCACCTGGCACTAGATTACTTATCTTACTGTCTGTGTCTCCCACTAGAACATAAACTCCCCGAGGGCAGAGGCCTTTCTGTGTTCACCACTGTAACCTCAGAGCCTGGAACAGAGTGGGCACGCCATCATTATTTGTTGAAGGAACATACAAATGAGTGGAGAAAGCCTGTTTGAGACATGGAGAGTGACCAAGCCATGATGACATCATCTGAGTCCCTGACTCCAGTCTTACCTGTACCAGATATACTGCTGGACTTCTCAGTTATGTCAACCAATAAAGTTCTCTTTTTTGTTTAAGTCAATGTTTTGTCAGCTATTGCTGTAATAATCCCGTGTAACAAACAATTCACAAGTCTTAGCGACTTACAGAAACAAACATTTCTTTTCCTCACGTGCAGGTCTGCAAGTTGGTTCAGACTGTGGGTTGAGTTCCAGTCAGCCCCCCAGGCCTCGTATTCCAGGAGCAGCTAATACATAGGGTACACTTTTCTCACGACAGATAGCAGAAGCACAAGAGGCCAAACCAAACTACAAAGCACATTTGAAACCTCAGGGAAATATATACACCTACTCTAGTGGGAAGTTCTATTAAGTTATATGAAAAAAGGCATGGATTGATAACTTCATTACAGGCAAGGAGTGAAGAATTGGCAACAATAATCCAATTTATCACATTCAGTGAGCATCTGTCACTTAGAAATTAAAAAGTCCTGACTCTCGCCGGCCCCATGGCATAGTGGTTAAGTGCACTGCTGGCGCCCAAGTTCAGATCCCGGGCGCGCATCGACGCACCGCTTGTCGGGCCATGCTGTGGCGGCGTCCCATGTAAAGTAGAGGAAGATGGGCACAGATGTTCTTCCTCAGCAAAAAGAGAAGGATTGGCAGGGATGTTAGCTCAGGGCTGATCTTCCTCACAAAAAAAAAAAAAACTCCTGACTAATGCAAATATACGTGAAGCTTAGGGCTAACACAACAGAGAGAAGAAGTTGTATTGAAGAGGTGGGTGATAGAGGTGGGAGGTAGAGAGAAGGGGGCCAGGGAGGGCCATGTGAGTGACAAAAGGGCTACAGGGACAGTCGTCAGAAGAAAGACAAGGACAGCAGCCCTGAGCACATGTGCCGGCAGCAGCAGTGTCACCTCGTCCTCCAGGAGCTGAGGCAGGCAGAGACAGGGGAGTCTATATTCTGCACGCTGGGGCCAGCTGGCAAGAGTGGAAAGAGCTGGGGGAAACTGAGCTCCAATCCCAGCTTGGCTAGTCTCCAACTCTGTGACATTGGAGAAGTTTCCTAACCTCTCTGAGCCTCAGTTGCTTCATCTGTAAACTGGGACAAATAATAGCAATAATAGGTATGTTTCAAGAATTACAAAAAAAAACGTCAAGGATCTAGCACAAGACTTTGGCCCTAGTAAAAAGTCAGTCAGGGCGGGCTTCTCCACGCACACCCCCCTTCACGCTAAGGGCAGAATAGGGGAGCAGCAGCCTCTTCCCTGATGGCTGTGCCTGTGTCCCAAGACCCTGTGAAGGTTAGATATTTGGGACTTAGAGCACTTGTGAATATAGTATTTTGCAGGATGGTGTGACAGGGCTGGCTTGGCTGCCTCAGGCCCCAGAAAATGTCCTCACCTTACCCAAAGCAGTAAGGTGCTAGCCCTCTCCCTCCCCTCAAGACACTGCCCAGCAGGCAGTGAGAGAGAAGACTCACTCCAGATCAAGCCTGCAGCCCTTCATGCTCAAAGGCTTCTGGAATGCTCTGTCCCCTTACTCTTCCTGTATCACCTTCAGCCATACCAGGGAAGCTGTTCCCGTTTGGCGGGGAACTCCCTGTACCCTGGCCTGAGTCAGAAGTCACAACAGTATCAGCAACAACAGGATCTTATAAAGGAGACCAGATTTCCTCCCTTCACAAAGCCACTGGCTTTGTGGTTTTTCCTCTTCAGGCGAAGACTGCAATTAACACTTAGGGGCTCAACTGTAGAGCATCCACCTTGCAGCAGGGACACAGCCCAGCAGAGAGAAAGGCCCTGGGCTGGAAAAGACATTTCAAGACCTGGATGCTAGTTCTGGCTCTGCCACTAACTTAAATACTTTACCTTCTGGAATTTCCCATAATATTTATAATGATAACGCCTATTGTTCATAGATGTTGCAGGGATCAGACGTACTAATCAAGATGAGGATGTTTCATAAACTGGAAAGTGTCAGTGTGAGTGGCTTCATTTGCTCTAAGGACTTTGAGATCTTTCGGAGTTCTCCCAGCACTTTCCCTCCTTCACAGCAGATTTTGCTGCCTCGTTGAGTGGCTCTTCATCGCTTGGAGCTGGAAGACTCCAGACACGGGGAGTTCGGTGGCCTGGTTTCCAGGCCAGGCTCAAACTCTGCCTTCCAGGGCTCATTTTCCTCTCTGGGCCTCAGTTTTTCCACCTGTAACCTAAAAAAACGGACCAGAACATTTCCAGATTCCCTCCCAGCTCCATAAATTCCTTGATCCTTATCTTACATCTTTATAATGGCTTATTAGCCTCCTCAAATAAATTGAGTTGCTTCTACTCTGGCAAAAAGAAAAAAAGAAACTTGGGAAAGAAATGAAACAAGAAGGACAAAATGTTGGAAATTTGTGAAGCTGGGGGGAGGGTCCACGGGGGTGGAGGGTCCACGGCGGTTCATTATATTACTTTCTCTGTCTTATGTTAAAATGTTTCCATGATAAAAAAGGTTTTTAAAAAATAGAAGCCCCATTGAATTTGAGTGTCTTTATGACCTTTGTTTTCTAGTATTCTCAAGAAGTAACCATTCTAGTAAAAGGTACCTTCCAAAGGAAACTCCCTTCCTTTGTCATCCTTGGTATCCCCATCTCCATCCTTGCAACAGTTTCAACAGCCATACTGCTTCAGAATTAGAAAAGCTTGGGGGGTTTCCAGAATCTTCTAGTCCCACTTCTCACTTCTCAAGTCATTTGAACTATCACTTATGTAAAGAAAAATGTCACAGACAGGGGAAAACTCAACCTCTTGGCCAAGTTGGGGGCTTTAAGGCAGCCTCCCAGTGAGGGTAAAGCCCCATCCCTGGAGCTGAATCTCCATTAGGAATCCTGGTCCAGGCATGGAGGAGTTTATGGTCAGAGGTGAGTTGCCCTGTTTCCTTATGGGGATTGTGTTCTGCAGCACTTTGGGCATATTGACAATGTGCTAGGGCTCAAGGCAGTGGTTTGTTGTTTTTTTTGTGTGTGAGGAAGATCAGCCCTGAGCTAACATCTATTGCCAATCCTCCTCCTTTTTTTTTTTCCCCCCTTTTCTCCCCAAAGCCCCACTAGATAGTTGTATGTCACAGTTGCACATCCTTCTAGTTGCTATGTGTGGAATGCCGCCTCAGCACAGCAGGACAAGAGGTGCGTCAGTGCATACCCGGGATCCGAACCCAGGCCGCCAGTAGTGGAGCGTGAGCACTTAACCACTAAGCCACGGGGCTGGCCCCAAGGCAGTGGTTTGAAGACCTCACGGCCTGTGCACAGTCTCTTCACATCTCAACGGCCGTTCATTGGTGCACTGTTCATAGTGCAGGGCCATCTGCTCAGGCCTTCCCTCAACCAAAGGGAACTTGAGTCTGTTCCCCTTTTGCAATCTGGATGCCACCCATCCCGGGTAGGAAAAGCCTCTTAGGGGAGATGCCTGAACCTCTCTCCTCAGGAATACAGGGGCTGGCAGGATTAGAGGGACTCAGACAGAAACCCAAACAGAGGGAGGGTGATTCCAGCCCACCTGCCCTTTCTGGCTCTGTGCCCTCCCTGCCCGCCAAGCCAAGTGGCAAGTCCCACCCTGCTGGCTCCCACCCACAACAGGTGATTATGTGTCACCCTGAGGAGCTGCGCTCCTCTTCAGAGCCAGCAAGTCTGCCCCAGGAGGATCGCTTTTCTAAGGACATGACTGCAGGCAGGCTGCCTGGCTCTTTCCAACCTGTCCAGATGGCGTGTGCAGGCAGACAAGCCTCGGGGGTCACTGGCAACAAAAGTACCAGTTCAGGTTTTACCAGATTTTCCCAATCGTGTGTTTTAAGCAAAAATAGCCAAGAACTTAGACCTGAATAACTTAGGTTTTTATCTGGCCCAGGAAGAGGACACTGGGGTGGAGGTGAGGAAGGAGTATATTCAGTCGCCATCCTTTCATTGAATGTTTACCAAACACCTGCTGTGTACTTAGCTCTGAGCTGGGTGCTGAAGATAGAGAAAAATCAGACAAGTCCTACCCTCCAGGGGTTCCCAGACTAGAATAAGCAGCAACAAGACAGACATAGAAGCGATTATAAAACAAAATAGAAAGCAATGGGTGTCAAGGAGGCAAATAAAGTGATATAAGGATGTTTAAAAGGGAAAATGAATATGTATTGAACATCTAGTATGTGCCAGGAATTATGCTGGGAACTTGGCAAACCTCATCTCATTTAAAGTTCGTAAAATGTATTAATAACTCTGTTCCACAGAGGAGGAATCTGACACCTAGAACTTGACAGGTTACACAGCTAACAAGTAGCAGAGCCAGGAATAAAACCCAGGACTGCCTGACTCCAAAATACATAGATAAAATGCTACTTGTAAATTTTTCTTAAATTCACATATGGACATGAATGAATAAATGCACACATTTGTTAGCTCTATTCATCATAACAGTCAAATCGAGTATCAGTCTTGTCATTGACTCTGGATTATTGGGGCTTCACTGTTGCAGGGCGAGGCAGGTTGATCACTCAGAGCCTATCTCATAGGCCTCTGCAGAGCGCCACCTCGTGTTTCCAAGTGGGACTGCAGCAGAGGAACTGAAGCCTTTGCAGGCTGTGAGCCCCTTCCTCTCTGTGTTTAATCTCGGAGTGGAAATGCTGCAGGCACCATTACCAAAGTTTTGACCGGGACGAAGAAAATCAGAGGCCTCTGACAAATGGCAATAGTAACTCCTCACAAGAAACACCTGCAAATCAGAGTGGCTATGTCTGTTGTGTTTGCAGTAAACATCCTTAATATTTTAAGGAATTCCTTATCTGTGACAGCCTCTTGCTAGGCACTGGTGATTTGTGAGGGAAAACGTGGCCCTTGAGTTATTCACAATCTAGTGAGGGAGACAGCCAAGTGCATGACAATCGTAATCCCATGTGCCAAGTGCTCTGGAGGGGAACACAGGGTGAACTGGAAAGCCTCCTGGAGGAGATTACCATGGAGCTGATGCTTTAGCATGTGTAGGAGTTTGCCAGGCTAAGAAAGAGGTACCGGGAGATGGCTGAGGCAGAGGGATGGGGGTGGGAAAGAGAATAGAAGCTGGGGGAACTTCAAGTATTTCAATATAAACTAGAGACAAATAGCCAGAGTCTCAACAACCAGAGGAAGAAAGGCTAGAAGTGGGCACGGGCCAGGTCATAAAGGGTCTTAAGGCATGCTAACAAGAGTTGACATTATCCTGTGGGCAATGGGGCCTGAAGCAAGGCACTGACTCAGTCAGATTTGCATATAAGAAAGAACATTCCAGGAACAGAGGAGAGTCTGTATGGGAGAGGACTGGAAATGATGGAGGCTGGTTAGGACGCTTTTGTAATTTTCTAATGCTTTTGTAACTAGGGGAGACATACTTGGGACCCAAATTAAGGTAGAGACCATGAGTGTGTGTCACCGCCGAAGTGGGGTCATCTGCCTGCCTCAAGACATGCCAATAGTCAAGAAGCAAGGAGGTGGGTGAGAAAGGACTTTATTACAAGGGGGAAGCAAGCAAGCAAGGGGGAAGATGGCCCACTAATGTTCAAAAGAACCATCTTACAGAACAAAGACTACAGGCCAGTTGTATAGGGGGCTGATCTTTGGGTAGCGGAGGCAATTGGTCTCCAGGTTGGGGCAGACATCTGATCTCCAAGTAGAGGGCAGACATCTGGTCTTAGTTCCTTATAGTCTTTGGTTTTACTGGATATGCATCAGAGACCAGAGCAAAGCCCTATACCCTGACCTTTCAGTTGTCATTGATGATGGCTATCAGCATAGACTCTCTGCCCGGGGGTCATCACATTCCTAAGGATAGATATTTATGACAAACCAGAAGGCTTCCCACTGCCTTTTCCAGTCAGTTACACCCCCCTCTCTAAGACAACCACCGTTCTAACTTCTGTTTATCTTTTCTCCTGTTGTTGGAAATCTGAATTGTTTCAGTTTGGGGCTTTATGAATAAGTTGCTATGGGGCCAGCCCCGTGGCTTAGCGGTTGGGTGCACGCGCTCCGCTGCTGGCGGTCTGGGTTCGGATCCCGGGTGCACACTGGCGCACCGCTTCTCTGGCCATGCTGAGGCCGCGTCCCACATACAGCAACTGGAAGGATGTGCAGCTATGACATACAACTATCTACTGGGGCCCTGGGGGAAAAAAATAAATAAATAAAATCTTTAAAAAATAAATAAATAAATAAGTTGCTATGAACCTTCTTGTACATGTCTTTTGGTGGACAGAGCAAAGGTATGTATATATTTATATATGTATGTAATTTTATGTATATGTACATATGTACATATAACTTTATTATATACACATATAACATATACACTTATGTGTGTATAATCAGTTCTCCTGTTTTTTGTTGTTTTTGGAGAGGAAGATTGGCCCTGAGCTAACATCTGTGCCAATCTTCCTCTATTTGGTATGTGGTCGCTGCCACAGCATGGCTTGATGAGCAGTGTGTAGGTCCATGCCTGGGATCGGAACCCACGAACCCCAGGCTGCCAATGCGGAGCATGCCGACCTTAACCACTACACCACCAGGCCGGCCCCTCTAAGAACATTCTTTACAAAACTTTGTATAAACATATATTTTCATTTCTCTTGGGTAAATGCCTAAGAGTAGAATTGGGAGTCATATGGTGAGTATACTTTTAACTTTAAAAGAAAATGCCAAACTGTTTTCCAAAGTGGCTGTACCATTTTACATTTCTACCAGCAAGATACTAGAATTCCAGTTGCCATACCTCTTCACCAACATTTGGTAATTGCTAATTTTTTTTGTGGTAAAATATACATAAAATTTACCTTTAGTTACATTCACAATGTGGTGCAAATATCACCACTATTTTAGTTCTAGAACATTTTCATTACCCCCAAACAAAACCCTGTACCCATTAAGCAGTCATTTCCCATTCTCCCCTCTCCTCAGTCTCTGACAATCACTAAAACAGAATCAAACAATGTGTGGCCTTTGGTGTCTGGCTTCTTTTACTCAGCGTATTGTTTTCAAGGTTTGTCATGTTGCAGCATGTATCAGTACTTCATTTCCTTGTACCACTGAATAACACTCCACTGTGTAGATAGACCACATTTTGTTTATCCATTCAGCAGCTAATGGACATTTGGGTTGTTTCCACCCTTTGGCTATTGTGACTAGTGCTGCCATGGACACATTTTTGTTTGAACATCTGTTTTCCACTCTTTGGAGTATATACCTAGGAGTGGAATTGTTGGGTCATATGATAATTTTACCATGGGTATTTTTTTGTAGATACGTTACACCCAAGAGAAATCTATCTTGCACTAAGTGGTAGTTACATGGATGTATACATATGTAAAAATTCTTTAAGCTCTTTACTTAAGCTTCATGCACTTTACACACTTTATACATGTTATATCTCCATTTCAAATACTTTTAAAAGCTTCTACTAGATACTGTAGGATAATATATTCATGAAAAATATTTCTTATATAGGACATTAAAGCACTCAGAGTAAGGGAAAGACTGGTAAATTTGACTATATAACAATTAAAAACTTCTCTTTATCAAAGGATGGCGTGAAGAGAAAGATAAGTCTCTAAATGGTGGAGATATTTGCAACACGTAACTGACAAAGAGCATCATATCCATATTGTATAAAGAACTGATTATATATAGGCCCCGATTATAGGGGCCAGCCTGGCAGTGTAGTGGTTAAGTTCACGTGCTCTGCTTCGGCAGCCTGGGGTTTATGGGTTTGGATCCTGGGTGTGGACCTACACACTGCTCATCAAGCCATGCTGTGGCAGTGACCCATATACAAAATAGAGGAAGACTGGCACAGATGTTAGCTCAGGGCCAATCTTCCTCACCAAAAAAAAAAAAAAGAACTAATTATCCACACATATGTGTATATGTTGTATGTGTATATAATAAAGATATATGTACATATTTACATACACATAAAAATTACATATATAAATATATACATATTTTATGATGTGTGTTTATTTTCTATATATACATGAATGTACATATATGTATATATACATACATATATGTGTGTATACATGCATATATTTATTAAATATATATTTTTAATATATATGTATATATACATATATATATATCCAAAATAAGGAAAGAAAAAGAGCACATAGTAAAAAAATGAGCAAAACATTTAAATAAGCACTTTGCAATAGAGAACACTAAATGGCCAATAAATATATGTAAAAGTGTTCAATCTCACTAATCATCAGGAAAATGCAAATTAAAACCATGTACACTCACCAGAATGGCTAGAATGTAAAAGACCAACAACACCAGTGTTGGTACAGATAGAGAGCGCCTGCAGCTCTCATATACTGCTGATGTGAGATATAAACTGATATAATCGCTAGTGTGCTGGATTTGTTAAAGTTGACAGTAGGCATACCCTAAGATCCAGAAATTCCACTCCAAGGTTTGCACCCTGCAGAAATGCGTGCACGTATAGAGCGAGAGATTTGCAAAAGAATGATCACAGCAGCATTTATTCATAATCTCCAAAAACTAGAAATAATCCAAATTTCCATCACAGTATAATGAATAATTTTTCGCATATTTATACAAAGGAAATCTATACGACATTGTAAGTGAACTACCTACACCTACGCACAGCAACATAGATGAATCTCACAAGTATAAAATAGAGCCAAAGAAGCAAAACACAAGCGTGCATATTGTAAGATTCCATTTATATACAGTTCAAAACAGGCCAAACTAAACTGTAGAATTTAGGGTTCCATTCCCATGTGGTAAAAAGAAAAAAGAAAAAGCAGGGAAGTGGTTTCCATAAAAGTCAAAATGATGGAGGGAGAGGATTGGAATTAGACAAGGCTTTGGGAAAAGGGGAGCAGAAGTGGGAGGAGGTGATGCTGGCATGCTCGGAATGTTCTATTTCTTGACTTGAGTGTTGCTTATTTGGATATTTGCTTTATAATAACTCATGGAGCTGTGAATTTATGTTTTACACATTTCTCTGAGTGAGTGCTACATTTCACAATATTTAAAAAAAAAAAAAAAGAGGCTTAAAAATTACCGGGGGGAAGAAAAAGAATATGTAGGACTTCACCAGGCGGAGAAGGGGTTTCAACAACAGAGAGAAGAGCGTCAGAGAGATACGGGGCCTGCAGAGCAGTGGCCTGGTAGGGACAGGGAGGGTTGTCTTGTGGCCCCACAGCAAAGAAGGCAGCAATGGTAGATGAAGCAGGAAGGACACTCGAAGCCAGATTATGAGGGACTATGAATACAGCTACCACATGAGACTGTGAAAGTTGTGCCCCGTGCACTGGCACCCAGCCAAAAGGGCAAAGGTGTCTACCCTGGCATACACTGGGTCTGCTGGAAAAAGGGAAGTCCTCTTCTATTTTGCACAAAGCTGTACCTCCTGGAGAGGACACTATCTCCTTATATCATTTTTTCCTGTAATTTTGAAACTTTGTTTTTTAAATATTGTAAGAATCTGGGTCTTGATTCCAGAGGCCCTGCTAAATGATAACGTGAACCACGCATTGTTTCAATAACAGACTCCTCGAGTCTGTGCAATGCTTCTTTCCTTGCCCAAATGACAGGACTCCAGAAGAGGAGCCACTACCCAGTCTTTGGCTTCTTTGCCGCCTCTCTCCCCCCAGCAACCTAGAGAGCCCTGGTAAGGGTTCCTCAAACATCTCCAACTGACTTTCTCCACTCCTCCACTCATCATCATTACTGAGGCAGGGCAAAAATGGCGAAAGAATTAAGCCATTATGGTAATTAGTGGGATGAGGTGATCTCAAGGTGGGGCAGGTCCCAGTTGCTACGAAATATGAAATATGGAAAGGGCAGACTGTTTGCAGAGATTTTACCGAGGCAGGCTTTGTGGATAGTGGTGGCAAAATGTGCCGAAGGCCTGTGGCAGTCCAGGCAGGTCTCTTCAATCCCTCTTCCCACCCCGCTCCCTTGCACCTCAGTTCCTCACCACAAAGTTCTTGGGTTGGCGGAATGTCTTGAAAATCCTCCTCTCCAAGGAGATGAGTAAAAAACTGAGTATAAACAAACATCCTTCAAATTAGCTGGCAGGTGAGCGAAAGAGGATGAGCACACAGCGGTGAGTAGGAAGCCACATTACGTGGACCATTCATCTGGAGCATGTCAGCACCTGCTAGGCTCCCTGTCTTACTCCTCTCCTTTCTGTGGCTCTCTGACGCCCATCTGCCCCACAATCCTGGACGGGGGGACATAGGGGACCCCAGGGGTATTGAGGGGCTTCAGCAACAAGGCGATCTGGCTGCTGGTCCTATATCCCAGAGCCCCTGTGTCACAGGGACCTGAATCTCTCTGCCTGGGCCCCTCTCTCCTAGAATCTGTGGATCCTGCCTGCGTCTCCAGATAGTGCCAGCTCCTACCTTCCCATTCCTGTGCTACATAACTGATGAGGATTCCTGTCATTTCTTGCATGCTCTCCTGGGCAAAAGGTAATACCCAGAGTTTGTCTTTGCTTTTAATCTTTATCCTGAATGAATAAAAGCCAAAACGGGATGTAGCAGAACAATAAAACACTGGAATCCAGCTGCATAGTTGATACCATATTCTATCATGTTTTATGTCCAATCACATTTTTTTGCCAATACATTCCTTCCCTGCTCTGGAAAGTCAGGATATTGGTATAACATGAGTAAATTAAGCTGAAATGTTGGGAGAGAGGCATGTTAGTACAGGGATATGCATCCCCCTGTCCATGCTATACCACTGTTCCCAGAGGCCAACCATTCACCCGGAACCACCCTTACCTCCTGGCAATATCCTCTGTGTTTTCCACACCAGGCGCCCATGGGCACATCTAGTTGCAGGTTGTTGACCCTTTTGACCTGCTCCATCTACTGGGAGTTAATTGCTCCATGCTTAAACACGTCCCAAGAAAAACCAGAAGTGATTGTAACTATAGTTCAAAAGCAGGGCCTTTGTAATTTGATGGACTAATACATTTTGCACGACATTTAGGAAAATGAGGCAGAGGTGGCTCAAAATGAAACTCAGTCATGTATAACTACCACGTAATGAAAAGAATATAATTTGAAAGTTTTAAATAAAAAATTGTCCACATTCAGAATTAATCTTCCATTACGGATAAATTTTCATGATACGTATGGGTTATTGTGGCCTAGGGGGTCTCGCTTAAACCTCACCAAAGGTGAGTTCAATAAAAAGTTCATTTTAGCTTCAAATTTTATCAAACCCTTGAATTCATTAATATTTTCAATAGCTCATCTCTCTCATTTTGGGCCCTTCAGGCTCCATTACATCCAATTGTCTGCTGGCTTGGATCACTTGAAGACTTCTTTTACCCCAGATCTTTGGAAAGAGCAGTATTTTAATTATACACAATAATCTTTCAGTTTCCATTTTCTATTCTCTCCTCTGCTACTGTCAACTGTTTATCTACAAATGCTTAGACACAGCTATTCTTTCTATGATAAAGAAGAAGCCAGATACCATCCTGACTCTAATAATCTCAAAATGTACAGGTTTTTCTCCTGGCTTAAAAAAGTGGAAAAAAAGTTTTCTCTCTTCAAGTGATCTTTTGAAATATGTTTGCTCTGTATAATATTTTCACATCTTTATAAAGAGTGGCAGCAACTCAACCTGCAGAAATAGAAGACAGAACCACATTGTCTTGCTCCTCCCAGCCCTCAGCCTGTGGGGGTGAGCAGCGGGGTGGTGAGATTCTGGAGGCAGTCCCTCAGAACTGAGGAACAAATGGGGCCAAGGGATCAAACTGGTATAAAACGGCTGGAGGAGGAGGTAGAGGCAGGAGATGCAAATAGAGGGGCAATGTCCAGGACTGATGGAGCTCCCCAGCAGGGATGGAAACGGCTTCAGAGTGTGGGAGGTGGGAGGTAAAATTCTATGAGAACATTCCTAGGGGCAGGTCAAGAAGCAGAATCAGAGGTCGTTGGTCTCCCTACCCTGTTTGTGGCATGAGTTCTGTATTTTTGTGTGCCACACAACGTTGCTTTGAATCTGGGGGAACCAGAAGCCTGGCTGGTACTCTGGTGAGGATACCAATGGACACTCAAACGGTACCCCTGCAGCAGGCTTTTTTCAGCTTATTTGCCTGATGCTTACCAGCCAGGAGCCCTACTTGACAAGACATAGCAAAGTGTAGTGGTTAAGAGCCAGGAGCCACTGTATATGGGTTCAAATCCTGGCTCTGCCACTTACTAGCTGCATGACCTTGGGAAAGTTACTTAATCACCCCATGACTCAGTTTCCCTATCTGTATAATAGGGATAATAATAGTACCCATTCCACAGGGCTGTTGTGAAGATTCCATGATTAATAGATCTGAAAAGTCTACAACAGGGCCTCAAACATAGTAAGCACTCAATAGATACTAGCTACTATTATCATTGTTTCCACTGTCTTGGTACAAGGTCCTGGCACTTGGAACCTCCCTCCTAAGTTTTCCTTCCTCCCCAGACTCCTCCACATTCCTACACACAAGCTTTACTCGTGTAGACCAGAAGTCCTTATTTTCTCATTTTTTTCTTACAATAACCCTACAGTTCCTATTAGGAAGAGCCTGATGGCTTCACAAAAAAGCCAGCCCATCTCATAAACCATAAAAGAAAAAAATTGATCAATTGGGCTTAATCGAAATTAAAAATTTCAAAGGACACTGTTAAAATGAGAAGACAAGTCACAGATTGGAAGGAAAAAAATCATAATTCATATATCTGACAAAGGACTTGCGCCCAGAATATAACAGAACTTTTTTATAACTCAATAACAAAAAGACAAGCAGCCCAGCTTTTAAAAATGGGCAGAAGATTTAAATAGGCATTTCACAATAGATAAATGGCTAATAAGCACATGACAAGAAGCTTGATATCATTAGTCGATATGGAAATGCAAATTAAAACCACATTGAGAGAGTTGGTGAAGATGTAGAGAAAAGGGAAACCTTGTGCACTGTTGGTGGGGATGTAAATTGGTGCAGCCACTACAGAAAACAGTGTAGATGTTCCTCAAAAAGTTAAAAATAGAACTCCCATATGATCCAGCAATCCCACCTCTGGGTATATATCTGAAGAGAATGAAATCACTAAGTGGAAGAGGTATCTGCACCCCCATGTTTATTGCAGCATTACTTACAAGAGCCAAGACATGGAAACAACCTAGCCAGCCATCAATGGATGAAAGAATGAAGAAAATGCAGTATATATACACAATGGAATATTATTCAGCCATAGAAAAGGAAGTCCTGTCTTTTGCAACAACATGGATGGACCTTGAGGGCATTATGCTAAGTAAAAAAAAAGTCAGACAGAGAAAGATAAATACCATATGATCTCATTTATGTGTGCAATCCAAAAAGTCAAACTTATATACAGTTGTCCCTCAGTATCCTCGGGGGCTTGGTTCCAGGAACCCATGTAAATACCAAAATACATGGATGCTCAAGTCCGTTACATAAAATAGCCTAGTATGATGAATACAGCTGGCCCACTACATCCCCAGATGCAACACCCACAAGGCCAACTGTAAACAGAGGGTAGAATAGTGGTTGCCATGCACTAGGGGGTGGTAGAAATGGGGAGATGTTGGTCAAAGGGTACAAACTTCAGTTATAAGAAGAATAAGTTCTGGGGATAATGTACAGCATGGTGACTATAGTTAATACCACAATATTTTATACTTGAAAGTTGCTAAGAATAGATCTTAAGTGTTCTTAATAAAAAAAACAAAACACAAAAAACAGGTAACTGTGTGAGGTGATGGAGGTGTTAATTAACCTGATTGTGGGAATCATTCCACAATATAGACATACATCAAATAATCACATGGTTATACTTTAAATATACTGCTATCTTTTCTGTCAATTATACCTCAAAAATGGAAAAGAATAAAAGTAAAAAACACATTGAGAGATTACTTCTCAATAACAGAAATAGAAATAAAAGAAACAAAAAAGACTGACAGCACCAAGTGTGGCAAAGATGGAGAACTGGGACTCTCATACACTGCTGGTGGGAGTATAAAATGATACAATCATTTTGGAAAAGAGTTTGGCAGTTTCTTTTTTTTTTTTTTTTTTTGCAAGGAAGATCAGCCCCGAGCTAATATCCATGCCAATCCTCCTCTTTTTGCTGAGGAAGACCGGCCCCAAGCTAACATCTATTGCCAATCCTCCTCCTTTTCTTCCCTTTTTTCTCCCCAAAGCCCCAGTAGATAGTTGTATGTCATAGTTGCACATCCTGCTAGTTGCTGTATGTGGGACACCGCCTCAGCATGGCCGGACAAGCAGTGCATCCGGGCGCACCTGGGATCCGAACCTGGGCGCCAGCAGCCGAGCACGCACTGAACCGCTAAGCCACAGGGCTGGCCCCTTGGCAGTTTCTTATCAAGTTAAATACCAATTTAACATACAACCTCACAATTCCACTGTTTAGTATTTTACTCAAGAGTAATAAAAATACGTACATCCACATAAAGAAGTGTACTCAAATATTCATAGCAGCTTTATTCATAACAGCCCCAAACTGGAAACAACCTAAATGTCCATCAACAGGAGAATGGATAAACAAAATGGTACATCCATACGATGGAACACTGATCAGCCATAAAAACGGATTACCCATACACGCAGCACCAGGGAGACTTTTTTTTTTTTAATGAGGAAGATCAGCCCTGAGCTAACACCCGTTGCCAATCCTCCTCTTTTTGCCGAGGAAGATAGACCCTGGGCTAACATCGTGCCGATCTTCCTCTACTCTATATATGACACTGCCACAGCATGGCTTGACAAGCAGTGCATCAGGGTGCGCCTGGGATCCGGGCCTGCGAACCCTGGGTCCCCCAAGCAGAGCACGTGAACCTAACCCCTACGCCACCGGGCCGGCCCCCAGGGAGACATTTTTAAAACATTATGCTAAGTAAAAGAAGCCAGACACACAAAAAACTGTATGTCATATGATTCTACTCACGCGAAATTCTTGAACAGGCGGAACTAATCTTGTGACGGCAGAGAAAGCAAATCAGTGGTTTCCCGGGCTGGGGTCTGGGAATTGACTCCACAGGGGCATAAGGGAACTTTCTGAGGTGATGGAAATATTCTATAACTCAATCGTGCTGGCTGGCAGTTACATGGGGGGAGTTGACACTTGTAAAAACCCGTCGACCTGAAAAAAAGACAACTCACATCAAAGTGTATACTTAAAATGGGTGCATTTTATTGTATGTAAATTTTATCTCAGTGAATTTGATTTTTTAAAAAACAGCCAGCCTCATTTCTTTAGCAACAGAAAAACTAATTCTCCATGCATGAAGCGGCAGAAGTAGAAGTAGATAGTTGTGGAGGAGGGTGTCCAGTTTTTAAAAAACGCAGTTACCTAATTTGTACTCCCTGGAGGAGAGAGGTCTTATTAGCCCTGGAAAAGTTGTTCTACCCTACCCCTGACCCCACCAAAAAAAAAAAGAGCAAATGATTCCTTTCAAGGAACTTTAAAGATAGGTGGGGAGAAAAGGAGAAAATTCACATCCTACTCTCCTGCAGCTCCTTCTTCCCTGTGGGACCTGCAGCTCTGCTGGGGTCAAGGCAGCAGAGGTAAGCCCAGGTCCAGGTCCCTGGGCCAAGTCCTCTGGTGGCACAGGTCAGGGGCAGGGAGCTAAGCCAATCGACAGATGCTATCACCCCTCTGCCAGCATCGCTTAGACCCCTGGGAAGAGAGGCTGGGCTCAGGAGGTGGGCCTGGGGCTTTGCCAGGGCCTGTACTCCAGTAAAGGTAGAGCTCGCTACACAGGAGAAACTCAGGCTGTCTAGACCAAGAGTCATCCTCCCCACATCCCTTCTGCTCAGGGCCCCACAGCTGCAGTGGGCCAAGCTCTAGACTGAGCTCCTACACAGCCTCCACTCCTCCCTCTCCATCACTGCCACGTTCAACCCATTGCCAAGTCCGGCCAATTCTAATTTTAAGCAAATTTCAAATTCACTCCCTTTTCTGGATCTCTCCTGCCGCCATCCTGGGCCTCGACAGTCCGCATCTTTGCACTTGTCTCCCTATCGCTCTTCCTGCTTCCATTTTTGTCCTCCCTGTAACCCATTCACAGCAGCCAAATGGTCTTTTTAAAAAGATTAGATAACTCTGCTTAAAATCCTTCAAAGATATGTTGTTACTTTTACAAAGGATTCCAAAATCCTTAAGATGTCCTTTGAAGCTTGTGTGAACTAATCCTGCCACCCTCTCTGGAACTGCTTCTTTTCACTCGTGGTGCTTTAGCCATCCTAACCCTGTCTTCTCCTCTGCCATACCCTCTTTTCTGCCCCCAGGGTCTTTGCACATGCTATTCTCTCTCCTTAAATATTCTTCTCCCCGTGGGGCCAGCCCGGTGGCGCAGCGGTCGGGTGCGCGTACTCCACTGTGGTGGCCCGGGGATCCCAGGTTCGGTTCCTGGGCGCGCACCGACACACTGCTTGTTGGGCCATGCTGTGGCGGCGTCCCATATAAAGTGGAGGAAGATGGGCACGGATGTTAGCCCAGGGCCATCTTCCTCAAGAAAAAAAGCGGAGGATTGGCATTGGATGTTAGCTCAGGGCTAGTCCTCCTCACACACACAAAAAACAAAACACCCCTCTCCTCCACTTTTTACCTGGCTCATGCTTCAGGTTTTAGTTTAGAAGCCACATCCTACTCCCTCATGTTCACATAGTACCCTGCAATCTTTTTCTTCATATAATTTTTCATATTCTTTAACTACACCTTTATTTATGTGATTATTTGTTTCTTGTCTGTTGCCCTAATTATACTTCATAAAGGCAGCAACAGTGTCTGATTTGCTCATCACTGGATTCTTGAGGCCTAGAATCATGTCTGGCACTTAAGAGGCTTAGGTAGACATTCTTTAAATGGATGGATGAACAGAGGGGTGTTTTAAAATACAGGTTTTATAATTTTTTAAGTATGGCAAGGCCAACAGACCAGGAGGCGACTGCCATTGAAAAAATAGTTTGTTATACTCACAGATCCCAAGAGAAGGGGGCACGCCAAACCACGAGGGACACGCAGGAGAGCCCCAGGTTGGTCAGGAGGCAGAAGGAGTGAGGGGAAAATGTGAGCAAGAACCTTTACTGGGGTTTCCACAGGCAGGAACAGGTGAGGCCGGGTGAGAAGGCTTGGGATTGGTTAGTGTGAATAACAGTCAGCCGACTCTGGGCATAAGTGGGGCTGTCTTTAGTTGTCTGCTTCTCGGTCCTGGGGCAATTTGGGCAGGTGGATAGTGGCCTGGAGTGTGAGAGCCCATAGAGGAGGTAGTGGGGGTGTGGGCTCTAGATTGGTTGGTTTGCATTTGAAAGGCACACTCACAGGTGAGTTGTTTACTATCTCCAGGAATTGCCTAACTCTGGGAAGGGCAGTCCCTCCAGGCTCAGCAGGGCCCCAAGATATCAAAGCATCAGAATATAGCAAAGAGAAGCCATGATTAATACAAGGGCAAGCCCAGTATTTAATGTGAGTGAATTCCCCAGAGGATTGGTCCTTCACTTATTAACACACGCAAACACACACACACACACACTCCATACCCAACCATGGGACGGTAGGAGCAGAGACCGCAGACCCCCGGGCCAGGGCTATTGAAAGACGTGCTCAAGGTACAGCTCTCTATTTTCTTTCCAGAAGCAGAATGGACACTTCTTCCTTCTGTTTCCTTTCTACCAGCGATATTAGGAACAGTAACCACCTCCCCAGTCGGAAGCCTATATAACTCCCAGAAGAGCTGGGCTTCTGGTTCAGAAAAGGACACCTCCTCAGCTAGAACCAGAGTAGTGGCACAGTCCTGGTCCCCGTGGAGGGCAGCACATCTGCTCCACGCTCAGAATGTGCCTCTGAAGGCCTCTGAGTTACCACCAGGAAGAACTCAGCTACAGGCAAATGCATTCCTCCCAGGCCTGGGGTGTTGGTTTGAGTTCTCGGTTGCAGACCACAGAATCCATCCCAGCTAGTTTGAATAGGAAGGCATTTATTAAGGGTTAAAGACAGATCACAGAATCATTGGAGAGACTAAAGAAACAGACACTGAAATGAGCCTCCAGGAAGGACTCCCAAAACCACAACACAGAACTGCGAAGCCAGGGAATCTTCTGCTCATGTGTGATCAAGAAGCTTCAGAAGCAGGAAGCGGCCACCCCAGTCATCTCCAATAAGCCACCTCCTAAATCAGGAAGCCACCAGCAGCCACCAGTTCTATACAGCCTCTACCACAATCCCTGCCACATTTCTCTCTCTACATAATTCAACGTCACATGTGAGTCCGTCTGGTTGGTAGAAACTGATTCACATCTTGTATTCTAGGGACAAGGGAGTCTGGAAAATGTCATTTTTAGCTCCAGCCTCTCATTTAGAATGGGTGTGTGTATATCAATCCAAGTGTTCACCACACATGTTCTGGTGCCTTTCACTGGGCCTGATGTGTGTCCTTAAAGGACCAGACACATTTACTTTTTTAAAAATGTGAATTATTGGACAAAATTCTGTCCCTAAATCTCAGTGGCTATGGCTCTACTCCCCATGATCCAACTTTCCAGATGCTCAAGGCCCATCTTCCCAGACATTTAAAAGTTTCTGTTCTCTAGCTCCTGTTGGTATATACCCATGGATTTTTTTGTTTTGTTTTGTTTTTTTCCCCCAAAGCCCCAGTAGGTAGTTGTATGTCATAGCTGCACATCCTTCTAGTAGCTGTATGTGGGACGCGGCCTCAGCATGGCCGGAGAAACGGTGCGTCGGTGCGCGCTGGGATCCGAACCCGGGCCACCAGCAGCGGAGTGTGCGCACTTAACCGCTAAGCCACGGGGCCAGCTCTACCCATGGATTTTTAGAACATGGAACCAAACATTTTCCTAAACTCCAACTAGAGATGGGGAGGTTACAGCTGCTTATCTAGAACATGATCACATTTCTCAGCTAGATGAACCATTACTGTCTGCTGGGCCAGCTCAAGAGGTTTAGCAACTGGTCTCGACTTGCTCTGTCTCCTGAAATGCATTAAAAAACCCTTGTAACCTATAAGACACACAGGTGAGGAATATCTTGTTGGCATCCTTGGGATTTACATCAGGATCTCTGAGTTCACATCTTGACCCTCCCATGATTTATATGCGTAATTTGGGGCAAATCATTTAACTCCTTGAGATAGCAAAACAGGTCTGATACCAACTACTTCATAAAGCTGTTGAGAAAAGCAAATGAGATAATGTATATAAAAACACTTGCGTCAACTGAAAAACTATTGGCCTGAGCTAGCAAGTAGGCTGCATCTCATGAGCCAACTCCATGAATTTATTAGGGCTGTCTGGAAAACCGTGTTGAGAAGGATTCTGAGGCTGTATCTGGGTTCTTTGGGAAATAGTGCAGTTAGGTAGAAATGCCTGTTGTGACTACCAGAGATTGTTGGCATTGGGAGGGCAATGGTAAGGAGGGTGTCACAGATGTCACATATTTGATATTATCACTCTAGATGAGTGGGTGTTGTAATTATCATCACAATGGAAGAAGTCTTCTGGGGCAGCCTTAAGACGACAAAACTCTGTCATTAAAGAAGCAGCAGAAAATCACCTGAAAGAAAAGGTGGCTTGAAGAAACAAGTGATCTATTTCGTTGGACTAGGAGTTGATTTCCCAAACAGCAAACTCCCCGCAGGGCCTTAGTGGGCTACGAACAGAGCTGAACATTTAGCTCCTTCTCATCTGCTCATTTGTCAAGTCTCCAGGCCAGGCCCTTTTCCATTGCCATGACACAGACTCCAGAGCTATCTTATCCCCTCCCATGGCTTCAAACACCTCCATGGATATCTTTGGCCCAGATCTCCCAAGCTCTACACCTGTGTATCCAACTGCTGTCTGCACATTTATACTTGGTCTGTATGAGACCCAGTGTCCAGTTGCAAGCAACAGAAAACACCTTAAGCAGAAAAAACTCCATTTAAAAAGATATTAAGTAGCTCCCAGAATCCCTGAAAGGGCAACCAGGCAGCATAGCAAAGAACAGTGTCAAAGATCATGCCACAAAACTGCCACCAGTGGACACAGGCATAGCTCCTTGGGCCACTAATCACTGAGACTGAATAGTGAATGCTGCAGCTAGAACAGCTGCCACCATAGCCTCTGAACACTGGCCGCTGCCTCCCTCTCCTGAGTGGATTCTGCTTGGCTGCTGCTTCTTTGAGTCATTAACTTCCAAACCGAAGTCTGGGGGTCAAGTGTCTGAATGACAGAGCCTGGGTCGTGTGTCCACGCTTTGGACTCAAGGAAGTCTGAGAAAGCAAGTCTGATTTCTAGCTTTATGGTGGGAGGTAGGTTCTGCCTCATAAAATTTGGAAGAGGGTTTGGATGCCAGGTGGCACTTTGGGGCCAAGGTGGTTAAGAAGCAAGTGTGTGTTCTCCACTTTCTCTCCCCTTCAGCTCCGAGGCCCCAGGTGATGGAGCCACAAGACGGAAGGATCCTGGGTCCCTAAACACTGCGTCATCATGCTCACTCGGAATACCTGCACTGGACCATCATGTAAACCAAAAATCAATTTTTTTAATAAAAAACTTTTATTGCGTTACAGACTTTTATTGTGGAGTTTATGTCTTAGAACAGCTTGTATTATTCAAACTTTATAGTGGCCCAAAAGAATTTAAAATTTCCACTTCATTGCCTCAACAGATATCTCAAAATCAGCAGGTCATCCTCTTTATCCCATACCTCTAAATTGGCTCTCCCTTTTATCTTCAATCTCCCCAGCCCTCAGTCAGAACCCTGGTTATCAACTTGCATTCCTTCCTCTGCTTCACGCTTGATATTCAACTAGAGACCAAATCCTGCCGATTCTCTCCTCTCAATTCTCCCCTCAGCTTTCCTCTCCTCAAATTTCTCCTCACCTGCCTTCTACTGCCTTGGCCTATTCACCAATTCTCATCTCTTTCCTTCCCTGACTACGGGGTCAGTCTCCTAATTGGTCCCTGCCTTCACTCTGCCTCAGCTCCAGTTCATCCATCCAGCCAGCCAGCCATCCTTCCATCCATCCATCTATCCATTCAATCTGTAGTTATTAAATGCATTACTAGGTTCTAGACAGTCTAAATACTATAATAAATGAGTCTCTGACAGAGATGATTGAGAAGCCAACATTAATAAAATAGTTCCACTAATAAATACATAATTACAGGCGCTATGAAAGAAAATGACAGGTTGTTATGAGAGCATCATAATGGGGCCTTAAACTGGTCAAGGGGCCAGGGAAGCCTTCCACAAGGAGGTGACCTTTGGGCTGGGGTCTAAAGAATGGAAGAAGTAAATTGGCAATGGGAGTGGGGATGGGGGTTAAAACTAAGATCTTCCAAGCAGAGGGAACAGTGAGTGTGAAGGTTCTAAGGTAGGGAGGAATAGGACATATTTGGGAACCTAAAAGTCCTATGTGGCACAGGAAGTAGCCTTTTTATCATTGTATTCCCAAGACCTAGCAGAGTACGTGGCACATAATAGGTGTTTCAATAGTTTGTGAATGAGCCAACAAATGAATGAATAAATGAAGTGTTGGGTGATGGGGACAGATGGACAAGATATGATTGTATGTATGTAATTCATGGCACAATCTACAACTGAGAAACAGAGCTGCAGCCTCCTTGCCAATGTCCCTACTCCACGTTTGCCCACCTCCAACCCCTACTCCACCCTCTGGCACAGGTGCTTACACCCATCATGGCACTCAGCACACTGTATAATTGACTGGTTATTGTCTTCCTCCTCTCCCATAATGACTTCCACAGGCACTTGTCTTGTTTACCAATACAGCCCAGCACCCAGCCCGCTGCCTGCACAGAGGAAGGATTGCATGTAAATATTTACTGAGTTAGTAGGCACGGGAGGCAAACACCAAGCATCAAAGTCAGGGGGGCAGGAGAGGGTGGAGTCGGGAGTGAGTAAAGCGCGAGTCAACGGCCAGCATCTGCTGGCACGGAAGAGGCTGAGAGCCAAGTGGAGCACGCACATGCCGGTGGCCCTTGAGAGTCACACGTGGAGACAAGCCCAGAGCCAGCAGAGGTGAGCAAGGATGCAGGTGCAGGAGACTCAAGGAGGAGCCACAAGGCAGGCCCAAGCCACTGGGGATGGCATCCTGCCGGCTATGCCGAAGGTTCTGGCTTACACCTGCCAGGTCCATGGCCTTCAAAAGGAAGCACCCACACCTGACATTTCAGCACTTCTCTACTGCGTTGCGGCTCTGTGCGTGTGCACGTGTCTGTCTGGGCTGAGTTCCCCTGGGACACATGCACCCCTGTGGCAGGGGTGGGGGGTGCGTAGCTCCCTTTTCTATAGCCTCTACACCTTGTCAATGCCCTGCCCAGCGCCTTAGGGAGCCCAGTGCTTCCTTAGTAGGATCTAGCAAATGTGTGTTGGAGGAACGAATAGCCAGCAGAAGAGAGAGCACTGGACCTGGCAGTCAGACCAGCTGTTGGGGAGGCCCCTAAACAAACAGAACCTTTGCCAGGAAATCTAACACAAAGCCCCGTGGGTGATTGTGAGGTCGTTGCCTGAATGCTTCCTGTTTGCTTGCTTGAAACCAGACTTCCTATAGCACCTATTCTGGTCCTCTCGTTTTGACTTTACCATGTTTCAAAATGATCAGCTTCACCATTTCATTTTGCCCTTTTGGCTCCTCGTTTCTGCAACAGATAAACTGCGTCTTTGTGCATTTGCTCATTGAACATTTACTGAGTCCCCATTATGTGCTAGACACTAAGTCACCAGACTCGAGATTCTGTAGGAGAGTCTGGTGGGAAAGACAGCCAGACAATAAACACGCACCATCCAGAGTGATAAGAGAACACAGCGCCCAGGGAACACTGGGAGCAGACACCCAAACCAAAATAATGTATTATTTGATCTTCAGTGTTTTTCTAGACTCCATTTCCTCATGTATAAGAGTGACTTATGAACCAGAGTTGGGGGAATTGGGGTCAGAGATGCCACTAATTGTTTCCCACACACCCAGCTGTGTGGTCCTTTAGAGCATCTGGGAACAAACAACAACACTGCAGCATTCAGACTTCCAGGGATCAAGCCTGGGGGCTGTGCCTTGGGGCCAGCAATTACTCACTTTGTACATGGCCTCACTTGGTACACATCCACTTCTCACTCTCAGCTGCCGAGGACCAATCCTTGAGCATCACCACTCTGTACTGAGTAACCAACTGTCCCAGTTTCCCCAGGATTGGTTCAGTTTTAGCATTGTCCCAGGAAACTCTTCAGTCCTGGGTAAACCAGTACAGTGGGTCTCCCTACAGTCTGCGCCATTTGCTGCACTTGCCTACTCGCATACATTCCAGGGCAGCTGGTCTGCATCAGGGCTAATAGAGGGAGGCATCAACTGCTGCACAGAAGGATCTTAGTGTCAGCACCTGCCTCTCTGATCCGGCGCCCTGCCAGCCCCAGCTCCCAGGATCCAGGCCACTCAAACCTGCTGCCTGCTGATTCAGCCACACGTCACCTGCTGAATCAGTCCTGATGGAGGCAGGAAAGGCAGCTTGGAGCTCCGTGAAGGAGGGTGGAGGCCCTGCTGCTCTTGTTCCTCACTCTATCCTTCACAGCTAGCACAGTGCTCCGTGGAGCAGGGGCTCAATAACGAAGGAGTTAGGAGTGGTCTTGGTCTCTCCATTCAGTGGGGCTTAGAGGAAGCCCCTAACCCAGGACATGTGCCTCCCTTCTTGGGTCTTCTCTGCTGCCATTTGGACATAGGACCTCCAGACCCCAGGGACCAGCCCAGCGCACCCACGTTTCCTGGAACCCAGCCCTCTCTCGTTTTCTCACCCCATGAGAAATCTCTAAGCTGCCCAGGCCCCTGGCCCGTATCTGACAACACTCTGTCCCTGGCCTTGCCTTGTTCCTGCCAGACTTCCCACGGCCCAGTGCCGGGGTTTCCCCCTCCTGGGCAGATCTCCAGAGTGTTGGCTACCCAGTCGCCCACAGTCTGAAGTCTGGCAGCTGCCTAGACGAGGATCCTATGTTTTATCCTACGCTTCCTCCGGGAAATCTATATGTTGACTTTTCTGAACTTCTGAGCTGCCAACTCCTGTGGGTTCTGTCCCCACCCCCACCCAGCTGTACCTTCAGGGTCAGTTACAATTAGCCAGCTGATGAGGTGAAAACAAGGCTCCAAGAGAAGGGCCAATCTTCCCTCTTCTTCCTAATCAACACATTTACCACCGGCTAGCAGCTGAGTCCTTGGAGAGCTGTGAGGAGGGCGTAGGAGGAGCATGGGGCTATTTGTAGACGCACAACCTCAGAGCTGGAAGGAACTGTCTGGGTCACTCAGCCCAGCCTCCCACATGTGCAGCAAAGGAATCCTGCCGCACTCTGCAGATCAAGGGGCCTTTAGCCTTTGCTTAAATCTGCCTCGATGGGATGTTCATGCCCTTTCCAGGGTCTGGTTACTGGCTGGGTCATTCTCGCTGTTAGGAAGTTTTCCCCACATATTCATCTCTTCTCAGGAAGCAAGCAAGTTATCGTGCATGCTGTGTTCTGATGGTGAACACCTGGATTCTGATGAGCTCCGTGGCCACCAGGGTGGTTGGGGTGAGAGCTCTCCTGAAGGAAGTGATCATTCCCAGTTGTGTCAATCAGGTCCCAACAGGTAGCTCGCTCAAATTAGGATAATGTGAGGAAGGCTTATTTAGGAAGGGACTAAGTTGTGGGTGGGATACCTGAGAACCACAGGGTGGTGCAGTGACCTGCCTTAGGTAGCAGTGGAGCTCTTACTCGGTAGCCCTGAAGGACGAGGGGAGGAAACCTGCAAAGATGAAGTCATGTATAGGAGGCTGTCTATCAGGACCACCCAGGGGCTTGCAGATACACTCCCCACCCCAGACTCCCAATGCTAGGGTGGGCCCCGGGGCAGGAGTGGGTCTTCAGGACAGTTTCTTCGAGCAACTACCAGTGAATACAAGCTGGAAAGCAGGACCTGTAAAACCAAGAATCTGGATTTCACCATCAGATCCAAAGGCTGAGTTTGGGGCTAAGAAAGAGCCAAGTTTGAGGGCTCAGGATTCAGGCAGCTGCTGGCCTGGAGCAGGAAGCCTGGGCAAAGTTCACAGATAGCCTGTGAGAGGCCCTGCAAATAGAAAGCATGCATGGGGCCTATTGTAAGTGGCCTCTGGCTGTGGTCTGGGCCTGTGTTGCTTCCCAAGATTTCTTTGCCACCCCAAACCCGGGATCCATTTCCTTGAGTAACAGACCACTCCTTCCTCTCCCCACCAGGGAGCTCTGTCTGACTGGACTCTTCCGTGTCCCTCTCAGTTCAGATGGGTGACCCCGCCCTGAACTAATTCTGGTCGCTGGCCCTGCTCAGCTAAGGTCACTTCTTTGGGCCCAGAGTCTTGTTCTGAGGGGCCCACCCACTACCCAGTCAGTTTCTGATCCAACCTAGTGCTTCTCAAAGTATAAGCTGCATAAAAAGACCTAGGCATCTCGTTAAAACGGCAATGCTGATCCAGTAGGTCCTGGAGGGCACAGAGGTGATGCGTTTCTAACAAGCTCTCAGATACGCTGATGCTGCCTGTCCACAAACCACACTTGACCAGTAAGGCTTTAACCCAGTGGTTCTCAAACTTCGGTTGGATCAGAACCAGGTGGAGAACACGGTAAAAAAATAAAGGCCCAGACCCTTTTCTCATTCAATGAGCCTGGGCCTCAGTGTGCTGTGTTAGCTCTCGGCGATTCCGATACACACTCGAGTTTGAGAACCATTGCTCTAATCCAGGACTGACCCCTGCATGTTGTAGGTGGCCGGCCTGATTGGGTGCCATTGGTTACCACCTGCTTTTGAGACCCTCGCACAACACCCTGCCAAAGGCTCCTGGAAGACTTGGCTTCCCTAAAGGGGACTTTATGTTCTCAATCTTACAGATACAACTGGAGTGGGGCTCAGTGCCCCCTCCCCTTAGCCCATAGCTTGACCAGGAAGATCTTCTTCTGTTGGAATGTAAATTACCATGGAGCTCCTATTAACTGGAGCTTTCAGGGAGTGAAATGTGCCAGTGTGGGGGTCATGAGGACAGGCCATAGCTAATGAATCCTTCCATGGCAGCCTCTGTGGTACCCCTCCTCCCTCCTCCCTGGGTACTGTTGACACCTCCCCTGCCTCCTTCTCCCTTCCCTATCTGCATGCCAGGCCAACAAGCGTGAAAAACAATTGCTTTCCACATGAAATAGGCTAACGTACTTTGGCTGCCAAATGAAAATGGTTATTAAAGGTTAGGAAACACAGTTTCTTGCTTGGTGGAGGACTGTGGAAATGGTGAGAAGGAAAGGAGGCAGCCACGAGGGCAGCCCAGGGGAAGTGTGGCGAGGCATCTACTATCCCTGTCATCTCCAACACTTGAACCCCAACTGGGATGCACAGGAAGAATATGAAAGCTGGTTTTAGGCTTCCCCTCTTCACAGCAACGGTACTGTCAAGGCCAGAGCATCATCATCTACCCCAAAAACCTCTACCTGTGATGTGGCCAGGATCCTTGACCTGGGACTTGGCTGGGTCCAAGGTTCTGCAAGGGATATAGTTTGACATGATGGGTCTCCTGCAATGCCCCTCATCGCTGTCCACCCACAGGTCTCCTTCTGCAGAGCTCCAGGTCAGCACTGGTATAGGTTGTCCTCATTGCCCAGAGTAGTATTGGCAAACTACAGCCCACAGGTCAAATCCAACTCACTACCTATTTTGTAAATAAAGCTTCATTGGAATACAGCCATGCTTATTCATTTACATCAGTGGTTCTCAATGGGGAGGTGGGGTTATGCTCCCTTCTCTGCCCCTTTGGGGACATTTTGGATTATCACAACTGACGGGTGCTACCGGCAAATAGTGGGTAAGCCAGGGATGCTGCTAACATCCTATAGTGCACAGGATAGCTCCCACAACAAAGAATTATCCAGCCCAAAATGTCAATAGTGCCGAGGTCAAGAATACCTTTACATATTGTCTATGGCTGCTTCTGAGCTAAGAGAGAGTTGAGTATATGTGACAGAGACTATACAATCTGCAAAGCCTAAAATATTATCTATTTGGGCTTTGTATTAGTCAGGGTTCTCCAGAGGAACAGAACCAATAGGATGTGTATGTGTGTGTGTGTATATATATATATATAGAGAGAGAGAGACAGAGACAGAGACAGAGACAGAGATTGATTGATTGATTTAAGGAACTGGCCATTGTGATTACGGAGGCTGGTAAATTCAAAATCTGTAGGGTGGGTTGGCAGATTGTAGACCCAGGGAAGAGTCTATGTTGTAAGTCCTAAGGCCATATGCTGGGGAATTCCTTCTTGCTTGGGGGAGGTCAGTCTTCATTCTATTCAGGCCTTCAACTGATTGGATGGGGCCCACTCACATTATGGGGGGCAATCTGCTTTACTCAAAGTATTTAAATGTTTAAATCTAAATATTCAAAGCAATTTAAATGCTAATCTCATCTAAAAACACCTTCACAGAAACATCTAGAGTAATGTTTGATCAAATATCTGAGCACCATGGCCCAGCCAAGTTGACACATAAAATTAACCATCCCAGGCTTTTACAGAAAAAGTTTGTAGAACCCTACACTAGAGCAACCGTAGGGAGTAACATTTCACCAGAGCTGAAGATGTGTTGGCTTGGGCCCATGAGAGAATTTTGGAGAAGTCAACTCTCTACCTTGTTCAAAGGGGGCATGATCTTGGGTGTCAAAGAGAGGAATGGAGAGCTGCCTGTGATGAGAAAGCTGTGGGCATGCTTCCATGGCTCCAGCTGACTGACTCTTCCAAGGGGAAAGTCCACCCCAACCATTCCAACTCCATATGTGGACATAGCCCTTAGTCTAGAATACAATTTCACAAGCATTGTTTTCTTTTGTTCCTTGAAATGACCCTTTAAGGTGAAGTCAGAGCAGGTAGTACTGTTTTACTGCGAGATATCTTACATCCCAGGGAGCTGGAGTGAGAACAGTGCTCCCCGGATTCCTAGCGTGGTGTCCTTGGAATCACAATTCACTGTAGGGTGACCAACTGTCCCAATTTTTCTGGGCCTGAGGGATTTCCTGGAAGGCAGGAATTTAGGTGCTAAAACTGGGGAATTCCCTGGCAAACTGGGATGAACTGGTCACCCTACTTCACCACCTAAGGGCTGTTTGATCTCGAGCACCCTAGTACTAAACAGAATCAGACAACCAGGACCTGGGGGCCAACGAGGGAGTCTGCCCTCAGTTAGGTGCTTGTGGACTCTCCAAACGCAAGACAAGAAGCGTGAGGGCAGCTTGGAGGGAGACGGGAAGGAGCTCTGGGACCCAGCTGTGAGACAGGCTCCAGGGCTACACCCGTTCTGGCAGCAAATGCTATGCTTGCCCGTAAGCGTCTTCATCTCTAAAATGATGATCGTTGAGCACACCTAACTGTCTTATTAAAAAAATGAGAACGATTATGCTTTCTTCTAGCACAAGAATAACACTCATTCACAATAGTAAACGTGGAAAATTCAGAAGAGGAAGAAAAATGTTGAACATCTAAATTTCCACTGATTCTAGTTTTTCCCCAATTTTTTCCCATGTACAAAGTTTTTGCTTATTTTCACCAACCAGTGATCATACTATACAGTTTTATTGGGTTTTTCTTTTTTTAACTTTTTCTTTTTTAAAAATTTCTTTTGAGATTATAAAATACAACATCATTGGTGAAAACATGAAAATACATTTAAAAAAGCCAATAGTAATAATCATCCACAATCCCATTATTCATTACTAAAAGAAAACTATTAACATTTATGGTATATAACATTCCCATCTAGTTTCCTAGGCATATATGTACATGCATATGTATATATAAATATAAATACATATAATTTATACATCTATTTATATATAATTTAGTTTTTATTATAAACTTAGTATATATTCATTTAAAAAATTTAAATACTTCAGAAATACGTTTCCTCTTACCACTCAAACCCATTCTTCAGAGATAATAAACACTATTTTCAATTTAGTATCTATCTTTTCAGGCGTTTATTTTATTTGTATGTATCCATATTTTTAACACAAACATGATCTTAACATAGTACTGTCCTGTGACTTGCCTTTTTCATTTAATATATTATTGACAGGTTTTCATATTCATAGAACTTTCTGTTCTGCTTTATTTACTTAACTTTCAAAGATAGCTCACAGACTCTTTGTAAACTGAAATATTCTACTGAATGGCTATAGTTGTTGAAATTTGCTTTGGCATTTCTTTGTTGTTGTTATTTCTTATTTTATTCCTGATATTTTTTAAATTATACAAGCAGTATGTGGGTACATTTACATTGTAAAAACTTCAAACTATAAAGAAGAAAAAAGAGCAAAATCTCACAGTCTGCCTTCCTCTCTTCCCTACCCACATTCCTGTCCAGCAACAGCCACGAGTCACAGTTTCTTTTCTCTGCATTGACATCTACGTAGACATTTGCTTAACTGGAATCACACTGCACCTATTGTTCTGCAACTTGCCTTTGCCATACACACAGAAATCAACAGGGCCTTCACTAACCTATTCAATGCCTTTACTCTTTACCAGACTTAGAAAAAGGCACTCCTTCCTCAAATAAAATATTTTTGTTAGTGTATTATTGCTCCATCTGATCAGCTTGCCAAGGATGTGTCCCAGAGCATGACAGGCAGCAGCCTGGTTGTGCCCCTACAGGCACCCACACTCTCACCCACATATACCGTGAACTCCCCGGCCACCTGGGTGCTTGGGCCTCCAAAGAGTGCACACTCCATCTTCAGATGAGGAATCGGTGTCAGATTTAGAGTTGGACAGGAGGCAGGAATTGGGGCAGGAGGCGAACAAGAAGAGACTTCAGTGTGCTCCCAGAACACATGTGGGCCAGGTTTTAACTACTTTTACATGCATACGTGTATGTCAGTGAGTGTGCACATGGCCATGTGTGCCAGTGCTAACTTAAACATGAGGATCTGTGAGCTCTCATGTCTCAGTATGTGTCTAAGATGTCAATGAAGCTCTCTTGGCTGTGGCTCCCTTGTGCAGTGAACAACCTGAACACCAGTATGCAGCAGCCCTGGAGATGGACTTGATTGTATTCAATAGGTACATAGCAATCCATAGGATGGCTGTATCATAATTTAGTTAGGTGTTCCCTTATTGATGGATATTTAAGTGGGTTTCTCTCTATCCATCTATCTGTCTGCCTATCTAGCTACCTAGCTGTCTATCGTTATCACAAACAATGGTGTTAGAAACTTTTTTTTTTTAAGATTTTATTTATTTATTTTTCCCCCAAAGCCCCAGTAGATAGTCGTGTGTCATAGTTGCACGTCCTTCTAGTTGCTGTATGTGGGACGCGGCCTCAGCATGGCCGGAGAAGCGGTGCGTCGGTGTGCGCCCGGGATCCAAACCCGGGCCACCAGCAGCGGAGTGCACACACTTAACCGCTAAGCCACAGGGCCGGCCCAAAGAAACTTATTTATTCACACTTTTTCTGTGTATTTCTGTGATCTAGACTACTAAAAACACATTACTGGGTCAGAGGTAGGTGCATTTTAAATTTTGAAAACTATTGCCTTCTGGTATTTTGGAGCCCCAAAATGACTGATTGAGAGTCCCTGTTTCATTGCGTCCTTTCCAGCTTTAAATATTATTCAATAAATTTTCTAATTTTGGAGGCAAGACATAGTATCTCACTGTTGTTTTACTTTGCATTTCCTTGCTTACTAGCGAGTAGCTGAACACGTTTACAACTTTGCTTGCCAATTACTTTTAGTTGCTTGCTAACTGGCTGTGTGTGTCCTTACTCATTTATCTATTGCAAAAGACCATCCAATTTTAGCCATGACTGGATTAGATAACATTTATAACTACTCTTTACTGAGTATTTATTTTCGTGCCAGACACTGTGCTAAGCACTTTGCATAAACTGTTTTTTCATTTAATCAACCTAATGAAGAAAATATGATCTCCACTTTCAAGATTAGGAATTGAAGCTTAGAGAACATAAACAACTTGCCCCAGATCACACACCTGGTAAGTGAAGGAGCCACAATTTGAGCCCAGCCCTGACTGCCCAGTGTTCTAACCACTGCCCTGTTTTGTCACAAGGGTCTCTGGTAACTTTAACACTTCGTGATTAACTGACTGATTCATTCACTTAACAAACATTTACTGAGGGCCCAAAATGAGGGAAGCACATATCTGCCTGGTACCAGGCACTGGCGGGGTTGCCAGGTGCTACCTATAAGCTCGATACCCACAGTGCTGAGTGAAGGCTGTGCTTTGGGCTGATAAGAGGTGAGGGGAACGAGCAGTGAGGAGAACCCGGACGAGAAGCCGAACGGAAAAGGCCACACTGACAGAAGCTGTGGCCTTTGGTAGAAGAATATCACCAATCTTCTGTGAGCTAGCAAGGCAAGAACCAAGAATAAATACCCAACCTCACAGTCCTTCCTCCCTCCCCTCTCCTGCCAGTGTTTCCGTGGAGCCAGGGCCAAGGACACTCACTGAGGCAGTCCACGTGGGTCAGCCTCTCAGGGCACAGAACTGGGGGAAATACGAAAAAATTGTATCCAGAGGGGCAAACAAAAATACCCAGCACCCTGTCTTCTGCAGATCAGTGTTGGGTTCCCAGCAACGGCTGGGCGTCCATTCGTCTTGTGCACTGAACAGGACACATGTAAGAAGTGGCCAGGAGTGGGGTCTGTTGGCCCAAGGCCCAGTCAAAGCAGGTCACTGATGCATGTGAGTTCACCGGAGGGGAAACAGGTTCTGATGGGTGTCTGAGGGGTGACCGAGAGGGTTTTTTTAAAAATAAAACTTTTACTTTAGAATCATTTTAGATTCACAGAAAAGTCATGAAGATAGTAGAGAGTTCCCATATACCCCACACCCAGTTTCCTCTATTATTAACATGGTACACATTTGTCAGAATTAATGAACCAATATTGATACACTGTTACTAACTGAAGTCCATACTTTATTAAGATTTCCTTAGTTTTCACTTAATGTCCTTTATCTGTTCCAAGATCCCACCCATCCAGGATATCACGCTGCATTTAGTTGTCATGTGTCCTTAGGGTCTTCTAGACAGTTTTTCAGACTACAATAGGCTAAAAGAAGTAAAGTTATGCAAATACAAATGAGAGGAGCCTGGTGTAGGAGAAACAAAGCCAATATGAAAGTCAAACAGTGTGGGACCTACATATAGAAGAGACACACAGCTCAGAGGTAAATTCACTATCAAAAAGCCTTCCATATAAGACAGATAATAAGAAAACAGACATTCAATTTATGATTTTAGGAGAAGGGAAATGTCCTCATGAAACTATTAGGAAGAAAGTAATTAGGATAAAGTACTTAAATCAATTAGAAGCTATAAAAAAGAGTAGAATCGATAAATACAAGAAGGTACATTTTAAAAGAGAGAAAAACAGACAATCCTTTGAACTCTAGGCAAGGATTGGGAGTAATTACAATTAGAATGAAGAGAAGGGATATACAGGTAGGTTTAGGAGAGTTCTAGGTGTACAGAATGGCTAGCTTGGCCATCACAATGTCGTTAGGATGTCCTGCCTGGATGAGGCCAGGGGGAGGTCCCCTGAGAGGCTTCATGGGGCAGCATTCCCTACCCTCCTGTGGTTACCACATCAGGCCCTCAGTCTTGCATCTCAGAATGCTGATTTTGTCATCAGATCCATTTCTCACAGGCAGATTCACATTAGCCAAGTTCACAAGACTGATGTATAAATCCAAGCACCAATTTATAAATTAAAAATGAGAAATATAACTGAGGCTAGAACACAGCCCAATTATATTAACTACTAACAAAGGAAGTCAGATAAATTGAGCATTTAATCATCAAAATAGCCTTGTAGAGAATGTAAACTGGATAAACACTTTCATCTTATAATAAGAATGGTCTTTCCAGCTAAACCAGCGTATATGAAATCTAGCAGCTGAACCCGCCTATGCCCTGGACAGTGCTGCAGTGGGCACCGCCAATGGTTGCATCTCTGACACTCCTTTGTCTGATTCCATGGTGACCAACCCTCCCCCCTTTCTGATTGACACATGCTTTGTTTGGATATTTTAGGGCATTAGAAAAGGCTACATTAACAATGGAAGGCCTGAGGGCCACTCTCTCTTGAGCTCTGAAGTTCATGGGGATAGGTCCATGGTCCACAGATAGGTCCTAGGGGGTATGGGAACTTTCTAAACTTTACGTATAGTTTGCGCAGTTTTCTAAAGAGAGAATCTACAGCCTTCATCAGACCCTCAAAGAGGTCCACAACCTAAAACGATGACTACAACCTTTAAACATCTCTATTGTGATCCTTATGAGTTGGGTTTACAGTTTAATCTCAGCAGACAACTTTACATCCCAGTGCTTGGAGGCAACTCACATTAGCCCCAGAGGACTCACAGTATGAGCATACGCTAACAAATGTGAAAATCTCAGTGAAATAGACCATTTCCTATAAAAATACATATTGTCAAAATTGATAAAACATGGAGTGAAAAACCTGACTCCACTAGTGAGTCAAGCAGAGACTGAGAAAGTTATCAAGAATAATACCGGAAAACCAATCTCACATATGAATATACATATTTAGGAGACTATAAGCATCATGGAGAAGACTGGAAATTATAAACACCCTAACTTTTGGAACTGTCAATGGGCCCAGGGGGCAAGGCAATGGGTGTTCCTGCATCTGATCATCTTAAAGCAGGTGGAACTTGAGACCTGGAGAGACAAAGGGAAGCATTTTGTCCAGGCAGAGCCTTTAGCCCTTGCTGCCTCCTTACTGCTGGGGCAGGAGAGGGTGGGGAGTGTTCGAATACTAGCCCGCCACTGAGCAGATCTCCTAGCTCCTTCCTCTTCTGCCCAGATGAACTACTGCTGGAGAAGAAAGCACGTGGATAAGACTACAAGGACACTGATGGCTGGAGCAATGGCACCAACAACAACCAAACAAATAGAGAGACTCCTCTGCTGGTTTGATTGATGTTCTGGTTTTCTCTCTTTGAGGGTAAGCATCCTTTGGCCCAAGCAAGTCTCCTGGAATTATCATGGAAGGGACGGTAAGGGAGAAAAACCTTTATCATAGGTAAGATGGGAGTTTAGAATCATTTAATGTAAACTCATTTGATACTACCGATGAATTGGGCTATATCAAGTAGTATAGATGAAAAATCTAAAATAAAATATTAGCAGATGTAATTAAACCATATAATAAAATAAAAAACTCACTGTAGCTATGTTAAGTAATGTAAGAAAAATTCAGTAAGTAAATCTATTAATATACTACTTTACAACTAAGATCAAATTTGAAAACGATCTTAGAAATGATCTTCACAGATGGGGAAAAGTCAGTCATACAATTTAATAGCCATTTCTAATAAAAACTAAATATAAAAATAGAAATTACTTCCTTAGCATCATTTTTTTAAAAAGGTATTTATTGCGATTAAATCAGCATTTGTCAGGAACTAGTCCAGAGTGTCATATGTTGTCAACATTATTTAATTTTGCTTGGAAAATGCTGTCTACAGCAGTAAGACATGAAACATAAAAAGTATAAAAATTGGAAAGGAAGAGGGAAAATACTACCTGATTAATGACAAAAAACAATCAACTGAAAAGTTATTAGAAACTATTTTAAAAGATCTATTAGGGCCGGCCCCGTAGCCTAGTGGTTAAGTTCAGTGCACTTCCGCTCCAGTGGCCCTGGTTTGGTTCCCAGGTGCAGACCTACACGACTCTTCGGTGGCCATGTTGTGGCAGCGACCCACATACAAAATACAGGAAGATTGGCACATATGTCAGCTCAGGGCGAATCTTCTTCAACAAAAATAAAAAAAATAAAAGAATAAAAATAAAGGGCTTGCCAAGATTAAAAAAAAAAAAGATCAATTAAATGATCAGGTAAATAGGTAAAGAGAATTAAATAGCATTATAATATATTATCAATGACTAGTTTAAAAATATAAGAAAAAACAAAATTTCATCCAGTGTCAACAAAGCATAATATAAGTAAGTGAATTATTAATGAGAAATACTATGATCATGTGTATTTCTCTTTAATATTTCACTAAGTTATATAAGATTAAGGAAACAAAATACATTGAGACTTTTTTTAAGCTGAATCGATGAAAAGAAAAAACAACCCAGCAAAATTCTTTACGGGCTGACCAAATTCTGTGAAAATACACATTTCTCTCCCTGCCCCCTCAAATTGTTTTAGGTATATGCAATCACAATTAAAATTTGGCAGGATATTTCTTGGAAACTGACAAAATTATTCTAAAGTTAACCTGGAGGCATAAACAGATCAGAATTTCAAATCAAGTTCAGAAGAAAAAAAAGCAACAGGTGATGGAAAGACAAGATCCAGGAGATACTAACACTTATTATAAAGCAATGAGATTAAAGTATCATGAGTCTTCAAAAAAACAAATACAATGCTGAAGCAGAAGAACAAGATTAGTGGAAAAGCCTAGATCTAGAATCTATTATGCACAAAAAGTTAATATATGATAAAGGAGTCCTCCAACAAAACCATGAGGAAGGGGAAAACTGATAAATATGTTAGAATAATTGGTTAGAGATTTGGAAATGGACCAATTTATGCCCTCATCTCATGACAACATGGAAAAAAAAATCAAACTTCAGAAAAACAACTTTCTGGTCTAATTAGAGAGGAGGCAAACATACAGACTGATAAATTTCAATTTAACATGGTAAGTGCTATTGCAGAAAGAGGAACAAAGTGTGAGAAAACACAAAACAGAGGAGTCCTAATTTTGCCTATAGAAGTCAAGAAAGCCTTCACCAAGGAGCAGGTGGTTGTACTGGGTTTTGAGGGATGAGTAGGAGTTTGGTAGGGATAAGCAGAGAGGACACACACAAGGCTGAGGTCATGAAAAGCGCTGGCAACTGAATGTAATGAACGTTAGGAGATGGGCAGAAGCATGGCCGTGAGTTGACAGGGCTGCTCGCCTGAGTATCTTCTTCAAGTGCAGCACCCTTTCAACATTTTTAAGACACTATCTCAACACAATGTGGTTTAGACCAGTGGTTCTTAAAGTGTGATCCGTGGGCGTCTGGGAGTCCCTGAAACCCCCTGAGGGGGTCTGCAAGGTCAAAACCATTTTCATTATAATAGTCATTATTTGCCTTTTTCACTATCTTCTCATGAGTGTATAGTGGCATTTTCCATAAGCTACATGATGTGTAACATTGCAACAGACACAGCGCAGAAGCAAATAGGAGAATCAAGCTGTCTTCTGGGAAGCCAAACATTAGAAAAGAGATGTGTAAAAATGAAACACATTGCCACTCTTCTTTCTGACTTACATTCTGAAAAATATAGTTATTTTTTGTTTTTAAAATATTCTTTATGTTAACATATAATAGATTTGTTATTGCTATTTTTAAATGAATTAATAAATATGTTTAAATATCTCCTTTTTAATTTCCAATATAGTAAACACTGATAGATATAACCCACATAAGCAAAAGTTCTTTGAGATCCTCAATAATTTTCGAGTATAAGGGGGTCCTGGGACCAAAAAGGTTGAGAATCTTTAGTTTAAACTCTGAAAAGGTCATTAGAAGAAGCACGATAAACACAAGTCTGTGAGAAGTTTCTCTAAGGGTACTTCCTCCCCCACTAAGCAGAGCCTCAGATTCTGCTCTGGCCCTACCCCTCCCTGGCCAGTTCCCACTGAGGTTAGAAGTCACTGGGCCCTTGGAGACAGTATTGAAAAGGTCCGCTGGTGGGTGGATTAACATGGCCACAAATTCTTTGCAACCTCCTTGCTTTAAAAGATAGGGTTTATTTCCCTACCTCTTGAATCTCGGTCAGTCTTGTGACCTTCTTTAATCAATAGAACATGGCAGAGGTGGCATTCAAGCTCACACCCTTTGTATCCTCAAAACCTCCACGCTATGAAAGACCATGTGGACTGAGAGACCCAACTGAACAGGATCACAGCTCAACTGTTACCTGCAGCTTCTCCACGCGAGACTCCAGGGGACAGCAGAACTGTCCAGTCCACCCACAGAATTGTGAGAAATAGTAAATCGTTTTAACCTACTAAATTGGGGATGTTTCTTATGGAGCAATAGATCTTTGATAGAGTTGGGGACCAACTGGCTAGCCTCAAATGCAAAAGTTTGTGTTTTATCTCCTACAAACACTGCCAGGGGTTCTCAACTTGGCATGATTGACATTTGGGGCCACTAATTCTTTGTGGGGGCTGCCCTGTGCATTGTAGGATGTCTGGCAGCATCCCCAGTGCCAGTAGATGACAGTTACACTCCCACCACCCAGTTATAACCACGAAAAATGTCTCCAGACATTGCTAAATGTCCCCTGGGGGACAAAGTCAGCCCCAGTTTAGAACCATTGTTTTAGGCCAAACTATTCTGAGAATAAGAATCACTTGGGGGCTTATTAAAAATAGACGCTCAAGCTCATCCCCTAGAGATTCTGATTTACTGTGCCAGATTATGGACCTGCACTCTGAATTTTTCAAATGCTCCAGGTATTCTTATTGGAGGAGTTTGAGAACTGCTCCAGTAGGAACGGGGAGCCAACAGAGGTTTGACCTGCTCAATTTGTGTTTTAAGAAGCAGCTGGAGGATCAATTGGGTAGGATGTGGGGGATGTAGCGAAGAGAATAGGAGTTGGAGGCTATTGCTTAAATTCAGATGAGATGTAATTAGGAGGTTGTACAGGCCAGTGGTGGTAGGGGTACATTTCAGAGATATTTCTAAGGCAGAATCAGTGAAATGTGTGACTAATTGGATGTTGGGGAGGGGAGGACTTAAGAAACACAAGTGGAAACAACCCAAGTGTCCATAAACTGATGAATGTATCAATAAATAAAATGTGGTACATCCATATAATGAAATATTATTCAGCCATAAGAGGGAATGCAGTGCTGATACAACATAGATGAACCTGGAAAACATTATGCTAAGTGAGAGCAGCCAGTCACAAAAGACCACATATTGTCTGATTCCATATTTATGAACTATCCAGAATAAGCAAATCTATAGGGACATAAAATAGATTAATGGTTGCCTAGGCTTGGGTAAGGGGTGGCTGGGGGAAAAGAGGAGTGACTACTAATAGGAATGGGGTTTCTTTAGGGGTGATAAAATGTTCTAACATTGATTGTGGTGATATTAGCACAACTCTGTGAATACACTAAAAACTATTGAATCATAGACTTTAAATAGGTGACTTATATGGTATGTGTATTAAATCTCAATAAAACTCTTGAAAAAAATTTAATGTAGGGGCTAGCCTGGTGGCATAGCGGTTAAGTTCACACCTTCTGCTTCTGTGGCCCAGGGTTCGCCAGTTCGGATGCTGGATGCAGACCTACCCACCGCTCATCAAGCCATGCTGAGGCGGCGTCCCATATAGAAGAGCTACAACTCTACAACTGTGAAACACAAGTATGTACTGGGGCTTTGGGGAGATAAAAGAAAAAAGAGGAAGATTGGCAACAGATGTTAGCACAGGGCCAATCTTCTTCAAAAAATTTTCTTTTTAAAGAAAGAAAAGGATGAGGTTCTAGCTTTAATAACTGGAAATATGGTGTCCCCATTAGCCAAAACTGGGACTACAAGAGGCAAGAATGTGTTTGGGGGAAGAAAATGAGCCTTGGATGTACTGAATGCCTCTAATGCACAGATACTGGATATCCTGGTGTCAAGCACAGAAAAGAGGAAGGGCTGGAGATAACAATGCTATTAAACTATCATTTATTGAGCACCTGTTATGTGCCTATGCTAGAAAGGTATTGTTTATGTACACTGCCAACAAGAAGCGTTACGTAAGCAAGTCGGTGAGAGGAGGGCCTTTCTCTCTCTTACTGCCTGCTGTATCCCAGCACTTAACAACACAGTCTGGCAAAAAGTCAGCACGCAACATTCCCTGGATGAGCACAAATGTAGTATCTTTTAATCCTCATAACCCATTGAGGTAGGTTTTTGTTTCCATTTTACATGCTTTTCTTAAGACCACAAAGCTAATTAGTGCCAGTGGTATGCCTGAATTCCAAATCACTATGCAATGCTGTAATCTCTCAGCACAGACTTGGAATGAAGGGAAGCAGTAAAGGCCATGTTAATCCACCCACCAGCCTACCTTTTCAATACTGTCTCCAAGGGCCCCCTAACTTCTAACCTAAGGGAGGACTGGCCAGGGAGGGGTAGGGCCGGAACAGATTCTGAGGCTCTGCTTAGCGGGGGAGGAAGTATCCTTAGAAAAACTTCTCACAGACTTGTGTTAATCGTGCTTCTTCTACTGACTTTTCATGAGCATATAAACCAAAAGGTTCTCAACGTTTTTGATCACAGAACCCCCTTATACTCATAAATTATTGAGCATCCCAAAGAACTTTTGCTTATGTGGGTTATATCTATCAATATTTACTGTATGGAAATTAAAAAGGAGACATTTAAAAATATTTATTAATTCATTTAAAAATAGCAATAACAAACCTATTACATGTTAACATAAAGAATATTTTAAAAACAAAAAATAACTATATTTTCCAGAATGTAAGTCAGTAAGAAGAGTGGCAATGTGTTTCATTTTTACACATCTCTTTTCTAATGTTTGGCTTCCCAGAAGACAGCTTGATTCTCCTATTTGCTTCTGCATTGTGTCTGTTACAATGTCACACATCATGCAGCTTATGGAAAATGCCACTATACACTCATGAGAAGATAGTGAAAAAGGCAAATAATGACTATTATAATGAAAATGGTTTTGACCTTGCAGACCCCCTCAGAGGGTTTCAGGGACCCCCCAGACGCCCATGGATCACACTTTAAGAACCACTGGTCTAAACCACATCATGTTGAGATAGTGTCTTAAAAATGTTGAAAGGGTGCTGCACTTGAAGAAGATACTCAGGCAAGCAGCTCTGTCAACTCATGGCCATGCTTCTGCCCATCTCCTAACATTCATTACACTCAGTCGCCAGCTCTTTTCATGACCTCAGTCTTGTGCTTGTCCTCTCTGCTTATCCCTACCAAACTCCTATTCATCCTTAAAAACCCAGTATAACGGCCTACTCCTTGGTGAAGGCTTTCTTGACTCCTATAGGAGTAAGGATTCGAACCCTGGCCAAAATCCTAAATTCTGTCCATATAGTGCTTCTATCCAATGACAAGAGGTTCGTGAACAGTTGAAAGTATCCCAGGCTGCAAAATTATTCCTAGTACCAGGAGAACCTACTAAATTGTTATAGTCCACTATCTCCTTTCCTTCTTATAGTTCTGTAATGGCTTCCCATTTCCCATTAAGTAGAGTCAACTACTCAACTTGGCTTTTAAAACCTGTAATAATTGACTCTAAAACTATCTCTAGTCTCCATTATAACCTGGTCTCCATGATCACAGATGATATCCTTGGGCAAAATCCTCTTTTGTTGGGTTAGCCCATTGTTTGTATGTCTGTTTTTAAAATTAAATTTGAATGTCTTTTAACAACACATTTTGAATACCTTTAGGCCCTGGGCAAGCACTCTCTAGTTTACCAGTTCCTCTCCTATTGCCTACACTGGACTCAACTTGACATATTACATTCCTTGCCATGTCCCTGAAGCATCTGTTTGTCACCTCACACTCTGTTCTTCAAACCCTGAATTGCATCTTCCAGCCTCTTTAGGAGAGCAGGAAAATGCTTCCTTCTGTTTCCAGCATGCCTATGCATTCTTCTGCACTCCTCAGTGTCCAAAACCAATGCCACCTCTTCCTTGAAGACTTCTTTCTGGCCTCTATCTTCTCCTCTGTAATTGACCACTTCTTGTCCCAAAGGCCTAGTGCACAATATCTAACGTTTACATTGTCAGTCACATCAAAATCTCCCTCCTCCAAGCGAGATCCGACAAGGGTGTGGATAGTGAAAAACCCACTTCAAGTGTTCAATTTAAAGGGGCACCAAAAAGCTCAGTAATCAAGATAACATTTTAATACATTTTTTAAAAATCAAAATTAATGCAAAAAATTCATGATGAACAAAACATCAACTATTAAAATAAAGATAGGATTCTCAGGACTCAGTCCGCCTCCCACCTGTCGGCCCCATCCGAAGCCCTCACTCATGGTAGGTCTGAGTGACGGCGAACTATGTATGATCTCCTACTTCTTGCTTGTGCTGCACGTGAACCCGAAGGCTGAGAAACTTCGGGGAAGCCCTTCTCCTCATCATCCCTTGCCCCAGCGCAGCGCGGGGCCTGCACCACTCAGCTGAGAACTGGACCCGCGCTTTGGGAAGGTTGTGAACCGGGTGCTGCTGGGGACGTGTGTGCCCGTGCATGTGTGTGTGGCACATGTGTGCACGCGCGCTTCTAGTCTTGCTTCTTTCCAAGACCAGGCTCAGGACAGGGCAGAGTACTGCCTTCGAGCCAGTACCCACCCAGAGCTCGGACTTTGCGCTTGCAAAGATAGGGGTGGCACCGGGTTGCCTGTGGAGAGATCTCAGAATTCCTTCTTGCACAACTGGCAGGTGGAGCACAACTCTTTCTGGCGCCTCGAGCCGGGACCGGAATACGGAACGCCCTGAGAAGTAGCAGAGGGACCGGAACCTACATCCCACACCCTTTGAATCTCCGGGAGACCCCTCCAAACGCCCTCCCGCAACCTTGGGAGGGAAAGACACCGCGGCAGAAAGGCCCCACGGTCGGGCGAGGTAAGGGACAAGTGGAGGCAGAGAGGGCGGGGGAGCGTCTCCCTTCGCTCCGCCCCGCCCCTTCTCCGGGATCCGGCCAATCGCCGTGCGCCCCGAGCCTCAGCCCCACCCCTCCTCGCCGCCTCGGGCCCGCAGCTCCGCCTGGGCCGGTAATAATTAGGCTGCGGGCGGGGGCTGCCGCGTCAGCGCCCGGCGCCGGCCAATCCCCGAGCTCTCCCCCGCGGTCGCGTCACAGGCCGAACAACCAAACAGAAAAGTTTAATAAACAGCGGACGGAGGGGCTGGCGGCGGCGGGGCCGGAGCAAGCAGGGTTTCGGCGGCCTCACCTGTCCCCAGTGACCGGCGGCGACCGGCGGCGGCGGGCAGCGCGTCAGGCGGAGAGGGCCGCCGCCAGGTGAGGAGCGCGGCCCGCGGGGCCCGGGCGGCGCGGCGCCGCCCCTCCCCCCTCCCATCCCCCACCCGGCTGAGGCGAGGCGAGGCGCGGCCCGCCCCCGGCCCCTCCCGGCGCCGCGAGCCGGAAGCGGAGGGCCGGCCGGCGCAGCAGGTGGTGGGCCCGCTGCCGACCGCTCGCTCGCCGGCCCGGGCCCGGCGTTTGCTGGGGGCCGAGGGCCGAAGGGGTGCCCGGTCCGACCCCTCGTACGCCCGCCGGGCGCCCGCGGGGATGCCGCGCCGGGGTCGGGACCCTCCTCGCCGCGGGCGCGCGGCCGCCGCGCTGGCCGCGTTCTGAGCAGTTGGTGGATGGGGGTCGGAGGGCCGCGAGCCCCCTTGGGCGCGCCCCTGTCACCAGAGCCACCCCCCCAACCCGAGTCTCAGGTCCTTCTTGGACTAGTTTTCCACCTGCCGCGTTTTCAGAAACCGGGGAGGAGGGGAGGTGTCCCGTCAGACTGGACAGGGGGCGGGAGTCGTCTCTTCCCGCTGCTCCTGTTGGGGGTCCTCGGGATTCTGACTTTTCTCTCTCCTTTGAAATCTTATTTTCAAGTTTGCGTCTCCCTACGTCAACAAGGACAGAAGAATATTGTGTTTGAAATGATTTTCACTTTATTTTGAAATATTGTGCTAAGCCACACGGTTAAAACGCTATAATTTATCTTCACGACTAAAAAGTTGGTAACGTGAAGTTCAACTTAAGTTGTCAGTGTTACTTACACAGCATTTTTATTTAAAGTTGTGGTAAAAACTGGGCACTTTTTAATGGTTTTGGTGCTCAGAGCAAGAGGATTAAATTCCTCTTTCACATCAAACTCGGAATTTGACTTTTTAATATAAAATAGTATAAACTTTTAAGGTTAGTTATGTAATAATTATGTTACCAATTTTGGGACACTGGCCGAATTACTTAGTCCAGAGCTTCAGAGGAAAGTGTTCTCTTTCTGCAAAATATGCGCATTTAAATTTCCGGAATAAGTTGTCTTTTACCTTTTTTTCTTTTACGTTTTAAAATATCTTTAAGGGAGGCAGGAATCACAAAGATACAGGAGGGAAATTTAGGGGTGGATGGATCATCATCCTGATTCTAGGGATAATTCGCTGTATGTGTGTCAAAACTGATCACACTTTACACTTTAAGTGTGTGCAGTTTGTTGTATGTTAGTTATACCTCAATAAAACCGTTTTTTAAGAAGCAAAAAAAGTATTCAAAAAATGTATTCAATACCACAAAAGGATACATAACACAGTACGGTATAAAGAGAGAAAGCGTAATAAAAATCCATGACTCCTCCCCCCCACACAAGAACTGGAACATGACCAAAACCTGCATCTGCTTGTGAGTTTCTTATCCGTCCTGTACCCCGCCTCTCCTCACCGAGGGGATCGTCCAGTCCAGTGGATTTTGTGGTTAGCATTCTCTGGCCTTTTGAAATAGTTTCGTCACATATATGGGTATGTTCAAACAATGTGTTGTTTAGTTTGCTTTTCTTTGGCGCTTTATGAGAATAGTATGTGACCGTAGTTCATTCATTTCATTGCTGTATAATATTGTGTTAACCTTCTATAACCCGTGGGCATTTAGATGATGTTTTTTCTTTTGCTTTGCTATCAGCAACTGTGCTCTATGAACATTTGTTTCCTGGCGCACCAATGCAAGAGTTTCTCTGCAGTAAACAACAACGTGGATTGCGTTAGAAAGTTTTAGGTAGTCAGGAGTAAAATAGATTGAAATACTAGCAACAAGATGAATGAAAAACTTTAGGATTCTCTTTGTGTCGTAATGGAAGATTCATAGCCGGAGTGATTGGTTCATAGTTTTTGAATATTTGTGTCAGAAACCAAGATTCCTGTTAATCTGTATATAGTGAATCTTTTCCTTTGAAATCACGTTGGAAGAAATCTGACAGTATTTGCTATCTCCCCTTTTTCAATGCAAAAGTAAATATAGTAGAAAAAACACTTGATTGTATGTAAAATAAATCACTCTTTCTGTGTCCATCTCTCCCCCTTTTGTGTAATCTTTGGCAAGTTACTTAAAACTTCTCATGTGCCTTAACATAGTCATGTAAAAGAAACATGGCCTAAGTTTATCCTTCCAGTCTTGCAGACTGTGGTTAAGGGAAGCACCTATCAAATGGCAGAAACTTGAAGGAAACGGATTAGGACCAAAGTGTTAGTCCGTGGAATTAACATTGAGTGTGTCCTTTGGAACATTTCTGCAGAAGGATGTGTGGTGCTGATTTATCAGGATATGTTAACCACACATTTAAGTACTTTTTGCTTCCTTTGTCTCAGATTTGGGAATGCCCCAAGGTGTGCTTCTAGAGCTGTCTGTTTTATTTATCATGCTAATAGCAATGTAGTGACAAATTAGGGAGCAGTATTAATTTCCTGAAAATGGTGTGTGTGTGTGTGTAAGTAATATGAGTTTATGTATAGCTTTGAATAACCTGTTTTTATTTAAAGTCATGGGAATAGAGATGGTTTTTTTTTTTTTTTTTTTTTTTTAGGGTATTTGTAGCTTGCAGACAAATACCATGATGCTTTGTTTTGGTAGGGCTGTTTTATCTTGCTTAGAAAAACCTCATTTTTGTGTTTGATTATAAGGGCAATGTGTTTTGGGGTTTTTTCCCCAAACTTTCAAAAGAAATAGAAAGTTACAAAGAATAAATAACCATTGTTAACATTTTACCCCCAGTCTGTGTGTGTATTCTTCATATCCTAAACAATTAAAAGTTGAATTCTGAGCAATATTAGGCAGCCTCTCCGTTCAAAACTTATTCCAAATATGATCCATCTCAACACCTTTATTGTACATAAGATGGTAATGGTAGTCATCTAACTGGTATCCTTGCATCAGCTTTCCCTCCCTTATGTTCTACTCATTGCTCCTGTGGAGAACAATCATTTAAGTGTGTAAATTAGATTACCTCCTCCCAGGCTCAAAACCCTCTAATGACTTTTCAATACACAAAATAAAATTCAATCCTTTTACTATGGTGCTTATACCCTAGACCAGCAATGTCCAATGGAAATATAATGGGACCCCATAAGTAATGTAAAATTTTTTGATAGCCACAGTTAAAAAAAAAAAAAAACAGGTGAAATATATTTTATTTAACCCAAAATATTATGATTTCAACAAGTAATCAGTGTAAGAAATTATTAGTGGGATATTTTACTTTGCTTTTTTCATGATCCGATGGGTATTTTCCACTTAAAATATATCGCAGACTAGCCTTGTTGCAAGTGCTCAGTAGCCACACATGACTTGTGGCTACCAATTGGGTGGTACTGGTCTAGACTATCTGGCTCTGCCAGCTTCATAGATGAATCTCCTACCACTTTCTCCCTGACTCATGCACCTCCAGCTGTACTGGCCGTTTTGGGGTTCTTGAGCTTGCCAAGCTTATTCTCTCAAAATTGTTGTTCCTTCTGCCTGGAACGCTCAATCATATTTCTGCTCAAATGTCGCTCCTTTAGAGATACCTTTGCAGGCTACCTTCCCTGACTACCATGTTACCTTGCTTCATTTCTTTATAGAACCTATCATCTCATGACTAATTTGGTTATTTTCTCTATCCCATTCTTGAATGTAAACTACTTGAGGGCAGGGATTTCCTCATGTTTACCATTAGATCCCCATATATTAAAAATGTGATTTTTAAAGGGCACATACCATTTCATCTTATGAAAGTACTGTAATTTAATCAGTCACCAATTGTGTGTAACTTGTGTTGCTTTATTCTTTTTTCACTGTTAGAGTGTTCTGAAGATCATCTTAAGAGCTAAATCTTTCTAGGTATTTCTCATTTCTTTAGGATTCAATCTGTCTTACAACTGCTGAGTCAAAGCATATGAACATTTTTTTGTCTTTTTATAAATAATGCCAAATCTTGTCTTAAAAGTTTGACTAACATTATAGTATAAAGTTGACCAAACCAGTATAAAGTTTGACTAAAAATATGAGAGAATACACATTTCCTCCATATCTTTACCAACACTATTTTCTTTCCTGCCTTCCTTCCCTTTTCATAAGATTTATTATATATTTCTTAGATTAATTAATTATGATGATGAACAGAGATATGGGTATTGGATGTCGTTTAGTTTGTCTGTTACTCATTTTGAGTGTGTTTTATATTTGTGATACCCTTTTTAGCCTTTTGTATATTTAGGATAGCAACCCTTTGCCACACACTGCAAGTATTTTCTCTCGCTCTCCATTTGCCTTTTATTTGCTTAACAGTATTTTTTTTTAAACAAGAAGGAGTTTTAACCTTTCAAGAAATTTAGGCTAATACTTTCTTTTTATGGCTTCTACTTTACTTTCATGTTGAGTGAATTTTCCGACCCAGAGAACTGTTTTCTTCTAGTTCTTTTATGGTTTCATTTTTCACGTCTGTCTCTTTCTGTTCATCTGAGATTTATTTTGACAAATATGTGAAGTGGAATAACTTCTTTTATTTTTCCTTAATATTTAATCAGTTATTTCAGCCCTATTAAAAAAAATTTTTTTTGTTGCCTTGAAATAAAACTACCTTTATCATATGCTAAATGCATGAGTACTTGGTTCTTTTTAGCTTTTATTCAGTACCATTGATTTGATACCAGTGCACATTGTTTTAGTAACTGGGACTAATAATGTGTTTTCATTTTGTTATTGTAATTCTCCCTCTCCCTATTTTTCCTCCCAGTTTTTGGTTGTTGCTTTGTTACTCCTTGAGTTTTTTAATTGATTCCTTAGAGTCTTCAGGTTGTATTCGGTTTTGAATTTTTAAATTAAAAAAATGATTGTATTATTTCTACACTTAATATTTTGTGTATAATGAAAAAAATTTTAATGCTATTAAATTTTCCTTTGAGTACAGTTTTATCTGTGTTCTTTAAATTTTAACATGTAATATTTTTGTTATTTATGTGTATTTTAAAAATCCCTGCAGTTGCAGTTTTTGTTCTTTCCACCATTGCTCCATGCTAGCGGACAATAGTCCTAAATTGAGGATACAGTGGTGAACAACGAAGGTGTTTGCCTTCATGGAGTTTACAGTCTGTTGGGAAAGCTAGGCTATTAACAAACCAATGAATAAAGAAGTTTCAGGGTTTTGACAAGTGCTAGGAAGGAAAGAAATATGATATGCTAATAGAGATTGGAAGCTAATTGGATGTTCTGAGGATGTGACATTTAGGCTTAGTGGTGGCACTGAGTTGTGTTTGGGGAGTTTCTTTAGCTTCTCCAATCTGTCAGAACATTTTAAAAAATAATGACACTGAATTTCTTTTGTAAAATTTTTTGTAAAAATTGTCTTGGAAAGAACTTCAAGCCCCTCCCCCATCTTCCAAGCGGATTACTGCCCCAAAACTTGTCCTGTGTAGAAAATTGGAACCGTGATTCTGAGTTCTAAGATCAAGAAAGAGCTGGGGGAAGTTTCCCAATTGAAGGGAACTGCCAGCACAAAGGGGACGCAAAGTACTTGGCTTGATGTAGGGTTTGACAGGAGATTGGAATGACTGGAGTTTACTGAGTGAGGAGGGTGAGACGAGCTTTATTGCAAGACATATTTGGGAGATTTTTTATTATTTCCAAGTGGTGCAGCTGCTTCCACTTCTCTTCTGCCTTGCTATCCTGGTTAGATTCTGTGATCCAAATCAGTCTCCTACGAATAACTTAGATTATTTTGCTCCTTGGTACTTGACTTCATTATTTCTAGTGTGTTTTCAGTTTTTCCCACTCAAGAGCTTTGCGTATGCTGTCCCCTTTTGCTTAATTGTGATTTCCTTGGAGAATGCTTCCTTCATGCTGACAAAAGTTAAGTCCTTCTGTTGGCTATATTTACTCATTTCATATTTGTAAACGCATGTAACAACTGCAGTTCATTAAGTGTGATTTGTTTTAGTGTCTATTTCTTCCTCTAGAGCTGTGCTGCCCAACTTGGTAGGTACCAACCACTTGTGGCTATTTAAATTAATAAAAATTAAATAATATTAAAAATTCAGTTCCTCAATCTTACTAGTCACATTTCAGGTGCTCAGTAGCCACATGTGGCTAGTGGCTATTGTATTGGGCAGCAGAGATATAGAGTCTTTTGCAATGGTAGAAATTTATCTTAATTTATAAATAATCATGTGGCTAATAGCTATGGTATTTTGTTTAAATTTAAGTAGCCACCTGACTGTTGAAATATGGCAAGTTTGAATTGAGATGTGCTATAAGTATGAAATGTGAACTTGATTTCTAGAACAAACAGATGAAAATAACCAATATTGGTTACATATTGAAGTAATGCTGCTTTACGTGTTTTGTGTTAAATATATTATTACAATAAATTTAACTGTTTATTTTAATGTGGCTACTAGAAAATTGAAAATTTTATGTGACTCCCATTATATTTCTTTCAGACAGCACTGATCTGACTCTAGACCATAAGTTTCGACAGTGGTAGGGACAGTTCACCATGGCATCCACAGCAGCTAGCCTTGTTCATAAGGTTTGGTGAATGAATAAACTTTTCTGTTCACTTTGAAAGTTATTGTATAATCGTCACAAAATGTTACCTATTCAACTTTTGCTTTTCAAAATTGTTAGTTTTCTTCGTCACGATAATTTGTAAAAATTTTTTATGACTGTTGAGCAAAGAAGCTTTTCTTTTGATAACTATCTTATTAAATAATTAGCATGGATCATTCATGTTTTTATCTTCCTTTTATTTTTTTCTAGCTTAGTCTGCTAAGGAGAGAGGGAACTTAAAGTTTACCAGTCTGCTTTCTGTCATTTTTCTGTCTAGCAGTTTACTTAGATGATCTATGGTATGTTTTGGCACGTGAAAATTTATAACTATTAAATCTTAATAGTTGAGGATTATGAATGCTTTTTCCTTTACTTATACTTTGGTCTTGATATTGTGATCCCTGTTCCTTTTTAATTTACATTTATTAGACCTTGTATATCCCTTTAGACTTAAAACAAAGCAATTTACTGTCTTATAGAAAGGTATCTCTTCTATCGGCTTGGTTTATCCTTTCTTATCTGTTTGTTTCCTTAATGTTTCCTTTGTGTTTAGTGTGTTCAGTATTTTGCGGAATGGGCCATTACTGCTCTCCGCCCCCCCCACCTCGTGTTTTTTTCTCTTAATGATTTAGAAGATACACATTAGGAGTTGCAAACTTAAATACATATCTTACTTTTGTAGGCAATGTGTATTAGTCAGGGAAATATTTTTTTCCTCATCGGATGGTGGTTTTCCAACTTTATCCTTAGTGACCCGGGTCATGTTTTGCTAGTGTCAGGGTGATTCTTTCATCAGCTACTGCATAAACCAACTATAGTGCCCAGGGCTAATGCCAAGGATTAATTTCTGTTGTAGGAAGACTGGTTTGAGCTATTCTCAGTCCTTTAAAATTCTCAGGAAGTTTTCACCCTGCTCTGTCCGTACCAAAAGTTATTTCTAATAATCTAAGTATTGATCCTTTATATAAGTTCTTTTTTGTGTGTGTGTGTGAAGAAGATCAGCCCTGAGCTAACATCCATGCTAATCCTCCTCTTTTTTTGCTGAGGAAGACCGGCTCTGAGCTAACATCTATTGCCAATCCTCCTCCTTTTTTTTTTCCCCAAAGCCCCAGTAGATAGTTGTATGTCACAGTTGCACATCCTTCTAGTTGCTGTATGTGGGACGCGGCCTCAGCATGGCCAGAGAAGCGGTGCATCAGTGTGGGCCCGGGATCCGAACCTGGGCCGCCAGTAGCGGAGTGCGTGCACTTAACCACTAAGCCACGGGGCCGGCCCATATATAAGGTCTTTTTAATCAAAACTGGAGACCAAGTTGTTCAGTGGTTTATTCTCTTCTAAATTGTTTTTAGTTTATAGGTTTGGAAAAACCTCTGAGCTCTCTCTCTGAGCTGTACAAGATATCCTTTGAATACTTGATGTTCAAAAAGTGGTATTGTCACATGCAATCAGGGAGCCTTGGAGCCTTTGCAGGCTTCTTGTTCCTGTGAAGCAATATTGTTTGCAGATAATCTTGGTTGTGGTATTGCTTTCCTTTTATTTATTTTTGTTTTCTTTTGCTACTGATTTAGAAGTGAAATAAAATACGCTTAATTTTAACCTGTGAGCCACCCAAAATGATATTTATAACCTTGAAGTTCTTTCAGGTAGGTTCTGGAGATCTTGGAACAATCTGGAATAGCCAAGTCCATGTCTCTGTTCTTTTAGTTATAGATTGAGAGTGGTGTTGGTGTTATATTAGTATATGTAATATGTGTCTGTTTTATACAAATAATTAACTTTGAAGTGAAAAATTCATGTCAGAACAAAGGTTTATTTGGTTCCCACGACTACTAATTTTATGCTTGCCGCATTGTAAGATTAAAATCTTTGGGGCCAGCCCAGTGGCCTGGTGGGTGAAAGTTCGTGCTCTCTGCTTCAGCAGCCTGGGGTTCGCAGGTTCAGATCCTGGGCGCGGACCTACACACAGCTCATCAGGCCATGCTGTGTTGGAGTCCCCCAAAATAGAGGAAGTCCACAAAATAGAGGAAGATTGGCACAGATGTTAGCTTAGGGACAAACCTTCCTCACCAAAAAAAAAAAAAAAAGCTTAAAAATGTTTGCGATTTCTTTTTCCATAACCCTATAAAATTTTGGCCATCTAAAACCTGTTTTCTCAAGTTTTATGCTGTAACTCAAGTTATATATTCTTTCTCTTGTTTGCTCCTGTGCCTCTTTTGCTTCCAGTGTTCTTTTGCAAGAGTGTCTACATAGTGGGAGAAAACCTGAACTTGACTCATGAAGTACTGGGCATTCAAAGCAGTGAGTCCTTGCAAAGGATCTTGGGACTAGACCTCTGTGAATTGGCTCTTTCAGTTTGTCCACTTAAAAGGCATAATAGATTATGCAGCTGTTTGGGCTTCTGCAGGGTATTACTCCATATTCATGTCTAGTTGCAATTATGTGAATTTTCAGTTTCTTACAAAGACTTCTCTTTGTATCCAAAACAAGTTTTTGGCTTTGTGTTGTTCTAATACATGAATTTTCTTTGAGGAAAAATGCTTGCAAGATTTTGAACTTTGAAAACTGTAAATTTAAATTTAAAACTCTTTATATAAACTTATTGAAAATATATTGTGAGAAGAAGCCACTCTAATTTTCTTTAATTTTTAATTTATTTTTATGAATTAGTCAAAATTTTTGGTAGAGGTGAAAATTACTGAGTTAAATGCTATTCAGTCAGATGATTAATGTCAGAGTAATATTTGATGGGCCAAGCTACTAAAACATAAGCAGTTCTAATTAAACATATAGTAAAATATAGCAAACTTAGTAATGTATAAAATTGGTTTAAAAATATGAGTGCTTGTATAGTATTTCTTTAGAATCTCTGTAGTAAAAGTAACATTTAATGTAATTTAGTATTTTAAGAGGAGTATACCCTTCACCTGCATCTTAGGGTGCCCATGCCACCTTAAAGTAATACTGTGAAGTAGAGTGCAAAATAGTGTCTACTCTTCTTTTAAAAAACAACAGTCATTTGGGGAAAAAAAGAAACTTCATCCATCCTAAACTTTATACCTGAAAATGTCATTAGAACCAGTTGCCTTTTCCTATTATAGATAACCATTTGCAGTACATAAGCATTAACCTTGTCAAAATACCACAATGTCAGACCTGTAAATGTGGTGGTATAGAAATAATATTTCTGCCTTGTTTTTTCTTCAGTTTTAAGTAGAAACATCAATCTCTGATGTCACTGAAAATTTTACTCTGTTCTTGTGATACTGAGAACAGGTTATCAGTGAATATTTGATAGCTTAGAAATGAATCTTCTGCATTCAGTATCTTAGTGCTATTTATTTTCTTAAGTCTTAAGACAAAATATTGCTTTGTTCCTCTTAGCAAAATTTTGCGGTGTATTTTCTGTTGCCGTTTTAAAATTTTCGGGCAAAATGTGAACTCTATTGAAAAAGGAGTCTGTCTTTATAAAGCATAACTTCACCTTCAGGGCTCTGTAAAAATAGCAAATGACTTAGGTTAAAGGCATTGTATTTTAAACAGTTGGTCACTGAACTGCAAATTAAAGCTTCTGTGAGATTTTCCTTGGTGTTACTTAGTTTATTTTTTACCTAGACAAAAGAGTAAGCAAATAGTCTATGATGGGAAAACTGACACATTACCTACTGTTTCTTTAAGAAACCAGCTTATCCAGGGGGTTTTAGTGTGTTTAACCTAACCTGCTAGCAAGGAAAAGTTCTTTAAAATAATGGATATTAGCTGTATCCAATCACAATTATCAGTGGCACTAACAGGGAGGAGATTTTACTCTTCAGCCACTAAAATTGGAGGAGGAGGAGCTTGGTATTCAGGTTTGGTTGCTTTGGAGTACAGCTTCAAGTGAAGTTAATCTGAGGTGAAGCAAACAGAAAATTGTGGAGGTTTTGTTGGTAGGATTTTTGTTCTAATCTTTTAATGATCCTTTATTTTACACTTTTGCTCCTTTGTGCTTCTGTGTGTGCTAGATTTTGTCATTGTTGCTGTTTTCTGATGCAAACTGAGCATTAAAATTAAGCAGGGAAGCAGAACAAAAGGGCTGTTTGGACAGGAAATAGGTGTTCAGAGAATCAAACTTGACTTTCTTTTATCATTATTTTTGGTTCAGAATTTGAGTGTCATTAAAACATGTTTGAATCAAAATCATCTCCAGTAACAGGCTTTTCTCTTGGGTTGGACATGTGAGCAGTCATTTGTCAGTTTTTGTAAATGACATCTTGAGAAGGTTTATTTAATATGTCATTTTCCTTAAACTTAAGATGTTATTAAGTTGCTAAAAGACAGATAAATGTAGTGAGCTTAAATTTGTCCTTGTTAAAGACTCGAAATGCCAGCTGTTTAATTTTCTTTTTTACCCCCAGCATACCCCTCTTTTTCACTTCAGTATATTTTAAATTTAGCAATATGTTGGCATTTTTATTATGCTCATAATTTTAGCTTTGTTTTTTAAAACATCATTGATTCATTATATAGAGAACAAGGTAAAACTGCTTTCTCCTTCATTCAAACTTCTTTTCTTTCAAAGGTGGAGACAAGTAATTAACACCCTTTTGAAACAAGAAATGAATGGATTTACGTTTTTAAGAGCTATAAGTAGGCTACCAAAACTTTAAAAAAAAAAGTATCTATGAATCTATTGACATTTCTTACTTATGAAATAATTGTAGTATGTTTCAGTACCAGAAGTTTTCTTTAGAGGCTGTTCTCTTTATATTGTTGCTTTTCTATCTCATAAAAATTAAGGTAAAAAAGTTCCTTTGAATAATCAACCCAAATGCCTGCTAAGCGTTTCAGCAAGTATACTTGTATTTGCTCTGCTACTTCTTCTACATCATGCAAATGTTTTTAAATTAATGCTATTCTGCTCTATCTATTGCTTAAACAATGCTATAATAATAATAAGAGGAAAATCAAGAAAAGTCACCCATAATCCCACGAGAAATTCATTGTGTTGTGGTCTTATTTTTTTTCCTTTTCCTTTCTATACCTTATCATATTCTTGTATTTTTTCCCATAATAGTAGATAAATGCAGTTTATATTTTCACTAAACTATTTCATCAGTTGTTAAAATTAATTTAATTTCAATTGCTATATAATTGTCTTAGGTTAGTGGGACTTTAATTTACCTAGTCTTTTGCCTGTTTTATATTTAAATTATTTCTAATTTTTCATCATTTTAAATGGTATTGCATTGAACAGACCTCTGTGTGTAAATTTTAAAATATTTTCCTCTTTTTTTTTTTAAAGATTTATTTCTTTTGGAAAAATCCCCTGGAGTGGGCTTACCTCAGTCAAAGGATATGAACACTTCAGTGGCCAAATTGCTTTTCAGAAAGGTTATACCAATTTATATTGCCACCAGCAGGATGTGCTTCAAAATTTCTCTAATGGGTAGCCCCTGAAATGTTCTATTAAAGTGTGCCTCTGAAGCTCTCTGACTTGTTGATTACTTTTTGCCTAAACTAATAGGCTATTTTAAATTCCATTTTCCAAGATGTAGATGGATCTAAATCCATTTTCTGAACATTAAAAAAGGCTGAAGGAAATTGGGAAAATTTTTACCCACTTAAGTGAGCAATTATATCTTTGTTGTGTATTTTACTTATTATATGTATTGCTATCATTAAGTACAGGGCTTAATATTTTACACTGGCATTGCTTTTCAGGCCAGTGTTTTTCCTCGGTACATGCTGCTTTTGGTAAGCACATGCCAGTGGAAATATTTTCTTCCAAGAAAATATATCAGAAACATTTTTAGAGGGCTGGAGTAGTGCCAGTTAACAGTATTTTACCTGTCTCTGAACCGGTATGAATAGCCTTTGTCACTATTTATGCATTTCTAATTTTTTTTTATACAATATAAAAACAGAATTAGTATATATAGATGTAGGTTTTAAAATGGTATATCAGCACCCTTGCAGTATTTCATATTTAATTAATTTCATCAATTAAAGGTCAGAAGATGACTGTACACACACGTAGTGGTTCTAGACCTGTGTTGTTTCTGTTTGTCTCTAAGAGCATTCCCTGTTTGGCAATAACTGCTGATTCTGTATACTCTTAGCAGCTAGTCTGTTAAATGGAATAGGCTATAACTGTTCAGGTTATGAACTTGGTAACTAATGATCCAGAATAAACTTAAAAAGTTGTTTTAAAGCAAAATTCAAGACAATTAAAAATAGTAATTAAATTTAAATGGGAGACAATAAGTCATGGGTAAGCTGTAACGCATTGATGCAGTCGTTAGTTGAGCATGTATAATCTTGAATTAAATAGTCTAGTTCATTTTGCAATTTAAATAACTGAACTTATTTTCTGTAAATTTTTATTTAAATTTACTGATAACTTAGTATCTAACTTTCAGAGCTAATGTTGGTATGTTGATCATTGTGTTTGTTTCAGGGAAAAATTTTTTTGATGTCTGTTTATTTTGTTTGTCATAGCTAAAGAGTTTGATTTTTCCAGATACTTGGGTATTCTTAACATTTAGAATAGAAGAGAAAAACTTAGAACTCATCCCTTTTTTTTTTTTTTTTTTTTGGTGAGGAAGAGTGGCCATGAGCTAACATCTGTGCCAGTCTTCCCCTATTTTTTTTTTTTTTTTCTGTATATGTGACGCCACCAGTATGGCTTGATGAGCGGTGTTTTATGTCCGCACCCGGGATCTGAACCCATGAACCCTGGGCCGCTGAAGGAGCATGCAAACTTAACCACTACACCACCGGGTCGGCCACAGAACTCATCACTTTTAATTAGTGAAATAATTCTTTAATAATAATTTTCCAGTGCATTTAAATTTGCTAGATGTGTCAGAATTTATACAGATAAATACTTTATTCATGAATAGAACAGTTGTTTTGAGTTTCACTTGATTATTTAAAATTTGTGTTGGTGTTTAAATATTTATATCATGAATATTTCCTTTGTTCTGAATTTGAGAAGACGTATTTAATTTTTTTCTTAACAGATTAATCTTATTGCTACCAGGTAGAGATGAAGATAATTTTAAATATAACAATTTTAGTGAAAATCATTGCAAGTTTGGCTGTAGACTACATTTTAATGGGTACCCAAGGTAAAGGTTTACGTACTCTTCTAGTACTCTGGGAACACTAGAACTTTGAGAAACAATAATCTTGAATCGTGTCACTACTGACCCGTCTCTGGTTGACAGAACTAGGGAGTATCGTTTTAGTACATTGGTTGCACTTGGAGGGTAGAAACCAGTTTTCTAGAGGGAGAAGAAAACTCTGTAAATGACCTAGTACTGTGACAAGATAAGAATAGTGATAGCTCTATTTTATTTTGGAAAAGTGGTCTAGAGGGGATATTAAATGCATTCAAAATCTCTACTGTTAGTATCCATTCAAAGGGAATGCAGTGATTTTTTTTTTGTCCTCCTAACATAAGGAAAAATTTTAATGGGCAGTAAGTTGGTAAAACTTGAAAGAACATAGAACCCCAGTGGCTTAGTGTTTAGAAGGTCTTTTTATTCTGTATAATAGAGGGACTTTACAGTTTTGCAGTGTTTTTCCTCTATGGCATTTTTATAAAAGGAGGTAAATGTTTTAGGAGGTAATTTTTTTCTTGATAACTTAGGAAGTGCTTATTTATTAACTGATGTGTCTATGAACCTGTTCGACTGAATCTGATTTTCTGCTTTTGGATGTCATTAGAAAAATGAACTTAACATTTTTGTGGTTAGTGATGTTTTGGTAGAAGGAAGCAGGTCCATCTCTCTCTCTCTGTATCTTTTTTTTTCTCCCCAATATGAGCACCCTGGGTACTTCCCCGCCCCCTTCCTCCCCCTCATGGATTTCTGTGAGGACTTACTTGATTTCTCAGCAAAATTTAGCACTATTGAGTACTTTTTCCTTGAAACTCTTCTCATGAGTTGAATGATCCTGCCTGGGCTTCTTCCTGTTTGTGATCTCTGTCCTTTGCATATGTTTTCTTTTTACAACCATTAAGTATTGGAGTTGCGTAGGATTCTGACCTTAACACTCTTCTCACTCTATACTTCTTGGGTAGTCTGCAATCCCATATCTTCAGTTAACGTCGGATATATATTAGTGTTTCCAAGATCCGTATCTTAAATCCAGATCTTTTGTTTGCACTTGAGACCCATATTCATCCAACTCACAAATGTTTCTTCCATACCTCTGTTAAACTCAACAAAGCTAAACTTAACTGCTTATTTTATCCTCTCAACAGTATCCCTCAAATCCTTTTTTCCCTCCTGTCCCAGTAATGGCTGGTACTACAATCCTAGCCAGAGCCTGGGTGTCATTCTCATTCTTCCTTCTCCTTCACCCCCAGTTAGCCACAACTTCCTGTCAATTTTAAATCTCTAGTATCTCTAGAATCCGTCCACTTTTTTTCCCTCACCATCTTAACACAGGCCACACCGTGGTTTCTCATTTAGATTACTAAAACAGCCTCTTAACCATCTTCACTCCCAGTTTTGGCTTTCTGTGATACTTTCTTCACTGTGCAGTCAGGTCTGTCTTTCCCCACTTAAAATTCTTTAGTGATTCCTTGTTGCCCTTTGAACTGTCTTAACTACTTAGGGTGAATAATAATACCAGCTAATTCTGTGCTGTAACATTGTCTGAGGTAGACCCCAAACAACCTTAAGAAGTAAGTATTTTTAACCTTCATTTAACAACTGAGACAATTTAGAAAGGCTAACTAATTTGTCCAAGGTTGCCTTAGCTGGTAAGTGATTAGCAGGCTTTGAAGTTTGCCAGACCAAAGTCCTTTCTTTTAACTACTGACTATGTGCCTTCCTAAGCTGGCCCCTGCTTACTTAACTCCATCCTTTTTTTCCCATACTCCATTTCATCCTCTATTTACATTTCCTCTTTCCAGGACATACTCAAAACTTGTTGCCTAAGTCTAAAAGTGCTTTAAGGAAAACAGCATTTTCAAAAAAGCATTTCTGACAATTTTTTGAAACACTGCAAAATGATATAAGATGTTTAGCATCCCCAGAATCTAAGAAAATAAAAGAATGAGGCATAGGAAAAATACAAGTAGTTTTATGTATGTGGTTAGTTTTGAATTCAGAGCTGCTGAATTCCTCACATTTAATAACAGCTTGGACCAAGCTGTGTAAGAGGAAGATTAGGCAAAGTGTGAAAACACTTTATCTGAACTATTTGAAATGCTAATGACCTCCTTAAGTAGCTATTCACCTGGACCTTGTGTTCATTTCTGCCTCCAGGTGTATAAAGCATCTGCCTGTGGACACAAGTCAAATAAGCTACTGAGTAACTTACAGGTAGAGAAATAGGCTACATATATTCTTGCGCATCAAATATTATATCATCAAAAAAGTTCAATACTACTGCAGCTAATCTCAGGTAGAAAGAAGATTGAGGGAAACTGAGAAACAGTTGATTTGGAATCATTTTCATTTCAAATGTTTCATTTCTTTTCTCTTTTATCCCTCTCCGCTATCCCTTTCCAACATATTTTAAGGCAAAAGGACCTCCATTGGACCAAAAAAAAAAAGCCTTTTCATCTATAGCTTTGAAAGCAACTTCGTGTTAAAAGAAAAAGATCAAATGGATAGAACTTTTGAAAATATAGGTAAATATTTGTTTCTTTGAAGGGATTGAGTTATTGACTACAGTTGAGGATTAATCTAATTATAAACTTTTAATAAAAATTCTTAGTTGCCCATTATAAAAGCAGAAGTTTTATTTTGTTTTACCATTAAAGTTTTTTAGAGGCAGTAAATGCCATACTAGTCTCAAAGGTTTTAATTTGGCATATTCTATCCAAAATAATCTTTTGCTATTTTTTTAAATAATAAAAATGCAAAACAGTTCATTTAATAGATTCTAAATGTTATAATAATGTTTTTATTATAATAATGTAATATAATTTGAAAAGAATTTATTACTGAGCTTTGGTAAATAGAATTCACAATCACTTTGTTACCACACAATTGGGGTTCTCTTGCCTGATGCGCATAAATAAAAAACCAATTAATTACGGAATCAACTTTTGGGGGGAAAATCAGCTTTATTCTGCAAGATCGGTCTGCAGGGAGACAGGGGTATGTGCCCTCAGACCTGTCTCCCCGATTCAGGATTTGGGACAAAATTTAAGAGGTTAGGGAGAACAGGCTGGCACATGGAAACGCTGGCATGACAAGTTTTGATTGGTGGGCTTCAAGCATTTATGGTAAGGTTATAAACATTTATGACAGGGTTCTAAACATTTATGATGAGGTTCTAAACTTTTATGATGAGATTCTAAACTTTTTTTTTTTGTGAGGAAGATCAGCCCTGAGCTAACATCCATGCCAGTCCTCTTTTTGCTGAGGAAGACTGGCCCTGGGCTAACATCCGTGCCCATCTTCCTCCACTTTATGTGGGACACCGCCACAGCATGGCCTGACAAGTGGTGCGTCGGTGCGCACCCGGGATCCAAACCCGGGCCGCCAGCAGTGGAGCGCATGTACTTAACCACTATGCCATGAGGCCAGCCCCTCTAAACATTTTTTTTTTTTTTTTTTTTTTTTTTTTGTGAGGAGATCAGCCCTGTGCTAACATCCGCCAATCCTCCTCTTTTTTTTGCTGAGGAAGACGGCCCTGGGCTAACATCTGTGCCCATCTTCCTCCACTTTATATGGGACGCCGCCACAGCATGGCTTGCCAAGCAGTGCGTGGGTGCGCGCCCGGGATCCGAACCAGCGAACCCCGGGCCGCCGCAGCGGAGCGCGCGCACTTAACCGCTTGCGCCACCGGGCCGGCCCCCCCTCTAAACATTTTTGATGAGATGGTGAAGGAATTTTAACACTGGATCTTCCTGAATGAGGGACCCCTTGCTTCTGATCAAGTGTCCGACTTTCAAGTTCCGGTCGTGTCCGGTTGTTGAGTTCTCTGGGATTTCTTCTTTTGCGCATGCCCTGGCTCCGTGACTTTGCAGTATTTCTGAAAGACAGTCCTTAATCACTTTGTTGATAAGACATGGAGTCTGTTCATATTGGTTCTAAATGGGCCCGTGGTTACAACTCCTCTTAAATTTTTAGGTAATTGTTTTAAATATATATAGTGTATCTATTTCTCAATAAATACCAAATCTTAGTAGCTATAGAACTTTATAAAATACATTCACTTTTAGTAGGAGAAATTGTTCTTGGCAGATTATTTAAAGTGAAAACCTACACTGAAAAGGTCTCATTAATTGCCTAAAATAATTGTTTCAATTAGTAAATTTCTTATCGTGCTGAGCATAGAGGCTAGTCAGGTAGTCAGACCTAGTCACCTAGTCAGGTGAGTTTGCTAAGTGCTGAAAGACTGGTCCTTTTCTGAAGAAAGTTCACTTACTGTTTGGCAAAATTAGGGGATATGAGTAATATTCTGTCCTGTAAGTCAGTATTGTATATTACCAAGTGCCAAACTGTGGTTTGTTAAGTGGTTGCTGTGGAAGCCCCGCAAGGAGAAAGATCACTGTAAACTAGAATAATCAGGAAATTAGAAAAAGTAAAATCTGAGACATCCCTTGAAGATTAGATATATTTGAGACTGCCCTGGTGACAGAGCCGTATATATGTATGTATGTATGTGTATGTGTGTCTGTGTATGTATGTATGGCAAAAGCTTTATTCTCTTCACCTGAAAAGGAGCAACCCTGAAATGGTACAGTGGAAAGAGTAATAAAGAGCTTTCTTTTTAGTGCTCAGTATTCCATTTTGTGGATGTAATACAGTTAATTGATCCATTCACCTACTGAAGGACATCTTAGTTGCTTCAGAGTTGTATCAGTTGGAATAAGGCTGCTATAAACATCCGTGTTCAAAGACCTTTGGGTAAATGCTAAGGACCATGATTGCTGGATCACAAAATAAGAGTAGGTTTAGTATTGTAAGAATCCACCAACTGTCCTCCAAAGTGGCTATATCATTTTGCATTCCCACCAGCAATGAATGAGAGTTTCTTGTTGTTCCACATCCTTGCCAATATTTCATGTTGAGAGTATTCAGATTTTCAGCATTCTCATAGGTATGGAATGGTATCTCATTTTAATTTGTATTTCCCTGATGACATATGATGTGGAACACCTTTTTAAATGTTTATCTGCCATCTATATGTCTTTGGTGAGATGTTTAAGATCTTTAGCCCACTTTTTCATTGAATTGTGTTTTTTTGTTGAGTTTTAAGAGTTTTTTGTATATTTTGGATCTTTTATCAGATATATCTTTCATAAATATTTTCCTACAGTGTGTGGCTTGTCTTCTCATTCTCCTGACAGTACCTTTCACAGAGCAGAAGTTTTTAATTTTAATTAAGTCCCACTTATCAGTTATTTCTTTCATGGATCAGCCTTTGGTGTTGTATCTAAAAAGTAATTGCCATACTGTAATCTAGGTTTTCCCCTTTGTTATCTTCTAGGAATTTTATAAGTTTTGTGTTTTATAGTTAGGTCTATGATCCATTTTGTGTAAATTTTTGTGAAGTGTGTAAGGTCTGTGTCTAGATTCACTTTTGTGCATATGGATGTCTAGTTTTTCCAACATCACTTGTTGAAAAGACTGTCTTTGCTTCATTGTATTGCCTTTGCTGCTTTTTCAAAAATCAGTTGATTGTATTTATGTGGGTTTATTTCTGGATTTTCTGGTCTGTTTCATTAATCTATCTGTCTGTTCTTTTGCCGGTATGACACTGTCTAAATTACTGTACTGCATACTAAACCTTAAAGTTGGGTAGTGTCAGTCTTCCAACTCTGTTCTTCTTCAATATTATGTTAGCTATTCTGAGCCTTTTGCCTTTCCATATAAACGTTAGAATCAGTTTGTTGATATCTGCTGGGATTTTGATTGGGATTGCATTGCATCTGTAGATCAATTTTGGAAGAACTGACATCTTGATAATATTAAGTCTTTCTATCCTTGAACATGGCATCTCTCTCTATTTAGTTCTTTTTTATTTTGTTTAGCATAGTTTTGTAGTTTTCCTCATATAGGTTATATACATATTTTCTTAGATTTATACCTAAGTGCTTCATTTTTTTGGCTGCTAATATAAGTAGTATATGTTTTGAATTTCAAATTCTACTTGTTCATTGCTGGAATATAGGAAAGCAATTGACTTTTGTGTATTAACCTTATATCCTGCAACTTTGCTATAATAACTTATTAGTTCTGTGAGTTTTTTTGTTGACTCTTTTGGATTTCCTGCATAGACAATCACGTTATCTGTGAACAAAGGCAGTTTTATTTCTTCCTTTGTAATCTGTATACCTTCTATTTTTGTTTCTTGTCTTATTGCATTAGCTAGTACTTTGGGAATGATGTTGAAAAGGAATGGTGAGAGGGGACATCTTTGCCTTGTTCCTCATCTTCGTGGGAAAGCGTCAAGTTTCTCACCATTAAGTATGATGTTAGCTGGAGCATTTTTGTAGATGTTCTTTATCAACTTGAGGAAGTTCCCCTTTATTCCCACATTAACTTTTAAAGTCCTCACAACAATATCATGAGGTGGGTGTTATTATTGTCCCTGTTTCACACATGATGATACTGAGGCAGAGAAAGGTTAGACCACTTGGCAAAAGTCAAACAGCTGGTTATGTGGCAGAGCCTTTATTCAAATTGGCAAGTCTCACACCAGAGCATGATCTTGCCATTCAGATTTGCTTATTAGAGAAGGAAAGAAATTCCGGGCAGGGAGACTGCCAGGGTTGTTGTTGAAGCTCCATGGTAATGTAAGTAATTTTACTAATCTTCCTGAACCTTGGGTTTGTGATCCTAAGATCACTTTCAAATGACTTCCTGGGAAAGGGAAGAGAGATTGACAGAGGAATACAGAAAGGATTATTCATTGTTACTTCAGTGAGTGTCAAATGATAGAAATTGATCGAGTTCTAGCTTTCTAGGGGTTTTGTGAGGATTGGACCATGCTTCCCCCACTCCACCCCACCCTGCTTCTGAGTTTGTCTTCTGCTTCAAGCACTTTTCTTTGCAGTATTCTTAGCTTCTAATCTTGGAACAGTTCTGCCATTTATATACTCTGCTTCTAAACCTGATCTGCTGAATGCTACCAGAGAAAATCACATAATTTTATGTTTTGATGCCTCTATGAATTTTTCTGTAACTTTTTATTTTGATTGAATTTCAAAACTTACATAGAAGTTGCTTGAATGGTACAAGGAGCTTTCGTTTCCTTTTCCTAGATTCTCAGCTGTTATGCTCTGTCCCATTTGCTTTATCATAGTCTCTCTCTGTGTCTCTTTGTGTGTGTGTGTGTGTGTGCACGCGTGTATGTGTATGTACAAATATATGCATTTTTTTTTTTCTGAATCATTTGAGAGTAAGCTGGAGACTTACTCAGGTTATATAGCTATTAGGTGGTAAGGCAGGGATTTGAATCCAGATCATCTTTTTTTTTTGTATCCCCAGTATCTGGCACATGCTTGGTGCTCAAGAAATGCCTCTTGAATTAACCAGTGACCACAGCTCACCAGAATCTACATCTCATCTCTTGTTGAGGTTTTAGCATGTATGGGTGCTTGGGCTTTGGACTCATACTCTGGGTTCAAATCCTTGCTTTACCACTTACTAGCTGTTTGACCTAAGTTCCATAATCTCACTAAGCCTCAGTTTCCTTGTCTCTAACATGGAGGTGATAATATTTCCTACCTATAAGGGATATTGTGAAGATTAGAAGAGACAGTGCTGGTAAAGCATTTATCATGAACCCTCTCAATTCTATTCTATTCTCGTTCTGCTACTCCAAGTTAGCTACTAGCTTCTCTTGGTTTGTCCTGCCCCACTGTCACTTCATAGTCTTTTTACTTGCAGAGTTGATGAGACATCTGAGTGAATTTCTAGTAGACAGTTAGCAAAAAGAACTCTGGAGAAAGGTCTGAGCTAGAGTTGTATTTGGGAGACATTGCTTAGAGCTGTTAGTTAGAGCTTTGAAACCTGAACTTTGTACATGGAAAGACAAATAGAGCTAGCCCTGATGGCCTAGGTGTTAAAAGTTCATCCCTCTCACTGGTTCGGTGGCCCAGGTTCAGTTCCTGGTCATGGAACCACACCACTCGTCCGTCAGTAGCCATGTTGTGGTGGTGGCTCACATAGAAGAACTAGAAGGACTTAAAACTAGAATATACAACTATGTACTGGGGCTTTGGGGAGGAAAAAGGAAAAAAGAAAAAAAAAAGAGGAAGATTGGCATCAGATGTTAGCTCAGGGAGAATCTTGCCCAGCAAAGAAAGAAAGAAAAAAAAAAGACAAATAGCAGGTGATGGGATTTTGAGATACAGTGCCAGGAGCCTTACATCTTTGGGCATCCCAGTTTTCAAATATTTTTTATTGGCCTTCCAAACTTTTGGAATATTTCAGAAATAAACTTGGCATCCGTAAAATACAGGGTCACATACTTGGAAGCAGTACAAAAATTTGAGGGTAGTCTGATATATCTGCCTCTTTTCTGCACCCTCTCCAGAGGTACATGTTTTTCTGTTAAATATTCTATCTTGTTAGATCACACATCCTAGGTTTTGATTTAGAAGATTTGGTCACCATAGGTGTCACCCCATTTGGCAAGTAGGAGGAAGAGAAGTCCTCAAAGAAAATACTTGCAAAGTAAGATTTCATTAGTATTATTTTGTCTTTTTAGTCAGTAAGATGTGTATAGTAACCTATTAAGGTGATTTTTTTTATTAGAGAATGGGTCAAGGGGGATGCACATGAAACTAGAGAAGTGTAAATGACAAGGGAGGGAGCATCACAAGAATTTGATGAATCTAGATGTTTAATTGCTGGTTTGTATATGACTAAACTTCAAGCTATATTTTATTCTTCTAATAATTTTGATAGTTTTCTCAGAATAATTAAATATCCCTTTGAAGGAAATGGGTTACCAGGACTCCTTGTCCAATTGCTTTCACAAAATGAGCTGTCTTGCTTCCCATGAAAATCAATAGTGAAACATTTTAGAGAAAAATAGCACAGAGGACTGCTGATTTGTCATCAATATCCTTGGTTTGTTCTTCATTGTCTCTAATAAGAAACGGATCCCAATTTTAAATACATATATTTAATACTTCACTGTGACCATTGATGTTAACAGATGATAAAATTCTTGAATTTAAAATTTTACTCTTGATAATGCAGCAAACTTATTTCTCAAGTTCAGACCAAATCATTTACAGTAATTTTTCAGTTGACAGGTTGGAATAGAAACTTTTATATTTTTAGTACCTTAACTCAAAATAAGAAAGCTACATAATTCAAGGTGTTTATTAGTAGGAAGAGAATGATATCTTGGCTTGGTGGTTGTGGTCATTTGATTTCAAGTTTATGGTACATCTTAAAACAAAACAAATAATATATATAAATAACTTTAGGAAGACAAACATATTTCATACTAGCCAGAAATCTTGCAAGTTAGATGAATCTAAGTGACTATCAGTTTTTTTAGCAGAGAGAAAGGAAACAGTGTTGATTGATAAGAAGAGGTAGAATTATTTAGTACTGTAGGTAAAATATTTTGTATATTGCCTGTCATTTGTTAGAGCCAGCTTCTTAAACAGTTAGAATAGAAGAGATGAAAAGGTATTAAGTAATGTTCAAAGTACGTAGAATGTAGGTAGCAAGATAATTGTACCCCAGTTTCTATAAGGTGTTAGCCACAGCTAAGCATTTTTAAATGATCATAATCCCATGAGGTCTAATTATTTCGTAATTTACATTTGCCTAATCAGAATATGTATTCTGAAAGGGCATTCCATCTTTTTGATGGCAACTTTTATTGCGTAGTGGTTGGTTTTTTAGAAGTTTAGAAAAAGCAGGAAAAGAAACCTCATGGGGGGCTGGCCCCATGGCTTAGCGGTTAAGTGCACGTGGTCTGCTACTGGCAGCCCGGGTTCGGATCCCGGGCGCATACTGACGCACCGCTTGTCGGGCCATGCTGAGGCGGCGTCCCACATACAGCAACTAGAAGGATGTGCAACTATGACATACAACTATCTCCTGGGGCTTTGGGGGAAAAAAAAGGAGGAGGATTGGCAATAGATGTTAGCTCAGGGCCAGTCTTCCTCAGCAAAAAAAAGAGGAGGATTGGCATGGATGTTAGCTCAGGGCTGATCTTCCTCACAAAAAAAAAAAAAGAAAAGAAACCACGTTAACCTTAGAAGTTCACATTCTCTGCTAAATATGAACATCTTGGAATAATATAGGCATAGTAGATATATTGTAACTTTGTTGTATGAAGTCAAACATTTGTGTACATGTTGCATATGTTACCTATTTTATGAAAAAAGGAAGAAACCAGGGAAAGCTTATAAAATTTTCAGTTCTCTATGAGAAATAGCCCTCTGGGTGAAGAACGGCTTGCTTGGTCTCTTCTATTAGTATAGGAGGGTAGCACTGACAGTATTCTCATGTGGATTTGTCCTTACCCTCTGGAAATAATTGAGGCAGAGAGAGTGAAGCCAGGGATTTTTTCTCTCCAAAAGTTATTCTTTTTCTCTTTTTTTCCCCCAGTTGCCACAGCTTTTCCACTTTATATCACAGATCTGCAAGAACCTTAGTTGTACAACTACATTTGGCCCTGTGTGACCACTTCATCTATAGCTGTGGTACCCAAAGTGGAGTGAGATCAGTGAGGACTGGCTTTGCCATTTAGATTATAAGGCAGACATTTTCCATAAATTGAATGAGCTAAATGTCTATCTCCAAGATTTTGAGAAGTATGTATTGCATACATGCTTTAAATGTAATATGCTAAAAATTATAACTCCTTAAACCTATGATAATTTTGAGAAGGTATATAAAGTTCCTAGTACAGTGCTTACTACAAGGAGGCTTTCAAGATATGGTGGTTCCGATCCTTCCATTTGCATGCACTATTTTGCCTGAGAAACTTCTTTTCTGTTTGCTGTTTGAACTCTTTCATTTGGGGTGGGGGCTTGGTGAGTAGAGGAGAGATCTAAATTCTCTTTATACAAATTTTCATTTTCCTAACAACTTCCAGGTTTCCTTAGGACAAATGGCGCATGCTATATTGATCCCTTTCCCCTCAACTAGTTACTTAGATTTGGCTTTTCTTCCCTTTGCTAAGTCATTTGCCATCCCTTCAGTCACTCACCATGTCATAAATATGTTGCAGTTCAGCATTACAGTTGTCTCATGTTTCACTGAAGAAAGAGTTTGTATTCCTATTTCTTGTTCTCCTTGAGTTACTGCATGAGTTTTGAGCGAAACTTTTTACTCTAATCTTGAAATTGGAAATCTCTGTGCTCTTTTTCTGTTATATCACAATGTGTCTCCAGCAATTCAGAGCAAAGCATATAAAATGGACGATTATCACCCCAGGAGTAGAGTACTATATTAGTTCAAGACTTTTCGTCTTGATAAATTCCTCCTGCCTACTTTAACCTCCACCTCCCCCAAATTTTACTGATAAATTTTTTGCCCCAGTGTCTGAGTAGGAAATCTCTGTATTAATACTACCCTTATTTTAGTTATTATGCTTACTAAATGGTGAAAACGTAAAACCACTTGTTCCCTACCAGCTACTATAGTTAGTACTGACCACGTTTTTTTTTTTGTTTTCTTTTTCCTTTTTTTTTTTTGGTGAGGAAGACCAGCCCTGAGCTAACATCCGATGCCAATCCTCCTCTTTTTTGCTGAGGAAGATTGGCCCTGGGCTAACATCTGTGCCCATCTTCCTCTACTTTATATGGGATGCCGCCACAGCATGGCTTAACAAGCGGTGCGTTGGTGCGCGCCCGGGATCCGAACCAGCAAATCCCGGGCCACCGCAGCAGAGCGTGTGCACTTAACTGCTTGCGCCACAGGGCCAGCCCCCTGACCACGTTTTTTATGCCTAGCCAACGAAAAGCATTTGCTAAAATTTTAAATAGTGGTTCTCCAAAGCTTATAGTGGGAAACTATTGTTTTTTAACAGATTCTTTTGAGATGCATCCTTTGACCTAATTTTAAGTGACCTAAATTATTCTACAATTATCACCTTTACAGTAATTTGAAACCATTTTCTTTTCAGCTGTAAATATGTACTTACTGTGTTGTATGCTAAAATAATATTTCCCAGTGTACCTAAAGTAGTGGTTCTCAAACGTGAATCTAGGAATCCCTTGGGAGCTTGTTTAAAGAGTGCTAATCCTTGGGCTCAACCTCCAGAAATTAATTCATTAGGTATGGGGAAGGACCTAGGAGTTTGCAATTTTCTGATGCCGTTAATCCATGTATTTAAGAAACGCTGCTGTAAAGGTTATATAGGGAAATGCCTGTTTAGTGGATTCAGGAAATCCAGGAAAACGCTTGACTTTTCAAACTTGCTTATCTCTTGATATTTTGAATCTTACTCTCCTTGGTCTTTGGTTCTGGCTGACTAAAGGCAGATCGTTGGGACTTGAACTTCCTAGCAATACATTGAGGCCAATGTTGGATCCAGTTGGACTTCATCCAGCAGATTTAAGACCAATAAGTAAGGAGCTGTTACAGAGTCCATTGTTGATGAAGTGGAAATAATTTTCAGCTGAATGCTAAATGGCTTCAAAGAGTATGGTGCCTAGCAATTTATTTTGTGTTTTATAACTACACATAGAAACGGAAGAGAAAAGCCTGATCTTGGAATGAGTGATTTAGGCCTGCCAGACAAGTTATGTCAAGTATCACTAACATAGGAACCTAAATTATCAAAATGATCTCTATGTGGTGTTGAAACGAGGTCAGTGCAGATTCAGGAGTTGACTCCTAAGTAGTTTTAAAGCAAATATGCTTTATACTTTTTTTCCTAATTAAGGGAGACTTGAAAATTAGTCAAATTAGTGGTGCTTTTTTCAGCATTAGAAGTAGTGAAAATACACACTTAGAATGTTTTAATGATGTGAAAGAGAGACTACTTTGATTGTACTTGAATACAGTTTTTGTTATGTCTTTCTTAAATGACCTATGGGTGCTATTAAATTCTTGATATAGTACAAATTAGAAAGTCTTAAACATGGGCTTGTCATCTGGCATGCTAGTTTTAGATTGTTCATAGATTAATCTGCTGACTGTTTAATGGCCTGAAAGGAGGGAAAGAGCGAATTTAAACCAGATTAGTATGTTCTGCACTGCTAAAGTATTCCCTGATTGATCCTAAAAATTAAAGATGGAAAAGACTCTGGTAATTTGATTTTTACGTGGGTGATTGGATTTCTTATAGTTGATATATAGGGGTTTAGGATTTTTTTTGTGATGTGGATAAATGCAAGTCAAGTGTTAATCAAATCAATTGTATAAACATTTGAGTGCCTAGAACACCTGTTCTGTGCAGGTGTGCCAGATACTAGAAATACAGTGGTGAGCAAGACAAATGGCTCCTAAAGTTGAGTGTTATCAAATGTAATGGGCTGACTTACATGGCCTAACTTTGACCAGGAAAGTAACTTGTGTATTAACATGTGCTTTGTTTCTAAATAGGAGTGGTTTTATATTTAGTTTTCTCCATTTATATTTATCCCACTTGCAACATATAGTATTTATATGCAAGATAACTGTTAACCAGCATAAATGCAAGAGGATTTACAGGGGAAAAAATGGTTTGATGGTTGTAGCAAAAAAAATTTTTTTAATCAACTGTGTATTCTCATTGAACAGACTATAATAAACTGAACATAGTATTTAGAACATATCAGTTATTCAATATTAATATTTTATTAGATGGGTAGTAACATTGTAATTTATTTAAACTTCTAAATAGTAAGAGTTATGGGAAAAGGACCCCACCTAACTCATTGAGGCTGAATTTGTGTCTTATATTTTTGTATCCCTCACAGCTCTGCATATATGTTGTCAGCAATGAGTGAATGGGTTCATTGAAGATGTTTACCTTGGAGTATTTTATCTTGGCAGCATTGATATAACTATTATACTAATAGAATTGAGAAAAATTGTTTAAATTGAAAGGCTACTCTTTTAAAAAAATAGCTACTAGTTTGAGCATTTTAACTTTGTGGTAAATGAGTAAAAATGTTTTAAATGAAATGATTTTTCTTAAAAATACTTTTAAAGTCTTTTAAATTCTCTGAAGAAGTCTCTTGGCCTCAAATTACCCAATTTACTATAAGTTAATCTTTAGGTTTTATATTTAAATACTAGTTACTAATCTTTTCAAGAGAAGGACTTTTTTTTAAAAATGGAAGTTCTTAGAAATTGAAAATTCTGTGGGAACATGAGTTATTTTGTAACATAACTTGAGTGATTGAGCAAGGAAGTGTGGGGAAACTGCTTTCTCTGTGTTTTCCAAAGAATTAGGAAACATTCAGAAGTGATTCCTGATGAAAGGAATAAGCTATGCTTCCTTTATTTGGGAGGTGTCTTTTGTTGAAATGTAATAAATTAATGTCAGTTATACTTAAAAATCTAGGACTAGCAAATAATGTTTAGTAGAATGTGTCAGAATTATCAGCTTCCCCACACATATAACTTTAAAAATTGGTGATGAACATATTCAAGCTCCAATTCATGCTTTATGCTTATTGTAAAATAATAATGTTATTAAAATAAATCCAAGTTGATCTTGTTCAAGGTACCAAATCCTTTTCAAGATATTGAAATGATGTAAGAAGTGGATATAGAGAGAAGGTAAGAAAGGGAAAAGTTTGTTTCTCTGCTATAGCTAAACAAGGATAATTATTTAGAAAATTATTTCAAGATATAAAAAATAAAATAATTACTTAGTGGAAAACTGATACTTGCAGAAACTTGAACTCATCAGTTATGTGGCTCCTCTTGGTGTAACTCAAACTTGTAATACTTATCCTTTACCTAGCATAGATATAACTCTGAGTAATATTTTTAATCAAAATGGCTGTTTCTACTCTGTCCTATTTTATTTTAAAAAATCAGCTTTATTGAGGTAAATTTGCATACATAAAAATTACTAATTTTAAGTGTGTAGTTTTAGTTATGACAAATGAATATAGTTGTGTAACCACCACTGTAATCATGACATAGAAGATTTCCATCACCCCAGAAAGTTACCTTGTGTCCCTTTAATCTCACCTCCTACTCCTCGTCCCTGCATCTGCTTTCTGTCACAGCTGCTTTTTGCAGCATTTCTTATAAATTGAATCATACATTATACAGTCTTTTGTATCTGTCTTCTTTCACTTAGCATAATAATTTGGAGATTCCATGTTGTTATATTCATCGGTAGTTCATTTCTTTTTATGCTGAATAGTATTCCATTTTGTGGATATATCACAATTTTGTCCATTCACTGTTTGATGGACATTTGGATTGTTTCCAGTTCTTGGCTGTTATAAATAAGGCCACTATGAACATTGGAGTACAAATCTTTTGAGGACATGTGTGTAAAATACCTAGGAGTGGGACCTTTGTTCTAGTTTAAATGCAAGGCTTTCTTTCTTAGTTTTGGTAGGGAAGATAGAAAAATCTATATTAAACCAAAAGAGTGAAATTTATTGCAGGGAAAGAGTTGAATTGCCAACTATAATTCTTTTATTCTTTATACTTCTATTTTATTCTTGATCTCCCCCTGCCCCCGAAAAAAGCTACTGCCTTTTCCCTTAACTAAAACCTCTTCTAAAATAGTATTCCTTATTTAAAACTTGCATTTACAAGACATACTAAATTTTGAATGGACTAGTTGAACCATGGCTATTTTGCAACACTTCCTGTCCCTTACCCCCTAGTATTTCTGTCTTATACTAAGTTTTATTGTTTGGAGCCTTTTTTCATTTCTGTCTATATCATCTCCTTTCTCCTCCAAGTTGGGACCTACGTGGTACAATTTGAGTTAAGGGAAATAGAGAAGAAGCTACAGATAAAGGTTTAAGATTTGTAATGGCATATATTAGGAGGTTGCTGGAAATTCAGCTGCGGACCATGTTGATCTGGCTTAATGATTTAATGAAGCCTGTGAAGTGAACTATATTTGCTGACTCATATGTTTATGTTATAATCTCCTTGGCAGTATAGAGTAGAGTTGATTTAGAAGCAAGAGATGCCTGAAAACTCACTCCCTGCCCTCCCTGTATTGTATGTATACATACAAATGTCCGTATACACATTTCTTAAATTAGGAATTTTAGGTTTAAAATTGGCTTAAATTTCAGATTTGAGTTGGTCAAGTTTCATTCTCACTGGGTTATTCTCATCCTTTTTTTACGATAGCATCTACCTGCAGCATTCAGAGAACTGGAGTTTGAGTTGAGATCAGAGGAAAAGTTTGGAGAGCTAGTAGGTAGATCTGTTGAAGTAGAAGGTTTGACAACATGCTACCTCAGAAAATGGGAGAGAAGGCAGGGATTGGGATTGGGATAAAATAACTGCTTGTTTTGCAGTTGGGCATTCTGCAAATACTTGTTAAAATTAAAATGACTTCTTTAAACAAGGTAGGGTTTGGTGCTTTTGGGTTACAAAGACTAATCTGATATAGAGCCTTTCTGGAAGAAGGGGAGCTTAGTAACAGAGCTTCTGATCTGGCATTAACTAAAGTACCAGTAAATATTGTGCTATAGGTTGTGTATACCTGATAGAGAGTATATCCAGATTAGTATAGGAGACTAAACTGCATCTTTTCTTCCCCTGTCAACTTTGTCCAGCTCTGGCTTCAATTTTGCTGGCTATCTACCCCTCTAATTCCTTCCTCCTCCTCTGTTAGACTATGAGCTAGGTGATGTGTTCTATCATTTCAGTCCTTACCAAGGTGAATTGTTTGTGAGATTTTCCTAATAGAATACTGTTCTGGGCTGCTTGACCATTAAAAAAAATGGAGTATGGGCATAAGATGCAAATAATTAGTGTACTTACAAAGACAGACTCTTACAGCAGGTGAGGTAGAAGACAATAAAAGATAAACAGAAGTTAAAATGTAGAAGAAAAAAATATAAACTGGAGAGGAAGGAGAACTTGAAATTAGAATGGTGATGTGTGACCATCAGGATTTTCTCCTTTCTTACATATTTTCTTTCATTCATATTCTCTCTGTTTTTTTTTCTGTTTTTTCCTCTCCCTCTTTTCTTTCTTCCGTCGCTTTAATTTATTTTATGGTTTTATGCCACTGAAATATTTGTGTGTTATCCATTTGTGTGTTATAGCCTCTCAGTGATTAACATTGTTATCTTGTCTTTTCCAGGTGCTCTGTAGTAAATGAGTGCTTCATTGGCTTTTTATTGGCATTATAGAATTTTGCTTGGGGTGACTTTTTTTTAGTATTTTCCTTATATATTATTGATCACTCATTATCTCTTGCTTTGGTTCTGCTTTGCTACCTGGCATAACCAAAAATTGACTTAATTTGGAGTTGTTAGTAAGGAGACACACCTTTTGCATTCCCAGTTGAAGAAGAGCAGTGCTCTATTGGAGAAGTTTGTCTTTTTGACTGCAGTGTAGTTTGGGGAAGGTTACAATAGAATAACAAGATTGGGAGCAGGCAGACATTCACTGGACTCAGATCCACTGAGTCACACCTTGTCATCAGTGGAATAGCACGCGTCATTTAGCACTTGGATTTGATGTTTTAAACGAGAGCACTATTTCTTATAATTCATTGAATAGGTAATCACAAATCAGTTTAAATTGCTTTTGGATTGGAGTTTGAGTGTACGGAGATAAGATAGGAAATATGGCTCGCTTGTTGTTGTTAGGTATCTGGAATCCTTAGAACATCAGGTTCAAATATTTATTTTTCTCAGGTTTTATTTTGAAATAATTTCAAATTTATAGAAAGTTGCATTAATAATACAAATAATTCACAAATACCCCTTGGCAAGATTCACCCATTGTTGACGTTTTGCCACATTTGCTCTGTAATTCTCTTATCATATTATTTTTTTCCGAACTGTTTGAGAATAAGTTGCATATATCATGTTCCTTTACCATATAATACTTATATGTATATTTTCCAAGAACAAGGGCATTCTCATCTTTTCAAGGACATTTCAGTTATCATATTAAGGAAATTTAACCCTGATATAATACAGTTTTCTAATACGCAGTCCATGTTCAGATTTCTCTATTTTTCCCAATAATGTTCTTTAATAATTTTTCTTCCAGTCCAGGATCCAACCCAGAATCATTCATTGTGTTTAGTTGTCATGTCTCTTTATTCTCCTTTAATCAGGAACATTTCTTTAGCCTTTCTTTGTCTTTTGTGACTTGACATTTTTGAAGAGTGACAGACCATTTATTTATAGAATCTCCCTCAATTTGGATTTGTCTAATGTGTCCTTGTGATTAAATTTAGGAAATGTGGTTTTGACAGGAATGCTACATTAGTGGTGTGTGCTTCTCAGTGCATTGCATCAGGAGGCACATGTCCGTTTGTCCCATTATCAGTAATACTAACTCTGATCTTCTGGTTAATGTGGTATCTGCCAGGTTCTTCCACTCAAAAGTTATTATTTTCCTTTCATAATAAGTAATTTGTGGGGAGATATTTTGAGACTCAGTATATACTATTCCTCATCAAACTTTCATCCACAAAGAATTTTAACATTCTTTGTTAATTTTACCTAAATTGATTATAACTATAGTGGTTGAGAGTTAAATATTTAATTACACAAACTCAGTAATATAGGAAGGAGTCTGTTCCAGCTGTTGGATTCCTTATCATTAGAAAATGTTGTGTTGAACTGGAATTTGTCTTCTGAGACTTGCACACATTGTTTCAAATTCTGTACTTTTGTGCCTCATGACATAAGCCTGCTCTTTTTTCTCTTTAACAGCCCTTAAAAATGCATTCCTTTTTTATCTTTGAGGTTCCTTACTCCCCTTTCTAACAGGCGTTTGTTGTAAGAGATGGCTTTCCTGAATTTATAACTATCCTGTTGGCTTCCTGATAACACTCGTCTATCAATATCACACTTAACATAGGGTACCAAATCCAGATATCAGTTCTAGATATGATTTGATCAGTATGATAGATTGCTGTTGTCCATAATCTGGGTTGATGCTTAAGAGCACCAGGCTTTGGAGATAAATCGGATTCAAGTCCTATCTCTGCCACTTATTAGCTCTGTGATCTTAAACAAATTCCTAATATCTCCAAACTTCAGTTCGATAATCTGTAAAGAGTGGTCATAATTGCATCTACCTTTTAGGGTGGAATGCAGATTAAGTGTGCATGTAAAATTCTCGGGGTGCTGTCTATTACACCATAATCTCTCTTTAGCTAATTATTATTATTATTTTACAGAAAGCATGCATCTGTTTTACAGCCCAAGATTGGTACAATTTATTTTTTAGCTATTGTGTTGTATTTTAGGCTCATTTAAACCTGTGGTGAAAATCGGAAAGTTTCAGTAAGTTCTACTGAAGCACAGTTAGACTCTGGGACAAATATTTTAACTTGTGTGAAAATTATTCTATCAAGTTACAACTTTTATGAGATTTTGAATTACTTCTTAAATCATTTACATGTAGACAATAAGTAGATTATAAAGAAACATTTGAATTATTTTGAATGAAGCCTAAAACCTTTGGTCATCTTTTATAGCATAGCAAATGTGCAATAAATATTTCAACATTAAATAATACTTAAAAATTAATCAGTGAAATTTGAGTGGATGCTGTTTCTCGTGGTGTTTTTAAGCCATATTGTTAATTTAAATAGTAAATTTACTCTGTTTGTGAAATCCTAAAGCTTTTCCTAAAATTTACTATAGAAATTGAGGGCAATATTGTACATGTAGTGAAAAGTAGTTATCTGGGTATATTCTAGGACATTTTGATGGAATGCAGCTTTCTTTTCCAAACAAGCCTTCTAACACTTGGTTAACCTGTAGCAATAATGGTACTGTAGAAAATTGAATAGGTGGGAAAATGTGCTATAAACCTTGATAGTAAATCTCAGAAATATGACTCCTCATCCTGTCACAACAGGACCAAGAATCTCATTCTCCCCAATCAAGAGGCTCCCAAGGGATATTCTTAGGACACTGAAGTCACGCCATTGACTGTCTGTTTGTAAAAGTTGTTCTTTAGTTGGTGGCTGTTTATGCTAGAAAAATTAGCTAAGCTTTAGGAAAATACCTAGTTTTGCTTACTTTGGTGGGTATAAATGATTACCTTGCTCACCTAGCCTGTGGCCAGGTGAAGAAAAATCTATATATTAAAGTTACATATTGATATATTATACATTGGTGTTAAATACCAAATGAAATGTTTTTATTTCTTAATTTTACCTCAGCAACCCTTTTTATGTAACTAGTAGCTATTATAATAGTGAAAGCACTCCTTAAAATTTTAGACATTTAAAATGTACATAGTTAATTTTAACTGTCTCAACTCTGTTTCATGTTAAATGTGTTACAGGAATGAATCTGAAGTCTGCTGCAGTAAAACACTGAAGGCTTTAAAATGTTTTCTTGCATAAAACTCAAACTTTAAGTAGCTGCTTATGAGGATAGGGAAGGCAGGAAGCTAATGTCTGTCTCAAGATACAGGACAGCTGTTTGCTCATCAACCTCAACTGTGTGAGTAGACTTTAGCCTGTAACCCTATGTAACTGGGCATAGTAACTTAAAATTTTTTAAATCTAAAGTGCTTGAAGATACACTTAAATCATGATGAGGCATTTTTTAGGGTCTGTTTTTTTCTGGTGGGTAAGATACTGAGGGTGGAGTAAGTGGTAGATTTTCATTTAGGGTGTATTTTTGAGAATAACACTTAATAACTAAAATATCATTAGTGACCATGCATCTTTTCACAGTTACTCTAAGCATTGGAATCTGCATTACTCATGTTATTGTGAAGCAAAAGATTATAATTCCTTAGATTGCTGTTTATTTTGCAGTTCATTTCAGACTTTTTAAAGTAATATTTTGGCTCAACAACCATAAAAATGTATTTGGGGAATATGATTTTAGATATTAATATTGAAAATTGCTCTTGGAAATAGTTTAATAATTTAAATTATAATTAATAATGTTTAAGATAGCTCTATTTAATCAGAGAGAGTGTATACTTCAAAATAAAGGAACTCTTGATTCCTAAATGCAGTTGGAAGTCTTTCAAACTTGCCAACTTTGTTTTTAGAAGTGCTTTATAAATACCTATTGAAGAAAAAAACTTCTTTTTCTTTTACTAAAAGTTACCACCTGAAGAATCAGTTGCGGGGCGGGGGTGGTGGTTTTTTCCTACTCCTCCCTCCCTTGTTTTTTCTTCATGGATTTGGGAGTAAGACTCTTAATTGAATATTTTCCCCCCTTAGAGGAATGCATGGTTTGTATACATGAGATGATTGAAATGTAAGACGCTGCCTTGAGCAAAATGATGAGCATGTGGATAAAGATTCATAAAATCTTGTTAGCTGTTTAGGGAGACATGGAGTAGCATGAATGTTATTTGCACTAAGATGAACTTACTTTCTCTTTCACATCACAAATATATTGGCTGAAGGAAAATCAAAATTGTCTTTAGAATCAGTGAGTGAGAAGATATTTAGAAAGTATATGAAGAATATACACTGAATATGAATATTCTTAGGAAAGTAGTCAAAGGGTACATGGCAGAAATGAAGGAGATATATGTAGTTGCATTCAAAAGTAGTGAAAAACTCAAGGTTTTAGTTTGCCCAATTTTTTTCCTTTCTGGATTGGTCAGAAGATAAACAGCACTATCTGAGTCTCCATGGGGTTATCTAGTTCCTAATCTTTCAATAGCTCTAAAGAAGAATTATTATAATCTTCTTGTTTAATGATGACAAGTCTCACTTTAATGAAGGTTTAAGGTCTGGAATATGAGATTTAACTCTCCAGTTAGTCATTTGGCATTTCACTTGTAGAGCCGAGTTTAATTTGGTGCTGCTATTTTGTTTACAGTACTCCAATACTCTTCCTTCCTCTCTTTTTTAATTAGTGTCAAAAATAAAATTCAAGGGGAGTGAAGCCCTTAGAACATACTAATGAAACTTTGAGTTTTAAGATGAGATTAGGCAGAAAGGACACAATAGGAAAGAGAGAAGCTTTTAAAACCATAAAGGATTTGGGGGAGATTGCATGATGGTAAATTGGTCCCAATTTCCATTTCTCCTTTTTTCTCTCTGAGATGATTCTTCGTGTGTTATGTTACTCTTCTACCAAGCAGGTAGAGAAGAGTGCTAAGGAGCTAATTGCCTTTACTGGGCTAGAAAGTACATGTAGGAGTATGTGAGCACCATACATAATACTCTGTCCCATCAGTCCTGCCCTACCCTTTACCTTACCACATAGGCTTCTCATTGATCGTGTACCCATTTCTGGGACAGAGTTTTGCCTAGATTATAAATGTGTTTTAGCTTCTTTTACTGTTGAATTTTGCAGTATGCTTTAACACAGAGTTCTGGGCTGTGTAAGGCTTTGTAATATGGTTAAATACACAGGCTGTAGAGTCAGGCTGCCTGGAATCAGATCCTAACTATCCCTTTAACAGCCGTGTGATATTGAGCAGATAATTTAAACCTTTATGTGCTTCAGTTTTCTAATCCATAAAATAGATATAGTAGTAATTTGCTACCTAATATGGGGTCTTGTGAGGTTAAGTGAGCCATCAGTACTTGAAAAATATTACTATTATTTTTAAAGTTTTGCTTCTTTGAGAGGAGGAACATTAAGTGGCATATTCTAAATCCTCAAAGTAATAGATTTTCAGGCCTTAGGATTAAGAATTTGGAAATCACAAAGTAGGGTATTTTCAGTTAGTGTATTGGACAGTGCTGTTCTAGATGGTTGGATTTGAATCTAGGTAATGTATTTACATTAAACATGACATTTCTTGATGACACACAGCTCTGTTTGTCTGGAACATGGAAGGTTGGCTCTTGCCTCAGATGTAACTCCACAGAGGAAGTGGAAAGGAAGCAAAAATATTTCTTGAAGAATTTTGGTGAAGGTTAGGTATATTTTCTCTGGATTTTAGGTAAAGTGATTTTTAGGCAGTTTACAAAAATCATTATAATGTGATTTGTAAATGAAGGCATGGATGGGTGGGTTAAGCAGTGCTGCAGGTATTGAGTTCTGTCAGTAGGGACTGCTTCTTGGCTTCAAGTGAGCCATATTTTACATTCAGGTGCTGGTGGAGTGCTTTCTAATCTAGAAGCACTTTTGAAAGACTGGCAGTATTATAAGTGGTACATTAATCTAAAGTTTTTCAAGAAGGACTAGGTATCAGTGGTTTTATTGTAAGAGGATCTGTTTGGGATGATCCTACTAAAAACTAAAAGCAGTCTGGATTTCAGCACTGATCATCACTCTTACTGTGTGTTTAGAAATATTTGGTGTTAGAGGGTATACCAAGAAGTGGAAACCATGGTTTTATGTTCTGAAAGAACTCACTGTTCACTGGATTCTAATCAGGGACAGGAACACATTGGAACAGATATCCATTCTAACTAAAGGAAGAAACAAGGGGGATTATTAAAAAGATTTATGAAAAATCTTATGGAATTGCAAGAAGTTTACAGCCTTGCTATCTTTTTATGAGTTTGATATTCTACCTCTTTCCCACCTGCACCCCCGATTTTAGATTGGTTCGTTGGGTCAGGTTTTCACCCAGGTCTAATTAGCTCATCTGGAGGTATTATCCCACAGTACTGACAGAGCAGCAAGAGCTAAGAGCTGTACACGGTACAGATTGTATTAAAAGGGAATGTTAACAAAGGAACAATGATTGGCATGTCTGATTTCAGTTTCTTTAACTGATTAAAAAGCAAGGGGAGGGGTGATAATATTACCTTCCTCATATAGATACAGCCAGTCCTGGTGGTCTAGTAGTTAAGAATCGGCACCGTTAACCAGCATGGCCCAGGTTCATTTCCCAGTCAGGGAACCACACTACCTGTTGGTTGTCATACTGGGGTGGCTGCATGTTGCTGTGGTGATGAAAGCTGTGCCACCACTATTTCAAATAGCAGCAAGGTCACCCATGGTGGACAGGTTTCAGCTGAGCTTCTGGACTAGGAAGAAGGACCGGGCTGCCCACTTCCGAAAAAACTGGCCATGAAAACCCTGTGAATAGCAGTGGAGCGTTGTCTGATATAACACTGAAAGATGAGAGGATGGCACAAAAAGACAAGCAGGCTTCCGCTGTGCTGTACATGGGGTCGCTAGGAGTTGGAATTGACTTGACAGCACTAACAATAACATGTAAATAAGATGAGAACTAAATGAGATAATTCATATAAAGTGCCTAGCACAGGGCCTAGTACACAATAATAAGAGCTAATAACATTTTCGATGAGTGCTTACTAATACGTATCTAAGTATGTAGTTTTCTGATCTGATTTTTTAATTTAGGGAAAAGGTTTGGAGAACTGAAGTTGAAATGGTGTCCTGTGGATACCTGCTCAGAGCATCTTAATTTAGAGGTGGAGTGGCTGCCTAACTGGTGGCCTAGTTATGCTCTCAAGTATTCGTGATAGTCTGTCAATCATACCCCAGATTGGCTTACTGTTGAGCATTGTGAGTATGCTCTTAATCAGGAATTTAGAATGGATTTTCAGTATTTGTTTTAGCCATTTGAATCCCTTTGTTCAAGTGAAATCTTTTACAGAAACCTGATATGTAAAAATACTAAAGAGGAACTGTTCTGCTTAAAGAAGAGGTGTTTGACCCAATCTACCATCTCAGTTTTCTCCCCACTCCTGCCCTCTGCCTCAGCAATCATTGATAGAACACATAATTATGAGAAATAAGCATGGTTATGAGCAGTAAACTTACTGAAGGATTGCCTGAATGATAGGCATGCCTGATAAGTCCATGCATACCCTTAGATGCTTTAAGATTTTATTTTTGACTCTGGCTCCTTGTAGATTGCCTATTAACTGAAGTTGGCTATGAAACTATTGGTTTATATTGAAAGATGGTACCAATAAACAACCTCAGAAACTTATATTTTACCTTATAGATATTGTTGACCATATCACATTGTGTTCTGCTTATAAACTATAGATAAAATGCTCTTATGTTATCTGAGTCAAGATTAATTGTACTTCTCGTGAGTAATTGATTTTGTTTTTGTTTTGAATATTATACCTCTTAACTATTCATATCCTTTGCATTGGCTGCTAGGAAGAATAGGATCAAATGAATGGCTTCTAATTAGCAAATATACCTTTTTAGGTATGCATTTTATTTATTGACGATATACCTGAGTTCTCCTTATTTTTCCTTGGATTGGCTATTTTTGCTTACTTCTGATGTCATACAGCATTTTTTTAAAGTCACCTTACATCCTTTTCAGAACGACCTGAGGTATATAAAAAATGGTAGTGAAGTGTTTAGTTAAACCCTCCTTTCCCATTCTAGAGTGATAGGATTCCCCATTGCCTACAGGTTTAAATTTAGATTCCTTAGCATGAATACAAAGACTTCATGATGTGGCCTTACTCTCTTTCTAGGATCAGTTCCCACCATCCTATATTCCAGGCACATAGGATTCTTTCCTCCGATGAGACCACATACTTGCTTTTATGCTTCCCTGACAATTATAAATACTAATAATAAGCACTTAGTAAATTTTTTTGGCAGTTCTCCAGAATAATGGATGCATCCTTTTATAAACTTTTGAGAGAGGGATGTTAGAAACCATTCCCTCACACTTTTGATCAAGAAAGTTGTGTCATATCAGTAGGAAGTGAGATGTATTCTGAGATCTCCTAACAGATGATCACTGTTTATGTGGCAGGGAAGCCTTTTATGTACCTGCCCTTTGCGAGCTGTGAGTAAATAAGGAGTTTTGGCCTTACGACTGCAGCTACTATTAAATACCTGATACTTGGCAGCTCTCCCTGTCATGATGAACTTCAGATGTTTGACTTTAAAAAGCCATCTAATTCTGAGCTTTATATTGCTGTTTATGGGTTATAAAGTGTTTTCACAATCACTGTTTCATTTTATCCACCCAAATCCTATGAATTAGAAAAGAACTTATCTTAATATGAGGAGCCTGAGGCTGACCATTTATCTAAGAAGTGGCAGAATCAGAACCAACTTTAAGATTTTCAGTTCTTTGTTCTTTTCACCAGCCATACTATACATCAAGTTGTCCCTGTGTATATAATAGTTTTTTTGCAGTGATTTATAGTCATGCCTCTTTCCACAATGTATTTGTTATTCCTCTTCCCAAGGTATGATGTTTCAACTAAAAAGAAATCAGCTTCTGAAAATCTTGCGATCATTTTGGGCATCCATTTTTTTTTTATGTCTCTATGAGGGTAGAGTTAGTTTAAAACTATTTTTGTTGCTTCTTAGTATTTTGTGTTTTTGTGGCTGATAGGGATTATTGTAATTTTGGAGTTAGATGTGATGTCTGTGCAGACATAAGAAAGTCACACATTAATATTTTGTCCTTATACTTATATTGAGCCTTGAGAACAGAACCACGTATCATAAACTTCTGTCTTTAATAGCATCTAGTAGAGCAACAGGGACCAAATAAGTATATGAAACAAGGTACCCTTGAATGAAGAGCTATGACAAAAGAAAGTAAAACTGACTGACAGTGATAAAATTTTGCTCTCTTTCCTGATAATATTCTAACTAAAATAGTTTTGAAATCATTCCTTTATTCATCCAACATATATTTGAATACCTCAAATGTGCCTGGCACTGATCTAGAACAGGGATTGGCAAACTGTGGCCCACTGGCCAAATTCTTTTGGCCACCTCTTTTTGTAAATAAGAATTTTATTGGAACACAGCTATGCCCACTCATTTACATAATAGTCTGTGGCTTCCTTTTCACTACCAAAGTGGAGTTGAGTAGTTGCAGCAGACTGTACGGTGCATAAAGCCTAAATTATTTTCTATCCGACCCTTTAGAGAAAAAGTGTACTGACCTATAATCTACAGTGCTGAGGATACAACCCTGAAAAAACTAAATAATTCTTTTGTATATTTAATTTGGTTTTTCTCTTTTATATTACTCTCAGGCCTTACCATATCATTCGTTCATTGTTTATATTTCAATTCATGTTGAAGAATGATGTTGATTACAATAAGTAGCTATCAGTTCTTTTCCTCTGAATTTGTGTAGGTATATTTCCTTAGTCGGCCTTTCCCTGAAATGAGAAACTGATGGGGAGCATGGTGCCCAGTTCTGTCCTAGTGTAGACTTCGATTTGGGGTGTATGGACAGGAAACTTGAATGGGTGCCAGTATCCCAGAATTAGGTCAGAGAGGAAGAATGCAATGAAGTGTAATCAGTATCGAGATTTAATAATATTAATAATTTTATTGTTTCATCAAGAATATTCATAAGCGAAAGTGGCTTTTTTTATTGTGAGAGTGTGGTGATGAAGAATACAGTGACTGCTTGCACAGTTTGGTCCTACTGCCTTGATTCATGCCAAGGCTCCACCTGTTTTACTCTCCATTGCTTTTATACTGCTAGTCAACACAGTGAAAAAGGCAAATAACAAGCTCTTGTTTTTATGAAAATAGTTTTGATTTGACCTCCTGGACCTCTAAAAGGATCTCAAGGATCCCCAGGGGCCCACAGATAAGCTTTGAAAACTACTGATGTAGAGCATGGAATCCAGCCAGACTGCCTAGGTTGACTCTCACTTGCATCACTTAATAGCTGTGTGACCTTGAGCAATTCACTTAAGCTTCCTATGCCTCAGTTTCATCATCTGTGAAATGAGGATGTTGCTAATACCTATTTCATAGGATTGTTATGAGGATTAAAGGAGTAGATATTTATAAAGTGCTTACAACAGTGCTTGGCACATAAAGCAATATATAAATATTGTTAAATAAAGTTAATAATAAAGCCAGTTATTTGTATAAAAAGTGTTGTACAAAGTTTGAAGGGAACAGAAGAAATTTAGAGAATGACCATATTAAATGGAAGAAATCAGGGAGAGACATTCATTTACAAATTGGAGACTAAATTAGAGATTTGCCTTAGAAGAGATTCCTTAAAGGGGTTTAGGCAGGGAGGTGAAGTCTGCATGGTTGAATTATAAGCTTTAAGGTCAAAGAGGAGGGAGTAAAAAGAAGGATTATGCGTATGGATCTTGCATATATACAGATCTTATTTTATGTTAGTCTTTTTGAGAAGAAAAGTGAATGAAAGCCCATGAGTGTGGAAACCAATGAGAAAATTTGAGTGGGTCCCCCCTTTTGCAACAAAGGATATTAGGTTGCCTTATGCAGATGATAACTATGTCTAATTCTTTAAGGTATGTGATATGGGACCTAGGTACGTTTGAGAAAATAAAATTGACTACAATTGAAGTTTAATTATAAAATTACTATGTTTGGTATGCTAAACTAGGCAAATTGCTAAATGAACCCCTTTCCGAGTGGAGTGAATTGGGAAAGATACCTAAAAGCTTGGGGCCTGAGGTCAAGCATCTTTGTTCAGTGCACAAACTGCATAACCACATCTAGCAGTCCCTGCTGGCCGGCCTAGATCTCTTCTCAAACAGCAAATTCAGTTTCTTTCAAAAGAGCCTATTGCAGTTTCTTGCCTTGGGGGTAAATACTTGGCTACAGGTTGTGTGCTGGCAAGGTGGCAGGGCAGTTTCATGCATGCATTCAACAACTATTGAATGCCTACCACGTGCCAAGCATTATTTTAAGCATTAGTAAACACAATAGACAAAATCCCTGCCATTACAGAGGTAACATTTTAGTAGAGGGATGACAAACAGAATAAGTGTAATTTAATAGTAAATTAAGGTTGAGATAAGAGTATTGAAGAAAAAACTGGAAAGGGTAATAAAGAATGCTGGGGGCAGTTTTACATAGGGTGGTAAGGGAAGTCCTCCCTGAAAAGGTGACATGAACACAGACCTGAAGGAGGTGAGGGAGCCTAGTCATAAGGATTTCTGGAGGGTAGAAGTTACAGCAAGTATAAAGGCCTTGAGACAGGAACATACCTGGCAGTGTATATGATCAGGGAGGAGTAGGAGTAGGAGAGGAGGTCGAGTAGTGGGGGACCAGATTATGTAGAGCCTTCAAGTCTTGGTAAGGAATTTGGCTTTTACTCTTGGTGAACTGGGGAGCCACTGGAGGATTTTGAGTAATCAAGCAGTGTAATTTACTTTAAATTTTAACATGGTCACTGGCTGCTGTGTTGAAAATAGACCATAGGAGGACAAAAAGAGAAGCAAAGATACATATATACCAGTAACTATATTAGTTGTTAATTGCTACATAACAAATTACCCCAAAACTTAGTGGCTTAAGACAACAAACAGGGGCCGGCCCGGTGGCATAGTGGTTAAGCTCACGTGCTCCCCCTTGGTGGCCCCGCGTTTGCAGCTTTGGATCCCAGGCATGGCCCTACGCACCCACTCCTCAAGGCATGCTGTGGCGGCATCCCATATACAAAATAGAAGAAGATGGGCACAAATGTTAGCTCAGGGCTGATCTTCCTCACCAAAAAAAAAAAAAGACAACAAACAATTATTATCTCACGCAGTTTTTATTAGGAATATAGAAGTGGCTTAGGGCCGGCCCCGTGGCTCAGCGGTTAAGTGCGCGTGCTCCGCTGCTGGCGGCCCGAGTTCGGATCCCGGGCACGCACCGACGCACCGCTTCTCCGGCCATGCTGAGGCCACATCACACATACAGCAACTAGAAGGATGTGCAGCTGTGACATACAACAATCTGCTGGGGCTTTGGGGGGGTAAATAAATAAATAAATAAAATCTTTAAAAAAAGAAAAAAAGTGGCTTAGCTGTATGGTTTTGACTTAGGGTCTCTCATGAGTTTGCAATCCAGATGTCACCCCAGGCTGCAGTCCTCCAAAGACTTGACCAGGGCTGAAGGATTTGCTTCCAAGTTCACTCATACAGCTGTTGGCCAGAGGTCTCAGTTACTCAACTTGTGGACCTTTCCTTATGAAATGGTAGCCGGCTTCCCCAGAGTGAGTGATCCAAGAGAAGAGAGCAAGGCAGTAGCCATAGTGTCTTTTATAACTAGACTCAGAAGTGACACACCATCACTTCCGCAGTATTCTGTTGATCATCCAGACCAACACGGATAAAATGTGGGAGGGGACTGAAGACCAGGAGGCATGGGATCATTGGGGGCCACCTTAGAGGCTGGCAACAAACAAATAGAAAATGAGATTTTTAAAAGATACCACATACAGTCAATTTTAACAAATCAGATACCTGGGGATATCCACGAGAGACATGCAAGACCTCTTCATGAACACTATAAAACATTATTGGGAATTTAAAGAAGACCTAAATAAATTGAGGAATATTTTACTGTGTTTGTACATCTGTAGATTCAACACTGTGTTTGTACAGCTGTAGATTCAACACAATCCCATCAGATCTTTTTTTTTTTCTAATAGAAATTGACAAACTGAATCTAAAATTTGTATGGAAATGCAAAGAGCCAAGAATAAGCAATGCAATCTTGAGGAAGAATAAAACTGATACCAGGTATCCAAACCTAAGTTAATACCAGCTGTCCAAAATCTATAATAATTTAAAACAGACAGACCAGTGGAATAGAATTAAGAGTCTAGGAAAAGACCCATATGTGTATGGTCCCTGATGTATGGACACAGGTGAGACTGCAGTGCAGTGGGGAAAGAATGGTCTTTTCAATAAATGGTTTTGGGTTAATTAGATAACCATATTGGGAAAAACATCAATCGTAACCCCTACCTCACTTTATATTAAAAAAATTAGATGGATTGCAGATCTGTATGTGAAAGGTAAAATAATAAAATTTAGAAAAAAAATAGAGAACATCTTCATGACCTTGAAGTAGGCAAAGATTTATTAAATAACTATAAAGGAAAATTGTTATCAAAATTTAGATTAAGGTGAATTTTTTGTTTCAAGACACCATTAAAAATGGAAAGACAAGCCAGAGTGGAAGATATAATAAGCAAAAGGCAATCCAACAGAAAAAATGCACAAAAAAGTTAAATAGGCAGTTAACAAAAGAGGACACCCAAATGGCCAATAAACATATGTAAATATGCGCAGCTGCCTTACTGTTAATGGCAATGGAAATTATAAGACTGCAATGACATATCACTACACACTTATAAGAATATTTAAAATAGAAAGGCAAATGTATTGATTTCTTAGGGCTGCAATAACAAATTAATACAACTGGGAGGCTTAAAACAAAGAAATTTATTCTCACTGTTCTGGAGGTCAAAAGTCTGAAATCAAGGTATTAGCAGTGCCATGCTCCCTGTAGAGGTCTAGGAGAGAATGCATTCTTTGCTTCCAGATTCTGGTAGCTGCATACATTCTTTGGCTTATGGCCATGTTACTCCAGTCTCTGCCTCTGTCTTCACATCACCTTCTCTTCTGTGTGTCTATCTCAAAACTCTCCCTGCCTCTATCTCCTAGGGATACATGTGTTTGCATCTTAGGCCCACCTGGATAATCCAGGATATGCTCCTACTCCTAAGATCCTTAACTTAATCACATCTTTTGCCATATAAGGTAGTATTCACGGGTTCCAGGGATTAGGATGTAGACACATCTTTGGGGCCACCATTCAGTCCAATAAAGCAGACAATACAAGTATTGGTGAGATATTGAGTAACTGGAATGCTCATACATTGCCAGAGTCTCTGAAGTTGCCAGGAGAGTGTAAATTTGTATAACCACTTTGGGAAACTGTTAGTAGTATCTGCTAAGGGTGAACATACATATTTCCTATGACCCAGCATTTCTGCTCCTAGGTATATACTAAGCAGAAATGTCTATGTATGTTAGTCAAAAGACACATACAATAATGTTTATAACAGCAGTATTTGTCATGGTCATAAACTGGAAAGTTCCCAAATCCTATCAACACTGGAATGGATAGTGGTTTATTCATACAGTGGACTATATGCTAGATAGCAGTGAGAATGAATGGACTACAGACAGACAAATTAGCATGGTCGACTCTCAGAAACAATTGGAGACAAGCCAGCCACAATTGTATACACTGTATAATTCCATTTATAAAAGTTCAAGAACAGGAAAAGCTAATCTAGGGTGTTAGAAGTCAACATGGTGGTTATCCTTGGGGGAAAGGGTAATAACTTGAAAAGGGTGTGAGGAAGCTTTTTGGGGGTACTGATGATGATATTCTGTGTCTTGATTGAGATGCTAGTTACACAGTTGTGTTCAATTTGTGAAAATTTGAACTTTATACTTGTGACTTGTATACTTTTATATGTTAAAAGAAAAATAAAGAATGGGAGTTGTTGGTTTCTTTACTTTTGTAGGTTTCTTTACTTTTGTAGGTTTCTTTACTATAGGAATCTCAATTGAACTAATGGAGTATTGATATGCATTGATTATTCTCTGAGGTTGGAGAGTTTTAGTAGAGCAACATTTAGTATTTGATTCTAATATTCCTAAGGACTTGGAGTTGCAAGTGACAGAAACTCAAACCAAACTAAAGCAAAACCAGAATTTGTCTCACATAAGCATAACTGCGAAGTCTAAGGGGTGGAGCTGTCTGTCCTCAGCAAGGTGTATGCAGGAGTTCAACTCATCTTTCTCTGGGCACTCTCCTCCCTACCCATTTTGGCCTTGCTTATCTTATTTTAATTGTCACGTGGACTCTTTCTCCATTCTGGCAAAGATGGCCACCAGCAGCACCAGGTTTACATTGTATTGTCTTCACAACTGGTAATCCCAGAACAACGTCTGCCTCTTTCCCAGTAGTACCAGTAAAATCCAGGGAGGACTGATTGGCCCAGCTTGAGTCACAGGCCGAGGCTTGGATCATGTGCCCACCCCTGAGACAGGTCTGGCCCTGGGAAGGAGGAGTTAGGCCTACCCAAAACAAATGAAATGGTCTTCCCACAAGAAAGAAAGATTCTGTTACCTGAAAGAGTAAGGAAGGAAAACATACTAGTCAGACAAAAACTATCAGTTTCAGGAATATAGATATCTTCCAGGTTCAGTTACTGAATGATTTTATAATTGTTAAGACACCATGGGTTTATTTAGCCTTGGTGAGTAGAAAACAACGTGCTAAATAGAGGTGGGTTTGTACCAAGAGCATTACTGTCGTTTTTTACGTCTTAGCTATAACTCCGTATAAACCAGACCTGGGGATACAGATTTGGATAAGATATTGCCTTTTTCAGTCCTTTCGCCTTATAGGGTGATGAACATATACTTAGATGAGCCTTAGCAAGAGCAAATGATACTTAACATTTACCTTGGCTTTGGATGAGAGAATCCCACAGTTAATAGTACCTATGCTTGAGTCCCATGTCTCCATAGCCTCCCTGCATCATCTGTAGTGATGATTACACTCAAGTCATTTGCTTATTTAATCCAAAGGTTGGCAGACTTTTGGCTTGTAATCTGTTTTTGTTCAACCCATAAGCTTAAGAATGTTTTTTGCATTTTTAAGTGGTTAGGGATAAAAATCAAAAGAGTAACACTTTGTGATGTGGAAATTCTATGAAATTCAAATTTTAGTGGCCATAAGTATAGTTTTATTGGAACACAGCCATCCTCATTTGTTTACATTTTGTCTGTGGCTGTTTTTGCACAACAGCAAAGTCGAGAGGTTGTAACAGAGACTGTATGACCTGTGAAGCCTAAAAGATTTCCTATCTGGTCATTTACAGAAAAGTTGTTGCCAACCCCTGATTTAAACATTTTTGGGCAGACTATAACAAATGAGAGCCATCTAAAATGGGAATGCCAATCAGTTTTTTTAAAACCTGTCTTCTTGAGCTGCAGACAATACAGTGGCCTCTTCTTGTGAGATTTATTATACCAGTCAACGAAAACTTTCCTTATACTGATAACTGGGAAAGTGAGGTTTGTATTTACTAGAATTAACTTTGGGGTCTTTTATATAACCTAGTATGTTGGAAATGATGAATTAATTATTTTCTGGGAAAGAATATGTAGTATCCCCAAAGATGTTATCCTCATGTTAGCCGGACTCGTGCCTTTTTGTCTTGTAGCCCAAGCAACAGCAGAAAAGACAACCTGACATAGGGAACTGGGGACTGCTATACAGAGAGAGAACTACAAAGCATCCTCAGTACAGTAGGAACCCTAATCCAAAGTCCCTATACTTTATCAGAGTGAGTAGCATTCATCCCAAGTGTTTTATAGTGAGTCATACTTTCTGATCTATTTGCTTTATGAACTTTCCTGGATTTTTTTTGTCATCTCTGCAAAGGTTCTTGACTCCTAGAACATATGTCTATTGCCCATATGATAGCTGGTAGATCCAAATGCTCAGAATTCTATGGGAAATTACTGTATGCTACCAGGAAATACTAATCTCAAGCGTCTATGCCAGGATGAGTATTCCTTTTTTGATCAATTATTATTAAAAAAAAATTATAGTAGTATATACCATAAATTCTACCTTGCTCTTTTCCGGGAATCTCCATTTGATACAATTGCAAAGATTAGCCAATTCTGAGTGGTTTTCCAGTGATTTAAAAAGGCAGGCGTTATCACTTTGTGCCTGCAGTACTACTTCAAAATTTAATGTCCACTCTTATTTAACTCAACATGTGTATTTTTTTCTTTTCCTGAAATTAATAGTAAAGATCCCCAATTGAAAAGGTCATAAGTGTTAACCTTGGAATTAAAAACTCTGATGCTTATAAAATTAGGTAACTGAAAGTGAAGGTGGCCTTGAGTTGGAGGTACAGGCTCTGTCTAGGAGGGGTCCTAGTTGATGGCTTTTAATTTTGGGAACGGGAGTCTGCTGTTGTCAGGTCTTGCTATTTTTCAAGAGAAGCTAGAAATCTGGAATTTTTATGTGACATTCCCCAATTTTTGAATGCTAACAACTAATTTAAAAAAATGAATATTTGCTAGCTTAACCAAACATGGCTGTGGGTCAGACTTAACTTGTTTGCCAGTTTGCAACTTCAGTAGACTAACTGAATTACAACTTCAGGAGACTAACATAATTACAAATTATGTTTCCTCCCTATTTCTTTCAGGAGGAGGGAGAAAAACAATGAAATGAAATGAAAAAAATATATGCATTTATAACTTGCTTGGGCTATTGGTCATTCTTGCTCAATGTTCATTATATAAATTATGAGAACTGAGATGTGAAGCATTTTTCATCAATCTGTTTTCTCCCCTTTTCAATGGAAAATAACCGTTTTTTGCCTGACATGAATACTTCAAACAATAATAAAATGTGTGTATTCAACAAAATATTTTGTGCAATTCATATTAGGCATAAAGGGGATTTGAAGAAGAAACCTACAGTGTAGCTGGGAAATGACTTGTATTACCTATAAAGCACTCGAGTAATGATAAACTTAGGTGCCCCAAAAGGGTGGTACATACAGATTGTTTAGAAATACAGAGCAGCGGAGGATCAAGGTGGGCCGAAATGGACCCAGATGAAGTAGAATTTAAGCTGATTCCTGAAGTAGATAGAATTGTTATAGACAGAGTGCAGAATTGGGAAGCATTTACCAAGGAGGGAGCAGTACGAGCTACATGCTTGGTTCCAGCAATGAGCATGATGTGTTTCAAACAGATGGGAGCAAAGGACTCTTGCTTTTAGGAAGAGCAGCTACTGAGTTTCTGCTAATGTGCCAGGCACTATATAGATGCTTTCTATTTGCATTCTTATTTAATCTGGTTAGATAGATGATATAAGCACCCTCTTAGGAAGTTGAGACTTAGAGAAGTTTGGTAACATGTCCGAGTGCTTAGAGGTAATAAAAACGGCAAAGCTGGAGTGCTGCTCTGACCCCAAGCCCATTTTCTTTTCACACAGCATACTTTGTAGGGAAATTGGGTTGGTGGGGTTAATTATGTAGAGCATGAATGCTAGGTCTAGTGCTCCTTTCTGGGACAATAACTAAAACAGAAGTAATAGGATGAGAAGCTGGTGTTTTAGGAGAATTTAAATAAATGGATTGGGAGGAGGGGCAGTAAAACAGAAAGAAAAAAACTCTTAAAATAACCCAGGTGTAAAGTGATGAAAATCAGAATTGGAATGGAAAAGAAAAAAGCATGAGACATTTCAAAATGAAAATTATTGGAACTCGATGACTTAACTCGAGGGAATGAAGCAGAGGGAAGTAGGTTTAATTGACATGTATTTGCAGTTATAATTGAGTCTATGTTGTGTTCATTCCTTCCTGTTCTTTTGTCAAGGTTTTAATAATTGGTAATGAATTTTCTTTGTAGTCTTACAATATTTGATCTTGAATTTTTTATGCTAGTGAGAATTTCTTAGGTAGAAACACTTAAAGGAAAAACAAATTCTCTGAAGAGTTTGGTTAAGCTAATTAAAGCTGCATAATATCTTAAGGTTGAATAAATGAATGAAATTTTAAATTATCTTTAAATGAAAAACGTAAGAATTTAGGAATGCTCACAGAATCACAGATTTGCTAGGGACAGGATGGACTTTGAATGTCTGTTCGTTTTTTAGATAAAGAAAAAGTCACTGATGTAACTGGGTTACTAGATATGTGACCTTGAGCAAATTATTAAGTCTCTTCGACTATCCGTTTCCTCATTTTATTAATGAGGATGTCAACAGCACCAACATCATAGGGTTCTGGAGAGAATTAAATGAGATAATATAAATAAAACAATAAAAACAGTTCTTGGCCAGTGGTAAATTCTGAATAACTGTTAAGTACTATCCGAGGGGGTAGAGAGGGTAATTGGTTGTAGTTTTGATTATGAATGTTATTGAATCAGAAATCACATTTTCTGAATTCTCTGCAATTCATAAGATTTTTTTTATTATGCCATGCTAATTTGTTTTTCTGTTTATGTCTGGTAATCTCATTCTTCACCTCCTTGGATTTGAAGCTTTATAATCCCACAATGTAGCAATTAAGGAATTGTTCTGCCTTCTTGTTCTCTTCCCTTCCCTCTTTTCCTTCCTGAATGCCAGACTGATGGGCCCTGCAAATTGTTTACCTACCAAAAAGGTACAGTAGCAAGGGGAGGCAAGAATTCCAGTTTCTCCATAGCTACCCTATCTTTGCCACTAAGATGTACTAAGATACCCTGTTATGGTTTTGATCTTCTTCTGAATCTTCATGGAAAGGTATATTTAGTGACCTAAAGGTGAATAAATAAGGTTGATTCTTTTTTTTCTTTTTTAAGTTACGTGTGAAATCATTTGTGCTTTTTATCTGCCAGTATAATAGTTTTTTATAAGAAAGCTCTTCTGAAAATCCTTGTGCTGCTGTGCAGGGCAGTTTGGCTTGGGGACATTGCTAGTGTTACATATTTTTGAGTTTTAATCTTATTGTTCAAAAGCAGGTACTGTGCTTTAAAAGCTTGGTGGTCATTTTGTACTTTTCACAAATTTGTGAAAAATCAGTGGGGAAAGTTCCTTTAATTTTCTTATCTTATAACATATCATTTTAATGTCATTAATAGGCAGCATAGAGTGGTTGGTGGTTTAGAACAATGTTGCTCAATCTTTTTTTCTTTATTTCCCCCATTAAAGAGTATTTTTAAACAGTTTTTTTCCTAATTGGCCTCCCACCTTCATAAAATTTTAATTCCACATGTATACTGTATATCTGTTTATGTATTATAGGTATATCTGTATTTTATATATAAAGAGTAAGGTTTTTTTCCATGCTCGTTTCCCTTAAAGAATCAGTGTTTGCCCCCTTGAGGTGATACTGCCTGCATTGATTCTCATAGTTTACAGCAGTGGATTTGCAAAATTTTGGACTTGAGGACCTTTATATTCTCTAAAATTATTGAGTACCCTGAAGAGCTTTTGTTTGTGTTATATCTAGTGATATTTATCGTATTTCAAATTAAAGCTGAGAAAAATTACAAAGTATTTGATAATTTCTTTAAGAATATTTTATGGAAAATTACCATCCCTGTCCATGATTTAGTGAGAAAAGTGGCATTGTTACACATTTTTGCAAATCTCTTTAAGGTCTGGCTTAATAACAAACAGCAAGATTCTCATAGTTTCCTCTGCATTCAATCTGTTACAGTGTTTTTTTTTTTTTAAAGATTTTATTTATTTATTTTTCCCCCAAAGTCCCAGTAGATAGTTGTCTATCATAGCTGCACATCCTTCTAGTTGCTGTACGTGGGACGCGGCCTCAGCATGGCCGGAGGAGCTGTGCGTCGGTGCGCACCTGGGATCCGAACCCCGGGCCGCCGGCAGCGGAGTGCGAACACTCAACCGCTAAGCCACGGGGCCAGCCCTCTGTTACAGTGTTATAAAGAAAAACCAGTGTCGGGCCGGCCCCGTGGCTTTAGCGGTTAAGTGCGCGCGCTCAGCTGCTGGCGGCCCAGGTTCGGATCCCGGGTGGGCACCCGACGGCTTCTCCGGCCATGCTGAGGCCGCGTCCCACATACAGCAACTAGAAGGATGTGCAGCTATGACAGACAACTATCTACTGGGACTTTGGGGGAAAAATAAATAAATACAATCTTTAAAAAAAAAAAAAAAAGAAAAACCAGTGTCACACAGACACGTAGGTGGAAAAGGAAGGAGTATTTTAATAACGTTTTCAGATAATAGAGGTTGCTCTTTGATATTACACCAAAACTTGACAATTTGTAGTTTCTTAAATGGTTAGTTGCAGTGTAGAATCTCAAACTATGTAGAAACTTTTTGTCCTGTTACTTTGAAATTCATTGATCTATCCTCCACTTTGAATGGATCTTTTGTTCACGAGTAATTTTGTTCTGTCATACTTGGGTCACTTGGAAAATATTGGTTCACTGACTTAGGCATATCTTCCAAATGTTCATATGTAGTGCCAGCTACTAACATGTCATTAATATCACCACTGATCTTATCAGAAACTCTAAAAATTGGAGATACTTGTCATGCTTTTTTCACTTGAATATTGTCCTTGCCAATAAATACTTTTAGCTGTTTTTCTTGAAGTGACAGGCTCACTTCATTCATTTTTGTGAAAATGTCTGCCATATACTCGTCTGAATAACCATAGTTTGTCAGCCGTTCTTTGAAATAAAAAACATGTTCCATGAAAAAGGTGACTTGGTCAGTTCGCAATTCGAACAGTTGCATAAGTGCTTTTTCTTCCAACAGTCATCATACTTCTTTATGCAACAGGAATGCTTTGTGTGTACTTCTCACTTTGCCTCAAAACATTAACAAGACGTGTGTGTTCAGGGTCAAGATTTAATAAAATTAATAATTTTACTGTGCGAGTGTGGTGATGAAGAATATGGCTGGTAGTATACATCGGTGCCACTGTCTTAATTTGGCTCCTTGTTAGGGCTCCAGGTGTTTTACCCACCATTGCTTTTGCACCACGAGTGCACATGTCAACACGGTGAAAAAGGCAGATAACTAGTTAACGTTAGTGTGAAAACAGTTTTGACCTCCCCAGGGGTCCATGGAGCACACTTGGAGAACCACTGATTTAGAGAGTGGACTTTGGAGCCAGACTACCTCTACTGAATCGCGGCTCCATCACTTATTAGCTACATACGTGACCTTCAGCAATTACCCTGATTCCAAAACCAAACAAACAGTTCCTCTCTCTCAGGAACGTAGGCCAAAAAAAAAAAATCAACAAAGTGTTTCACATTAGCTTTTCTATCCCATCATTGTTATTTTTTTATTTGATATGTGTATTTAGAGAACTGAAGGAGAGGGAGGCACCTAAAGCAGCCTATATGTAAAGCAGAGCAGCAAAGATTGGATTCTGAAATGATTTGCCATTGTGGAGTAAGAGAAATGTTTGTTAAACTTTCAAATTGTATTCCTAGGCTAAAGGGCTAAATAGTCTCAACAGTTTTATGACATTTCTTTTTAAAGGCAAATGATAAGCCTGCTGCTTTGTTTTATAATCCAGTCAAATGTTTTATTGCTCTTGCTTCTGAAATTTACATTAAATCCCCCCAACCCGCAAGTCTTTTCAAATAATTTAGATGAAGAAAATATCTGTTAATGGTAAACAGTGAATGCTTTCCTTCGTTGCTTATTAATTCAAGGAAACTTCAGTGACAAAACAGTGTCCTCCTTTGGTAGTCTTATCTTTCATAATCTTTGAACATAGACTCATCTGTAAATATACGCACACTCATTTTGGAGTAACCTTCATTTCATTCGAGAAGTTTTTTTTTTTTTTTTTTTTTAGTAAGAAAGAGCCTGTTACTACCTTCTGTCATGTTATTCATGCCAAAGCACCACTTGCTTTATGGGAAGAATGGCCCATGGGGTTCTTCCATGTGCTGTAATTGATTATTTCCTTCATGTGGTCCCCAAACAGTTCCTCTGTCCTGTTAGTTTTTTAAATTTTAAATACTTTAAAAAAATAGTTTGTTCCCAGTTAGGCAAGTAGTATTTTCTTTTAAGAGAACCTTAAATGTACCAAAAAGATACAAATCAGAAAAAAAATCACCATTAGCTTTGCCATCCTTGGATGTATTCTTTCCTGTCCTTTTTGATGATTAATAGATGCTCTTTTTGTCCTAACTGGCAACATATTGTATATACATTTCATATTGTGTCTTTTCATTCATTATATCAGCATTTTCCTCCTTCAAAAAGTATTCCTAAAATATTTTTAATAACTTTTGAAAAAATCCATTCTTCTAATGTTGGACATTTATTTTACATTTGTCAACATTATAAGTGTGCTGTGAAGCACATCTCTTGTATATTCTTCTGTGTCCTTTTTTCTGATTATACCTAGTTATTCTATTGAAGACCCCTGTAGGAGAATGATTGGTTCAGAGGGCAATCTTTCACAAGGCTCTTAAGGTGAATTGCTAAGTTGCTTTCCAAAAAGATTGAACCAGTTTTTCATTTCACCAGCATTCTGCCCATTTCTCCATATCTTCACCAGCATTGATATTATGTTACATGCTTTTTAAACAGAATAAATTATACAAGTTAACATATGAACTTCGAGCAAAAATTTAAATGCTTAGAACTTAATAGCATAACATGGCAAAACTTACAATATGTATTTCTTGTTACTAGGAGTCCGAATTGAACTAGACTTAAAGGGTTTTCCTTAACATTCTGATGGTGTGGAGTCTTCAGAACAGATACCTGTCTCTAGGAGTTAATACTTTCTGAGCCAGTACAGACCTGCTTGTGTAGAGTGGGTTGGAGATAAAAGTTCAGTTTGTATCCTTTTGGTCTTGATTTTTTCTCTCTCTACCTTAGCCCTAGGTCTTGAGATAGCTGCATAGAGTGGTTTAAGGGGGGAGTATATGTGTGTTTTCCTTTATTATATAAAGCAAATTTAGATAATGTATGATTGCAGTGTGTGTCTGATTTCTTGGCTAATTCTATGTAAATTTCAGGTGTGCAACAGAGGAACATGGCTCAAGAAACTAATCACAGCCAAGTGCCTATGCTTTGTTCTACTGGCTGCGGATTTTATGGAAACCCCCGTACAAATGGCATGTGTTCAGTATGCTATAAAGAACATCTTCAAAGACAGAATAGTAGTAATGGTAGAATAAGCCCACCTGGTAAGTAATTCTGTTAAAACATAGCAGTATTCATAATTGAGATATACTTGGATAGCGCAATGTACCCAATATACTTTTTTCTGCTCTCACATTGTACTTATATTACTATATTCATATCAGGAAAATTTCTCATTACATATTGTGATTATCAGTGGTAGGGAAACAGAAATAAGAGTATCCTTACCCATTGAAAATAACTACTATAAATCCATTCCATAGACTTACTTGCTGTGCTACGGAACTTGATCATCTTATTAAAATAGAGGCGTACTTCAATATATAGTATAGTTATCTTGTAAAGGTGTAAGGGAGTGAGGACTATAAGAAGACCTTGGTTCTTTTATCTGGGATGACTTTTGAAGCCAAAATAGTTGTAGAAGGACAGAGTGGGTTGTAGATAGCCACAGCTGATTTTAGCCAAAGCCTCGCTCCATTAGGAAGGAGAGGTGTGGCAATTTGACTCAGAGTAAGGTATGTTCAACCCTAGTTCACTTGAGTTCTTTATGCCTTTTGTGTCAAGGATTCTCCTGGAATTGAGGTGGGCTTTTGTTTCAGTAGTTGTGTAAGAATGATCATGAGGATTCTGAGTATAAACTTTACAAAAGTAAAGTGTTAATAGTATTCATCTAGGATACTTTTGTGTAAGTTAATGCCTAAATGTATAGATTTCTGTGGTTAATGAAAGTGCAGGCTGTTACTTAGTTCATTTAAAATTTTGTGTGGAGTCTTTCTTGTCACTGCTTTCATGTTCAAGGCAAAAGCTAGAACCATTTAATCAAAACTTCTCCAAATTTTCTTAAGGCTGAGATCAAATGAATTTAAATTGTTATTTTTTTGTTTTTTGGGTTTTTTAAATTAAATCATCATCTACCTTTCTGCCTTATGAAGAACAGGGAAAATAATCGAACCTAATGTGCTGAGCACACAGTTTAATTGTGCCTATGATTGCCTTACTGCTAAATTATCTTTTATTTTAAATATCTCATTTGTGCGCTAGTACTTGGAAGATGTTTGTGAATTAAAGAGTTTGGGTGATATTCAGTCCTGAGAAATAGGAATTTAATGTATTAATATATACAATTTGTATATGGTTTCCTTCTTTGTTAAAATTAACATTTTTTTCATTGGAAAACTATTGAAAAAATTTTAACTAAAAGTAATGAATCAGCATGTTCTATAGTAAAACAAAATCCGTAATACTATATTTTGTGGAAAATTGAGCTTGATTGATTTAGATAAAGTGTTGGACTGCCCAGAGTACAGAATCACTAATATGAAATGTGGTACTGTTACAGCAACTTCTGTCAGTAGTCTGTCTGAATCTTTACCAGTTCAGTGCACAGATGGCAGTGTCCCAGAAGCTCAGTCAACATTAGACTCTACATCTTCATCTATGCAGCCAAGGTAAAATGTAGTTTCTGAATTGGATTGGAAAGCTAATGAAAACTAAAGAATATATTCCATATTTGATCAATTCTATTAAGGAAAACTATGTAAAGTCACTTTAGGATTAACTGGCCTAAAATTGTATCTGTCTCACTATTATTACTGACTAGTTAAAAAGGGTTTTTTATTGTTTTACACGGGGGTGGGGGCGGAAGGTTGTCTTTTAAGTCTTCAGATTTCCTTTTCAGACAGCTTTTCCTTTATTCTTCCTCATAATGTATCCTGACCCATCCCTGAAGTCCTTTTGAAGCATGTGAAGTTCTTCTAATTTTAGTCTTATTTTGCAAATATTAGCACTTTGTATTAAAAAATACAGTCTTGTCACAGGTTCTCTTTATTTAATATCATGATGTGGTACTCATATTTATTTGTATTGTAGTGTGTTTTTTCTTTTTAACTTTGAAGTCACATCATTTAGAAGCCTGCAGGTACAGAAATATTTGTTTCATTTTTTGTTCAATTGTTAGGAAACAAATATTAAGTTTCTACTCTGTACTTTCTTTTTCCAGTTCATGATAAGATATGTTCAGTTCTGCTGTACCAGTATATCATTTACAAGTTTGTGTTAGGGTTCCTTAAGCATATCTTTAGCATGCTAGTTTTCATTTAGTGAATTCATACACAAAGGACACACACTATTCCTTTATTTCAAAAGCAGTAGACTTCTGGTCCAAATTGGTCTCTTGTTTCAAAGCTCTATGGTTAAGTTATAAAAAAGTATCTCTTTGTTAATTTTTGTCTTACTGATCTACTTAGATATGTTGAAATCTTATTGTGTCATTTTAGTTACTATTCATGCTAGAGATCATCTTTTAAAATCTATAAATGTATTTGCTTTTCTAGCCCTGTATCAAATCAGTCACTTTTATCAGAATCTGTAGCATCTTCCCAAGTGGACAGTACATCCGTGGACAAAGCAATACCTGAAACAGAAGACCTGCAAGGTTTGCATATGAACTAGCATATATTTTGTCATTTATTTAACATTTGAGTATTACAGGTCAGGCACTGTCCTAGGTGCATATATTTTTTAAATCACCTGCCTAAAATAATAATTTTATATTTATTTTCTTTAGGAGCAGAATATTTTATATTCTCAAGTATTTAATTGACTGAAATGTTGGGAGTCATTTCCCACTTATATATAATTATGTCATTGGCATAAACATAGAAAATTCAGAATTTGTTTACTTTGAGAAATATAAATAAATGAATGAGTGGTAGTATTATACTATTCTCTTTTACTATTTTGGCCAGTTTAATCTAAATACTGTTTCTTCTCCAAGCAAAGTGGGGCTGCTGGCTTGAGGGAAATCTCTTGTTTTTTGACTCAGATTGTGTAAGAGACTATTTAACTTGACTAGCAGTCACCCCTCTTTCCCTATCTGGGACTTACAGCACAACAGTCACATTCAATTACTTATATTTACAGCATGGTGCCCCTCGTTCTTGCCCGTGCTCTTTATATCTCCATTATGTGGATCACAGTGATCTAGGAAGACTTGAAAATGTATATGAAGGCTTTCTTAGTGGGCAGAGATAGTAGAGGAAGCATTTAGGAGCCTGTTAAATAATCTATACTTAATTAGTTATATTCTGCCAATGTGTAGAAACAATGTGTTAATTGAAGAAGGAAGGACACTCTGGTAAGACAAGCCCAAGGATGAGCATTTTGGCATTTTGCCTATGGCATGATTTAAAGAGAGAAAATGCCCTAACCAGTGAAACTTTCCATTGTACATGGTGTCCACAGGGTGGCAACAGATATATCAGGCAGTGTTAAGGTTGCGCAAGTTTAAATTTAGTTAAGCTAGGTAATTCCCCTTGCTCTGATATCATGCCCAACAAATGATTGGCACAATTTGCCTATGTGTAGATTTTGCTATAGCAAGAAAATAACACTATTTTACTAAATATTCCAGTCCACTCAGCATGTTATTATAAATTATAAATTATAATGTTATTATATTAATAAATGTTATTTATATATTTAATATATTATAATAATATATATAAAAATAATATATAAATATATATTTAATATATAAATATATTTAATATATATTAATAAATAAATGTTATTATAAATTCATAAATATTATAAGTGAATAATTTTTTTTTAGTTAAAAAGAAAAATTTAAGGAAGAGCAAGGATGAGGGTTATTTTAAAAGTAGAAACAGAAAAATTCCCAAGATTTAGTTATCCATTGGACATGAGAAATAAGACAAGGATGGTGTTAAAGCTTTCAGTTTTGTGACAGTGGCAATGATGTGGTTGCTTTAGACAGGGAGGCTGGAAGAAGTAATATGGTTAGATGAGATTTTAGATATAGTACGTTGGAAGTGATCAAATTTCAAAATTAAAAGAGCTCAATGGAAGTTGTAGGTAGATAATAGGTATTTAAATGTGTGATCAGTATTATGTCTAAGATTTGGAAGTCCTTGGCACAGGTTGAAAAACAAGAGGTTGAAATCAAGAGGAGCAAGTAAGATAATGAGTCAGCAAAGGGGAAAGGAAGAAGTCATCTAGATCCTGGTTAGTTTTAGGCTACAGATGCCAAGGGAGAATTTCAAGAAGCAAGGGTTGCTTAGCAGGTTTGAGAGAGAGCTAAGTAAGGAAGAATGGAAACAGGCTGCTAATCATGAAGATGTTAATGTTTGTCTTATGATAGAACAAATTTTAGAATGTTGGTAATGAAAAAATGTATGCTGCTCAAGGATGCAACACCGGTTGTACCAGTGTGACAAAGAATGAAGATTATAAGTTGGTGAACTATCATAATAGGAAATGCTTTTATACCATTCATGGTGCATAAAGAACAATATAGTTTTCCGCACCTAGCCCTGAGTACCTTAATGCAAAAGGTGGTCTTGATGCCATATTAGGAGAAATTGTAGGGGGCTTCAAAAATTTATAGACTCCTTTTTTCATGTGTGATTTCAATGACTTGTAGGTTAAAGCAGTATTAACTTTTAAGTATCTTTAAAAAACAGCATTCATAATTTCAGCATAGCAGAATCTTTGAAAACTCAGGTATAAGTTTCATCTGAATTTGAGAGGATTAGTTTTTGATGTGTAAAATCTCTTAACAGCCTAGTTTTAAAAAATATCTTCCTTATATTGTTGAATTAAGAATGTCTTTTATTATAAACATGCACACAAATATGTGTGCGTCTATATATATATACACATACACTCATAACACATAAATGTACTTGTGATTTTCCTGTTTATTAGGAACAAATGCAGAGAATTTTTTCCCATCTATTTGATAGATGGACGAAAAGAGACGGAGAGACAAAGTCTTTGACTTAAGTCCTATGGTCATTTGAGCTGGAACTGGAACCCAGGCACCTGACTCTAGGCCAGTATTCTTTCCCTAGACAATTGTGTTTCCTGGACTGGAGTGTGGATGTATGTGTTCCTGTTGCCACATCCAGCTCCTCTCCATTCCCAGGGTAGGATCAACTGGTTTGATGACCTACCCAGGTATATGTTTTCTTCCTTTTACTCTGTTTGCATCCCTCAAGGAAAATTTATTTAGATTGGAAGACCATCCCAGATGGAAGAGAATACATGAGTAGCAGCTGTGTGCCTAAGCCAGAATTTCCTAGCATTTTTTATTGGAGTTTTCAGAATAGTGTCCTTGAAATAGCTTTTTTCTTTGTAGATATTCTGCTTATAACTAGGATATATTGCCATCAGGTCTGTGGTATTGCTTTCATTTTGTCCTCATGGCTCTGAAGAATTTTTCTCATGTTTAACTGGGAATTTAGCATATTATAGCATGTTTCTCATTTAATTATACTTTTTAATTTAACAAATAGCAGTACCTCACTTACACAGTGTCACTTAGGAATGTCAGATTTCCAGTTCACAAAAGCTAGCTTTTAAAAAAAAAAAAGCAAAACTTTTAAGTGTTTTAATCCACTCTGAACTATCATACTTGATTGCCTTATTGAACAAAATGCTTAACTTTGGTTAACCTCTCAGTCCCTCAGAGATTGGATCATGGTAAAAAGAATATGGAATTTGGATTCATAGGTTCTGTTCTCATATCTTGACACCCCCCCCCACTAGTTTAAGCCTTGCTTTCATCATTTTTAAAGGAGAATAATAACCATGTCCACATTATAGGGTATTAAAAGTCAGTGAAATAATGGAGGCAAAATGAGCTTTGTAAACTACAAAAGATATTCTTATTCTCTATAATGCCACAGTGATTTGGGAGTTACAGGAGACTTAGGATAAGAGACTCTTGAAGCTTTCCAACAGTAGAATGAAATCACCTACTAAGGTGGTAAGCTCTCCATCACTGAAGCATTCTGGGAAAGCTGAGTTATTGTCAGGAACAATGTAGAGGGGATTGCTGCACTGAGTGGTTCCTGACTTCATACAAAGTTGAATTGTCAAGTCAGTGGTTCAGAGCAATCAGAGAGGGACAGTCCCTTTGGACTAATTTAGGAAAGGTGTCTGGATTAAAAATTATAGATTTCTTCTGATTTTAAAGAGTGGATGAGAGTAGCCAAAACTATCTTGAAAAGGTAGAACAAAGTTGGAGGAGGACTAACACTTCCTAACTTCAGAATTTAACACAAGCTACAATAATCAAGACTACGTGGTACTGGCATGAAGATAGTCATATAGATCATGGAATAGAATTGAAAGTCCAGAAATACAGTCCTACATTTGTGGGTAATTGATTTTCAACAAGGGTGCCAAGATCATTCAATAGGGAAAGGATAGTCTGTTCAACAAATGATGCTGGAACATTTAAAAGAATAAAGTTGGACCCCTACCTCATACCATATACAAAAATTTGCCCAAAATACATCAAACACCTAACTCTGAGAGCTAAAACTATAAAACTTTTAAATGATAACAGGTGTAAATCTTCATGACCTTGGATTAGGCAATTGTTTCTTAGATATGACATCTAAAAGCACAAGCAACCAAAGAAAAAATAGATAAATTGAACTACATTAAAATTAAAAACTTTCTTTTGCTTTCATACTATTAAGAGAGTGAAAAGACAACCCATAGAATGGGAAAAAATATTTACAAATCATATATCTGATAAGAATATATAAAGAAGATTACAATTCAACGATAAAAAGACAACCCAGTTTTAAAAAGGGCAAAGGATTTGAATAGACATTTCTCCAAAGAAGATATACAAATGGCCAAGTGTTGTTAAGGATGTGGAGAAATTGGAACACTTATACATTGTTGTAGGGAATGTAAAGTGGTGCAGCGACTTTGGGAAACAGTTTGGCAGTTAAAAAGTTAACGCAGAGGGGCCGGCCCCATGGCTTAGCGGTTAAGTGCGCGCGCTCCTCCGCTGCTGGCAGCCCAGGTTCGGATCCCGGGCGCGCACTGAGGCACCACTTGTCCAGCCATGCTGAGGCGGTGTCCCACATACAGCAACTAGAAGGATGTGCAACTATAACATACAACTATCTACTGGGGCTTTGGGGGAAAAAAGGAGGAGGAATGGCAATAGATAGTAGCTCACAGCCAGTCTTCCTCAGCAAAAAGAGGATTGGCATGGATGTTAGCTCAGGATGTTAGCTGATCTTCCTCACCAAAAAAAAAGTTAACGCAGAAAGTTAAACAGTGTTAGCTATATGACCCAGAAATTCCATTCCTAATTCCCAAGAGATTGAAAATATGTGTCCACGCAAAAACTTGTATAAGAATGTTCACAGCAGCATTATTCATAATTACCAAAATGTGGAAACAACCCAAATGGCCAGCATCAGATGATTAGATAAACAAAATGTGGTATATCCACACAGAGGAATATTATTCAGCCATAAAAAGGAATGAAGTTCTGATACATACTACAACATGGATGGACTTTGAAAACATGCTAAATAAAAGAAGCCAGGTGAAAAAGGCCATGTACTGTATGATTCCATTCATATGAAAGATAGGCACAGTGAAAAGGGCTTTTTTTGCTGGAGAAGAAATTGTGAGAGCAAAAGCGTACAGGTAGGAAAAAATGGAATTTGGGCAATAGTGAGAACAACAGCTGCTGGGGTGGCCGATTCAGACAAGTATATGTTGGAACTAAAGCTGGAAAGGTTGTTTCGAACCAGATCATGGAAAAATCCCTAAGATATTTGTTTCTATCAATGGTCAGGGAAGAGAGCCATTTTGAAGGTTGGTTGCTTTTTGTTTGTTTTTTAAGACAACACAAAGTTGTATTTTAAGAAGATTAATGTAACAGTTTTTTGCCCCCAGATAGCTGCTAATAGAAACTGATCTCACTACAGAGCTACTCTGTCCGGGATGGTGGTCACTAGCCCTGTGTAGCTACTGAGCACTTGAAATGTGGCTAGTCCAAAATTAGATATTTGGTACATATTTATTTGCTAGTTACACTGTAAGTGTAACATATACACTGGGCTTTGAAGACTTAGTACCAAAAAAAGTGAAATATTTCATTAATATTTTTCATATTGATTACATTTTTAAATGGTAATATATTTTTATCTGTTTTTACTTTTTAACATGGCTGTTAAAAAATGTAAAATATACGACTTATTGTATTTCTTTTGGACACTGACTATACAGGCTTATTTTTCTCTTGAATATTTAGATTTTTCGCATTTTGTAAAGAATTTTTGAACTAGGAATAATTTAAAGATCACTTGCTCCAACTTCTTATTTTGCATATAAGAAAATGAGGTCCAGAGAAGGGAAATGAATTTTATCCCAGTGGGTCATTGTAAAAGTGTACGCTCATTCAATAAGTATCTTTTGAGCAGCTGCTCTGTGTCAGCACTGGGTGTACAGTGGTGAGCAGAAATAGTCCCCTCAAAAATGCTTAGTCTAATCCTTGAATGAGGAGACTTGTCATGACTCTTTGAGGAAGGCATATATGTTATATTACATAGATTCTGTATCTACTGTAAGGTAGTGTTTGAGGGTTACCTATTAATGTCATCTTATGTTCAGTTTTATTTTTTACCATGTGTATGAATATGCCCCCAAACCGAGATAGTGCTAAATAGTTTTACGTACTCATTGTTATATTTGTGTACTTTTTTCTTTCTTTCTTTTTTTTTTTTTTACAGGACCCAGAGCAGAGGGCCTTGTTCCTCTTGAATGTGATCCTCCATGTGGGTAGTTAAACTAATTTTACCTGCCTGGTGCTTTTTGAAGTATCTTAAAATTAAAAGTAGTGGCCAGTAGACTTTGTCTAGTTGGGATTCCCATTAAAAATTAAGTTGGCAGGGCCGGCCCCGTGGCTTAGTGGTTAAGTGCGCGTGCTCTGCTGCTGGCGGCCTGGGTTCGGATCCCGGGCGCGCACCGACATACAGCTTCTCCGGCCGTGCTGAGGCCGTGTCCCACATACAGCAACTAGAAGGATGTGCAACTATGACATAGAACTATCTACTGGGGCTTTGGGGGGGGGGGGGAATCATAAAAAAAAAAAATTAAGTTGGCAAGTGCTGTACAGTTTATTTCACAGCTTTTGTGTCATTGTGTAGGCCTTGCAAATAGACCTTTAGGATCAGTGGATGCAACATAGGCCGCCGCCGGTTCTTAATCATTAACAAGCAGGTGATCTCTGTTTCCAATTCTCGTTTCAGATTATTAAAAACTGCCTAGTTCTGAGGAAACTGTCCTTATTTTGGCTTCAGGTTCAATAAGATTATGATATTTTGGCCTTTAGTCCACTGTATGGCCCTTTTAAAAGATAGAATTGTTTCCTTTTCCATAACTTACAGTTTGATAAGGCTTGCTTTGGTCTTAAATCTCATATATAAACTGAGGAAACCAGGGTAATTTCTGGGAATCATAGACTTTTACAGAGTACTATATCATCTTGCCCATGAATTCATTTGGTGAATGTTTAAATTCAGACTACCAGCGACTAGTTTCAGGTAAGCTGAGGTTACCTTAGTCTCACGGGGATATAGTAGATGTTGATCAGCCTCAAATTTGAGCCCTAGCTTATAAGCTTTTAGATAGCCAGTGTTGAACTGATCCTTAACTTTAAAGGTTGTGTGTTTGTCTCAGTTAAAAAAAAAATCATTTGCTGTAGACAGATCTTTAGGGTTAATACTGTGAAATTCCTTTGTTGAGGTATGTAATAGCATTTGTCTGCATAACAGATAAATGTATTTTCATTCTTCTCCATTTCCAGATACCAAAGTTTGTGTTTCAGTGGTTAAACCAGTTTTGTTAAAATACATAATCTTGTGGTAGTGTTGTTAGTGCCATTAAAGCATTATTTATATTAGTTTATTTGAATATCAGACTCTCTTGGAAGAACAGGTTAGATATTGTGGTGTATAGATTTCAAAGACAATAAATATAATAGATTTTTTTCCTGATTGCAAGTTAAACTATTTTTGAGCTCTTTACACACAGCCAAACTTTATCTGACAACTGTTCTAGGGGCTGGGGATAGAAAACAGTGAACAAGACATTCAGCCCTTGCCTCATGGAGCTTACATTCTAGGGATATTTATTTATTAAAAATAAAAGGTTTTATGTGTCCATATTCTGTTTCAAAAGTAAAATGTTTGTATTAGTAGAACTGTCTCCCATCTAGCTTCAGAACGTCTAGATGGAGTAGTCATGTTATAGGGTTCTTCATTCATGTATATTTACTCATTAGTTTGTGGTGTTTTGCCTTTTGTCGTATTTTGTTAAAATATGAGATAATGTGTTAACATAAGCAGATTAGAATCCATAACACCAAATGTTTGAGCATCTACTACGTGTAGTTCACTGTGATAGGTGCTGGAGATTCAAACAGGGAATAAGATACCATCCCTCTCCTCAGCGGGCTTACAGTGTAGTTGGGGAAACAGGGCACATAAATACATAAGGTAAGTAATTCAGTAATTCAATTCAACAGATCGTGGTTGAGTGCCTGCTGTGTGGTAGGAGGCACTGGGATAGGCACTGGTAACAGGGATGAAAAGGACAGGTTCCTGTCCTGAAGGAGTTTACTTAAAGCCAAGTTAAGTCAAGTAGGCAATTATAGTAGTATGGAAAGTGCAACTGGGGCACATAGAAGGGTTTCCTATTTTGAGTTGTGGGGAAGGGAATGGAGTAAGGGTTGATGTTATACGCGTAAACAAGAAAGACAAATTGGAGTTAGCCAGGTAAAGAGAGGGACAAGAGGGCATGGAAAAAGTATTAAGTATTCCACATAGAAAGGACAACTTTTCAAAAGCCCAGAGGGAAGAGAGAATTTGGTATGTTCAGAGATACTACAAATACTTCAGCATGACTGAAACATGGAGTATCATTGAGGAATGGTGAGAGACGAGGCTAGAGAAAGGAGGATGAGAAAAATCATGAAGGACCTCTGGACTTTATCCTGGGGGTTAGTGGGAAGTTGTGAAAGAATTTTAAACATTGGAGGGCACATCATTAGATTTTCGCTTATGGCAGATGATTAGATGCAATGCGTGAAGCATGGATTGAAATCGGGGCTCATGTGAAGTGCCCAGTATTTGGTAGAGACTTTTAAGGGAGTTAAGGGTAATCAGAGTGAAAAGCTGCAGACAGCTAAGACAGGAGTTTCCTGGAGAAAGGGGTCCTTGAGCTTAACCTTAGAAAGAAGAGGACCTAGATGAAATGAAGGAGAGAAAGGAAGCCCTTTTGAATTGGTTGTAAACAGCCTGAGCAGAGGTGCCTAGCATAGTCCCATAGCAGTAGATTGAGCAGTAGATTCCTGAAGGACTAGTTGGTGATAAAATATCAACTTGATCCGTGGCAAGTCACTGACCATTTTAGAGCAACATGTCATGTCTGCTAAGTCATGTGTATGGACTGTAACTCTGGTGATAGCATTCAGGATGGCCAGAGTAGTTAGTGACAGGAGGGAGGGGGGTCATATTAGTTAGGATTTAGGGGCAGTAATTTGACTTGTCTTGGTGCAACTGGCCTTGGTTTCACTACCTAAATGCATCAATTTATTATCTTAATTATAACATTTTAATCAATTTATCTTATTCCTAGCATTTTAAAGGTTTTATTTGAAACATTCAGAGAATTTTAAACATACGTAGTATTCCACTAAATCTTGGTTTCAGCCTTTTTTTCCTTGTTCTCTGAGAAATCTACATAGTTCTCACCCCAACAATATATAGAAGTTTGCACATGGCCATTTTCTTACATGCACATTCTGTTAGAATACCCAAGTTGTGTGTGTGTGTATGCCTTTTATTGGTCAAATACATAATTATTAGAAAAATTAGAAAATACAGCACTTTCTAGAGCTACTGTTAACATAATGTATTTTTCTAGGTCTTCTGCATGTGTGTATATATACATACATATATACGTACGTACATTTAACTAAAAGGGGGTCATATTATGTAAACTACTTTGTAACTTAATGTGAGGATCTTTCCATGCTAATAGATAAAGTCCTCAGTTATGCTCTGAATAACAAATCACTGGGGGTGGGGGACAACCACCACCAAATATCAAAATCTTACTGAATAATTAAATTTTACCACCTTCCTATTTTTGTCAGCTTCAGTATCAGATACGGCACAGCAGCCATCTGAAGAGCAAAGCAAGTCTCTTGAAAAACCAAAACAGAAAAAGAATCGCTGTTTCATGTGCAGGAAGAAAGTGGGACTTACTGGTAAGGGCTAAATCAAATGGTGTAAAATTAAGATTGTGTTTTAAAATAACTCATGGCTTACTATTACTGGCTTCTATTAAGATTGTTTCTGTTCCCATGAGAGTTAATATTGGATATGCATCAGCTTAATTTTCCTAAAGAAATAAGAGTAGCTTTAATTATATACCTAAAAGTGAAATGAGTAGCTTTTCTTTTAAAAGTTCATTTCAGCTGAGTTTGAGAATATTAGACAAGTAAGGTCAGTGTGCCAGGTGCTGTGAAAGGGCCAAGATGTGGCTCTGGCCTTCAAAGAGGCAGAAATGGCACCTGAGAGAATACTTAAGTACTTGGTGAGCTGTGAAGTACTTTGCCTGTGGCTAATCATAGGTTGTTGTGAGGGTTCAGTGAGTTAATACTTGTAAGGCGATTAGCCTCATGCTGCCACACAATAAGTAATCAATACACGTTGACTGCGGTAACAGAGCTGTTAGATGGTATTGTTATTAAGAGAGGGAGAAAAAAATGTTCAAAATACTATTTGGATATTTAATAAAGAAAGTACACTGAGTCCAGTCAAATAGATTGTTTTGGGAATTCAGGGACGGGAGAATTGATTTATATAAAAGAAGCATGGAGTAGAAGTCTTTCAAGGAAAGCATCAGAATGGGTCTTCAGCTAGGTTTTGAAAGACGAGTAGGACTTATAACTGATGGAAGTAGGGGCATTTCAGGTAGAAAGAATAGCTTGAACAAAAGCCCAGAGAAAGGAAAGAATAGGGCATATTCAGAGAGCATAAATGGGCAATGTAGCTATAGCATAGAATGTGTGAAGAAGGGTGTTTGATACTGCAGTCAGAAATAGAGACAAGGCTAATAATGTCTGCTGTGGTTAATTGGTGGGGAGGAGTTGCAGCTATAAATAGTTACCATTTATTGTTTACTATGTGCCAGACATTGTGCTGAATACTCTGCGTAAAAATTTGGCTTATGAGCTGAGAAGAGTAGTTAAGATTTTGAGCAAAATTATGTTTTAGGAAGTCTTCTCTGGCCATAAGGAATAGGTTGGAGATAAAGAGGAAAGGAGATCACAGTCTGATATCAAAGCTATTTAAGGCTGACCTATACCTTAGCAAATGTGTTTGTTTAAAGAATACAAACATGAACAAGTAAGACATTTTAAAATATACATATTTAGTATCAAATATAGTCTTTATAAATCTCAGAACCTCTCAGACTTCATGATTGAAAGGCTGAAACTTTGACAGATTGGACAAGATGAAAATTACTAAGTTTCTGTCAGTCTAGTGTTACTGTTGGCTTCATTTTTCATTCATTATTATGATGTTACAGAATATGGTTTTGAAGTAAAAAAAAAAAATGTGGTAAAGGAAGTTTACATCAGATGTCAATGTTTAAAATATTGATCCTGTGCTCCATTTCCAACAATTCCAGCATACCATAAAATCCTAATTTTGGAAAGCAGGACCAGTTTTATATAAAGACTATCCACACTCCTTATATCTCTCTTTTGGCTTCAACTTTTTGGGCATTTCCCTAAAATAAGTAGCCTTTATTGCATGTTTACTATATGTTAAGCACTTAATTCATTCCTCATTTAATCCTTACAGTAACTTATTATTCCAGAATTACAGATGCAGAAATTGAGGTTCAGAGAGGCTAAGTAATTTGCCTATGTTAGTAAGGAGATTCAGGCTTAGGCAACCTAACTTTAGATCCCGTGCACTTACTCTACAGTTAGCATCTCCATTGGAAATTACCTAAGGAAAGCTAATATGGTTAATGTGTTCTTTGTTAACAGTTCTGTCAGAAGTTTCATCTTTCTTAATTAAATTTTAAGATTGCATTCTGAGAGTATGCTCATTTTCACATTGTAGTATTTGTATTTGAGAAATGTTCTCACATTTTTAATTTCGCAATCCTGTTTTTGATAAGTAGTAATTATGGCCATGTCACAGGTAGAAAAACTTGAGCTCAGAGAAGTGGTTATAACTTGCTGTGGTACAGACCTATATTTGTATATAAGAACAAGAAATGGAGCTATCAGCTAGTGAATTTTAAGAAAGTTACTACATCATGAAACTGCTCGTTTAGAATGAGTCTTAGTTTAGATTGCTGCCCTAAATACATGATCTTTTTCATATTAGTTATGCTAAGGAACTTAATATTTAGACCTTCCATCCAATTCACATGTGTGTATTAATCCATTTTCAGGGTTTGAATGCCGGTGTGGAAATGTTTACTGTGGTGTACACCGTTACTCAGATGTACACAATTGCTCTTACAATTACAAAGCTGATGCTGCTGAGAAAATCAGAAAAGAAAATCCGGTAGTTGTTGGTGAAAAGATCCAGAAGATTTGAACTCCTGCTGGAATACAAAATCCTTTGACCATCTGCAAACTAAAAATTGACTTGAGGTTTTTTTTCCTAGTCATTGGGAATGTAGAGCAATGTATCTTGCATAGACCTTTTAATCATGCATGTCATCAGAAGAATAGATTTTTGTTTTTGTTTTGAAAATGACTCTGAACATTTATTTCCATTGCAGTTTCTGTGGCTGAAAAGACTTAAGTAAACTTTACAAGTATTATCCTTTTAAGATCATTTTAATTTTAGTTGAGTGCAGAGGGCTTTTATAACAAACGTGGAGAAATTTTGGAGGGCTGTGATTTTTCCAGTATTAAACATGCATGCATTAATCTTGCAGTTTATTTTCTCATTGTGTATGTATATATAGCTTTTCTCTGCAGCACGATTTCTCTTTTGATGATGCCCTTTAGGGCACAACTAGTTACCAGTAACTGAATGTATCTTAATCATTATGGCTGCTTCTGTTTTTTCATTAACAAAGGTTATACATGTGTTAGCATATAGTTTCTTTGCACCCACTATTTATGTCTGAATCATTTGTCACAAGGGAGTGTGTGCTGATGAGATTCTAAGTTTGTGTGTTTTTAAATTTTTTTGAGCGAGGGAAGGAAAAGCTGTATGCATTTCGTTGCTAACTGCAGGTTTCTTTCAGATTACGTTCATTGGTCTGTGTGTATACAATATGAAGAATGATCTGAAATAATTGTGCTGTATTTATGTTTATCCACCAGTCTTTGATTAAATAAAAAGGAAAACCATAATGTTCCCTTACGTTACTTTTTCTCCGTATTCTTTCTGGTAGTTCATTTTGACTTTTAGTCCTTTCATTTTCTACTTTATTAATTTTGTAAGAGTACTACTATCATTCATCTCGCATCTGTTTGTGACTAATCTTTTGATGATAAATTGTGTTCTTACATTCTTGTGAGTTGAAGATATCAGCGTTTCTTTAAAGCCAAGAACTTCTTTCTGTCCCTTAGATGTCATATTTTCTAGCTCTTGTCTGATTGTCTGTTCTGTACTCTGTCACACTGAATTAGCATCTAGTAGAAGCTTCATTTTCTGGTAAGATTAGAGAAACTGAAAGAGCATAATTCAGACATGGCAATTGGAGAATTGTGGAGTGGAAAGACCCTCAAGATAATATGTCCTGTGGTTTTCAAACTTATCTGACAGCAACCTTTTTTTTAAACATGAAATATGTAAAATAGATGAAAGCAGTATTTTACAGTACAAATTTCTGGGTTTAAATTTGTTTACTTGTGTGTTCTACGTATGTAATGATGGTTTAGGATTAAAATCTGTAAATGTAATTTATCGCATTAACAGATTAAAATAAGAGAAAACTTTATAACTATCTCAGTAGATTCAGTTAAAGTATTTAGTAGAATTTAACACCCATTTATGATAAAAACTTTTGATAAATTAGGACTAGAAAAGAGTTTCCTTAAGCTGATACTTTCTATGTAAAACCAACCAACAAATAAACAAAAAAGCAAGCACCTTCCAAAAAGAAAAAAACTCATTCCCTTTTCAAGTCAGAAACAAAGAGCTACCCAGTATCACTGCTTATATTCAAAATTGTGTTGGAGATCCTAGACAACAGAGTAAGTCAAAACAAAGTCATAAGAAGTAGAAAAGAGGAAACATTATTTGTACATTACTTTTTTTTTTTTTTTTTTTTGGAAAACCCAAATCCAGAAAGTACTAGAAATACAGGGTTTAGTTAGGTAGCTAGGTATAACATTGATTTTCTGAAGCTAGTTGCATTTCTTTACAGCAGTAGTAACTAGAAAACCAGAAAACACCTTTTAGAATAGTAGTAATACCAGCTACCAAGGAAATTAACAATATATGTCAAAGACCTCTTTAAGAAAAAATTCTAAAGCATTAGTAAGAGATAATAACTAAGACCTCATTATAAATAGACATGTTCATGGCTAGGAAGACAATATCATAAAGATGTCATTTGTCTCTAAATAGACCTATAGATTCAAAGCTGGTCCAATCAAAATCCCACCAAGTTTTCTCATGAAACTAGTTAAGGTGATTCTGCATTAAAAGGTAAAAGAAAGCAAAGGGCTAGGACATTTCAGAAAATTAAGAGCAGGGATGTGGGCACTTGTCCTGCCAGATGTTAGGACTCACTATGAAGCCATGTTAATTAAAATAGCATGGTATTAGCTAAGGATGTACAGATTTCCCAATGGAATAGACTAGATTGCCCAGAAAAAGCCATGCATGGACTGAAGTCTGATATAAGAGAGAGACAGCACACCACAGTGGGGAAAGGAGTCTGATAATTAGAGCTAGAACAGTTGGTTATCTGTATGGAAAAAGGTGAAAATTAATCCCTATCTCATGCCATACATAGGAAAAGAAATTAATGTCTTAAATGTAAAAGACAAAAATTTACAACTCAGGAAAAAAAAGTAAAGACTACTTCTTAGACCTTGGGATAGACAAGGACTACTGAAGACACAAAGCCTTAACCGAAAGCGTTACTCATGAATTTGTCTATTAAAAGAGGTATTCTATTCACCAACAGATGCCATAAGGTATGTTTCTTCAAAGAAAGTGAAAAGATGAGTTACAAACTGGGAGAAGTTACAATGCAAATCAAGACCACAATGAGATACCATTTTATACTCATTCAATTGGCAAAAATTTTAAAGTCTGGTAATATCTAGTGTTGGAGGAATTCCACATAATCTCTTATAGGTTGCTGGTGTTAGCCAAAAGTGGTTCAATCCGAGGCCAGCCTGGTAGCATAGTGGTTAGGTTCACGTGCTGCACTTCGGCGGCCCGGGGTTTGCAGGTTCAGATCCTAGGCATGGACCTACACACCTCTCATCAAGCCATGCTGTGGAGGCGTCCCACATACAAAATAGAGGAGGATTGGCATGGATGTTAGCTCAGGGACAGTCTTCCTCAAGCAAAAAAAGAGGAAGATTGGCAACAGATGTAAGCTTGGGGCGATCTTCCTCTCACACACACACATACGCACACACACGCACAAGTGGTTCAATCGTTTGGAATATTTGGCATTACTTTTTAAAGTTGGACTTTCACACATCCTATAATCCAGAAATTTCACTCCTAAGTGTATACCTAAGAAAAACTTGCACATAGGTAACAGGGGACTTGTACAAGAATTTTCATAGCACTATTTACAAAAAGCAAAAACCCAGAAACAACCTAAGTCCCCACTGAAGAAGAATGGATGAATAAAATGTGGTGTATTCTTACTGTGGACTATTATACAGTAATCAAAACTAATGATGCCTAGTGACACAACAAAATAGAAATATAGTAAGCCTTCGAAGTATAGTAAGCAAAAAACATCTCAAAATATACGACATGCTCACCTATAAAAAGTAATAAAATACACTCTTTTATGCAAGTCATACAGATGTAATTTATATGAAGAGGAAGCAGGGTAGTGATGAGAAAATTCAGGATGATACCCTTAGATGAGTAGAGGCAAGGGATGTGGTACCATATGGTCAAGACCCCAACATTTTTGAGAGTAAGTAGGTTCTGATTGTAGGTTCGGAATGCTTACATTAGACATAACTAAAATCAGGCCGTGTGTAAACCAATGTTGAGGGTGTCATGAACCAAGGATTATGATTAATCAAATTTTCTGTACCTGAGGTCCAAAGTATTGAAAAAGTTAATTATAAAGCAGTTTTGATGACCACATTTTGAAATTGGAGGTTATGCATGAAATGGCTGTGGAATCAGCCTCAGCATTTAATTTGTAAATTACTTTTAAAAATTGTCACAAAAATCCATTAACACAAAGTATTTCAGCTTCACTACACACCTAAATACTAAAACAATAAATCACAAATTATCTTGTACTGTGGTCTTCATACACTAATTTGTCTGGGGTTTCTATGTTCAAGTCTAGCCAAGTGTCCTTTCCCTAATTTTCCTGGAATGCTAACTTTTGTATTGAGCAGTACAGTCTTGAAATTATTCCTTTACTCTAAGCAGAGTACTTCTTACTCAGAAGATGTTTTTCCCAATGTGAAAGACAATTTATACTAAACTGATAATGGCTAGACTTCCTCTTTTCTCGTAGAGTTTCTAGAACATCTAAATAGTCATTTTGGGGAATTAAGGAAAGAACCTGTGTAGTTTGTTGTGGTATTTTTTCAAAGACTGGCTTCCTGCCCTTCTGTTTTTCCTTTTTTATTAACACAGCATCAAGAGTAATTCAGAGAGCCAGTAGAATGGAAAGTCAGAAATGTAGAGATAAGAGATGGACAGACTCTAACCAACAAAAGACCTTAGCAACATCTGGAAACCTTTTTAGAGGATAGCCTGTTGGAGTCCCAAAAGGCCACTGACATATTTGTAATATTAAAAAGTTGCTCTATGAGAAAGGAAAGGGGGCCATTACTGCTGATCCCGTAGGCATTAAAAGAGGAAAGGAATCTTCTGAACAACTCTGTGCCTACAAATCTGATAACTAAGGTGAAATGGACCAATTTTTTGAAAGGTAAGATCTATCAAAACTCAAGGAGAAACAGATAATCTAATAGGTGTGTATCTGTTAAAGAAATTTAATCAATAATTGATTGCTTTACAAAAAAGAAAGCACCAGGCCCAGATGGTTTCAATGTGAATTCTACCAAACATTTAAGGAATAAATTATACCAATTCTCTACAATCTCTTCCAGAAAATAGGAACAGAGGAAATATTTCCTGATTCATTCTATGAGGCCAGTATTACCCTAATACCAAAACCAGACAAAGACATTACAAGAAAACTACTAACATCTCTTATGAACATAGTTGTAAAAATCCTCAACAAAATAGCAAATTGAATCCAATAATGTATTAATTATACACCACAAACAAGTGGGATTTATTCCAAGTAAACAAGGCTGGTTCAACATTTGAAAATCAACTAATGTAATCACATCGATAGGCTAAAGAAGAAAAATATATTGATAGATGCAGAAAAAACATTGGACAAAATTCAACACCTTTATGATGAAAACTCTAAAAACTAAGACAACAGAGAAGCTTTCTTAACTAGATAAAAAAAATCTACAAAAAACCTAGTTAACATCATATTTAATGGTGAGAAACTAAATATTTTCCCCCTAAGACTGAGAACAAGACAAGGATGTCCTTTCTCACCACCACTCCTATTCCACATTGTACTGAAATTCCTAGCTAATGCAGTAAGACAAGAAAAGGTATACAGATTGGGAAGAAAAAAAACTGGTCACAGGTGACGTGATTGTCCAGGTAGAAAATCCCAAAGAATCAACATAAAAGACCCTGGAACAAATAAGTGATTGTAGCAAGATTGCAGGATGCAAGGTTAATATACAAAAGTCAATTGATTTTGTAAATACCAGCAATGAAAAATTTAAATTTGAAATTACACCATTTACATTGGTACCAACAAAAATATGAAATAAGTATAAATCTAACAAAATATGTACAAGACCTATGTGAGGAAGACTACAAAACTAATGAAAGAAATCAAAGAACATCTAAATAAATGGAGAGCTATTCCATGTTCGTTGATAGGAAGACTCAATATTGTCAGTTCTTCCCAACTTGATCTATAAATTCAACACAATTCCAATCAAAATCTCAGCAAGTTATCTTGTGGATATTGACAAAAGTGATTCAAAAGTTCATATGGAAAGGTAGAAGGTCCAGAATAGCCAACACAATATTGAAGAAGGACAAAGTCATAGGGCTGACACTACCTGACTTCAAGACTTACTGTAAAGCTACAGTAATCAAGACTGGCATTCATGGAAGAATAGACAGATGAATGGAATGGAACAGAGAGCCCAGAAACAGACCCACAGGTATACAGTCAACTGATCTTTGACAAAGGAGCAAATACCATTCATGGAGAAAAGATAGTCTTTTCAACCAATGGTGCTAGACCAACTGGATGTTCACATGTAAAAAAAATGAATCTAGACACAGACCTTGAACCTTTCACAAAAATAACCTCAAAATGGATCAAAGACCTAAATATAAATCACAAAACTATAAAACTTACAGAAAATAAGAGAAAATCTAAGTGACTTTATGTTTGGCTATAACTTTTTAGATAAAAAACACCAAAAGCACAATTTATGAAAGAAAAAATTGTAAGTTGGACTTCATCAATGTTAAAAATTGCTCTGCAAAAAACACTTCAGAGAATGAAAAGACAAGCCAAAGACGGGGAGAAAATATTAGCAAAACATATCTGATAAAGAACTTTTATCAAAATACACAAATAATTCTTAAAAGTTAACCATAAGAAAACAACCCAATTTAAAAATGAGCAAAAGACCTGAACAGACACCTCATCAAAGAAGATATATAAAGGGCAAATAAGCAAATGAAAAGATGCTCCACATCATAGGTCATTGGGGAATTGCAAATTAAAACAACAATGAGATACTACTACATACCTAGTAGAATAACTTAAATCCAAAATACACCACCAAATGTTGTTGAGGATGTGGAGCAACAAGAATTCTCATTCATTGGCAATGCAACATGGTACAGCCACTTTGGAAGACACTTTTAGCAGTTTCTTAAAAGCTAAACATAGTCTTACCCTACGACCCAGCAATTGCATCCTAGGTATTTGTCCAAATGAGTTAAAAACTATTTCCACACAAAAACCTGTACACAAATGTTTTTAGCAGCTTTATTCATAATTGCCAAAAATTATGAAGCAACCAAGATGTCCTTCAGTATGTGAATGGGTAAATGAGCTATGGTACATCTATATAATGGAAGTGTATTCAGTGATAAAAAGAAATGAGCTATCAAGGCACAAAAATACATGGAGGAAACTTAAATGTATATTGCTAACTGAAAGAAGCCAGCCTCAAAAGGCTAGCAACTATTATGATATTCTGGAAAAGGCAAAACTATAGAGACAGTAAAAGAGTGGTGGCTATGGGTTCACGTGGCAGAAGGAATGAATAGGTGAAGCACGGGGGATTTTTAGGGCAGTGAAACTAAGTCTGTATGATACTGTAATAGTGGATACATGACTATGCATTTGTCAAAACTCATAGAACTGTACAACACAAAGAGAGGAACCCTAATGTAAACCATGGACTTTACTTAATAATAATGTATCAATACTGGTTCATCAGTTGTAACAAATGTGCCATACAAATTCAAGATGTTAATAATAGAAGAAACTGTGTTGGGGTAGGGGGTATATGGAAACTCTCCATATTTTCTGCTTAATTTTTCTTTAAACCTAAAACTACTCTAAAAAATAAAGTGTATTAATTAAAAACACAAAGTGGCTCTCCTCTGACGGTAGGTTCAGATAACTCTGTAGAGACCCCTGAAGAAGATAGGTATGTTTGGGCTGGTTCTTCTGGCTCTCTGGTTTGGTCTACGTTTAGGTAGCATAGCGAATCTTGCACTCCTTTAAAAAAAAAGTCATGTTCAATTTCAGGGCCATGGGACACCACTACAGACAGCAGCAGAGTATATAGGTGTGCTGTCTAGTGTAGTAGCCACCAGCCGTATGTGGCTTTTTAAATTTAAATTTAAAGCAGTTAAAATTAAATAAAATGAAGACTTTGATTCTTCATTCACTAGTAACATTTCAAATGCTCTAGTGGCTCTGGATTGGATACCACAGATATAGAACATCTTCATCATTGCAGAACATTCTATTAGACAGCGATGGTCTAGCCCAGTGTATTATGTCCAGGTAGCTATGCTGATTTCCCTCAATGTACAAGAAGGAGCCCCATGAACTGATGGCAGAAAGAACAGATTTGGGTCACTCCCCTCAAAAGGAAGCGCAGGCATGGTAAACACTGAAGCTTTAGCTTCCCCTGGTCTGTCCAGCACAGAGGGATGGCATAGAGGGATTTCCAGTAATAAGCCAGGAAGGCAGATGGCAGACTAGGAGTAGAACTTTTGGTCCGGAAGCCTTAGGTGAGAGATAAGCAGGTCTAAACTCGGTGCTATATTCCTGGGTTATCTTAGGCAGGAGGGAGCAGAGACGTTTATGAGAGACGTATTTTAGTGTGCAGTTAGTGTTGACAGAGGAAAGCGATGTTTGGGGAGACAGGCACTGAGAATTATCTATTTACCTAAGCCAAACAGGTTGAATACAGAGTACATGTTAAGTATCAAAATTTCTCTGCATTTCTGGGTGCAGGGTTGGACTCACAGCTCTAGCTCAGAAAAGCCCTGAAAATTCAGATGGGAAAAGGAAAAATTTGTATGGGAAAACTCTTCAATATGTATTCATGCAAGAAAGTAAAACAAAGTTATAAGTACCTTGTTGAAATTACAGAGAAGAATAATCTGAAAAGTTGCCTGTGCTTTGATAACAGTAAGTGAAAACTTATTGTATGATAACATTACTATCTAGTCAATTGTCAATGATACTCTATTTAACATGCTGCCCATTGTTTGTGGGTCATTCAGATCCAGCTTAAATCCAAAATGGCTTTGAGGCAGTATTCTATCAAAATATGGATACAATAGGACCCGAAACAGTTAAAGCAGACGAAAGACAGAAAGAAAGAGGGCAGGAAGAAAATTTTTTATATTGCAAAAACCCCAGGCCTGGTTGAGCTGGTTCATCTGGCTCTGCTTCAAAGAAGTCAAGAAAAAGAGGGAACTGTGATAGAGACCAAGCATTTAGCGAGGTAAATGTCTTCTCTTCTTAAGGCTTGTGCTCAGAAATGTCTATTGTACACGGCTTATAGTGGACACTGTGTGTTTGGCATGTATATCATACATTTCAGCATCAGAGGAATAGATGTCGTGTGCAAACACGAGTGACATTCTGTTCTCTCAAGGGAGCTCAACATTTAGAGGACCCTGGAACTGCACTCAAGTAATTCAAGTGCAAGTAGAGTGGGGAGAAGGGGAATAGATGGACTTCTGAGTATCGCACAAAAAAAGACCACCCCACTCGGCTCCCAGTGCAGGCAGTGTCCATGTCCTGCTTATCTGAATGGCAACCGTCAGCTTCTTGGAGCCCTTGCAAGATATCCGTGCCTTGGATTCAGAAAGCCCTTTCCCAGTTCTCCTGTGAAGGAGTACAGGGCATGCTGTGTGAATGAGGCCTGCAGTGTAACCGCTGAAGCCTCTAGTGTTAGCATCGATGCTGCGTTCTAGCATCCACGGAGGCACCACATTTGGTGCTGCAGAGGCTCAAACCAGCCCTGAGTGATGGAGGTGCTAAAACTCAATTCCCGTCCTGAAGGCGTCCACACCCTTTGACAACAGGCATTTACCCTCGGACAACAGTGTAGGAAAAGGAAAACATTCTGTGCGTGCAGATCTTCACCGCTCCCTTATTCTTACAATCCAAAACACCGCAACTTCTTCAGCCAGTGAAAATGATAATAATGAAGTCTATCTGGCCACAAGGAAGAATGTTCAGGAGAAAAATGTAGGCAGACTGAAAAATTGCCTCTAAGTAAAGTTCACAAAAATCATGTGCACACAAACGGAGCCTGTAGGATGGTGGGATTATGGGCATTTTTTCCTTAAAATTCTTTCTTAGAATTGTTGTAATGTACAGGCTCAACACACCCCCTCCCAAAAAAGGAGGAAGAAAAGAAAATATAGTGTGTTTGCAAGTTACTTCAAATGTTTTTTTTCCAAATAGAGAACAGCTTTGGTGTTTTCAGACATTATATATAATTAGTGGGTTGGCAAGTCTATTTTAAAACTATGAAATCTTACTCCCCCTTCAACTATCTTATGCCCACACCCCTTCCCACACACACTTCTGCCCCGCCCCCTTCACCCAAAAAGGTTTTTGGTTTTCTCTTTGCAGGCTTTTATCATCTAGGCTTTCATTAGCTTGCGTGTATTCAGTGGAAGCTCCTGGCCCATCACCGCTCACATGGCACACTCTCAGTAAAAGAGGAACTGAAGCTGCTGTGGTGCTGCTATATCTTCCGCAGCAGGGGGGCAACTCTCCTCTTTTCCCCTTTATGGAACCTACCAGAACAAGTCAGACCACCTACCACTGCCAGACACTTCCCTTCATCCCTCCCCAAGGCAGACTTAACCAAAACTGAGCTCTGCCCTTGGCAAAGCCACTCAGGGTGGGAGATGAGAGCCAAGAGGCTGGGCAGGACTGAGCCCCTTACAGGGTGATCACAGAGTGATCACAGCAGCTTCGGTCATCTCAGGGCCTAGGAAGAGGGGCTCAGTCGCCTGCCCTACTTGTAATATCCCACATCTCAGGCCTTCTGGTTTCAGGCCCTTTCATCTCACATTATCCTACCAGCTTCCAGCCTCCAAGCCAAACTGCAGGGCAGCCTCCCTAACCCTGCATTCACTGTGCCTTTCCTCAAGGACCTTCAGGGAACCCTTGCCCCACTGCTGGCTACTATTTTTTTTTTTTTTGCTGAGGAAGACCTGCTCTGAGCTAACATCCATTGCCAATCCTCCTCCTTTTTTTGTTTTCCCCAAAGCCCCAGTAGATAGTTGTATGTCATAGTTGCACATCCTTCTAGTTGCTGTATGTGGGACGCAGCCTCAGCATGGCCAGAGAAGTGGTGCGTCGGTGCGCACCCAGGATCCGAACCCGGGCCGCCAGTAGCGAGCGTACGCACTTAACCGCTAAGCCATGGGGCTGGCCCTGCTGGCTACTTTTCTAACTCTGCTAGGATCCCACCTCATCCTGGCGGGTTAAATGTGTGCCTGAAGCCCTCACACAGACCACTCTCATGTGTGTTCCCAGCGTCCTGGCTGTAACGTTGGCTCAAAAAATTCCAGCTGACTACACATGACTGATTACAGACAACAACTTGAATCTGCCCTAACATTCTTTCTTTTCCTTCCTTCTTTTTTCCCTCTCTCCTTCCTTTCTTCCATTTTTCCTTCCTTCCTTCCCTACTCTGTCTCTCTCTCCCTTTCTCCTTCCCCCTCACTCTTTTTCTTTCTTCCTCTTCCTCTTCCCTTCCTTCTCCTCCTTCCTCACCTCCTCCTCCTCTTCCTTCTTTACATTAGTCACTCACAATTTTAATACTTTATTCTAATTACAAGTTATTTGGTACACACTTTACTGCTGATCTTGTTGAAAAGGCAGAGATGTTTAGACAGCGGAAGATAGGGAGGAACTGCTTGGAGACTTGGGACTGGCTGTTGACACATGTGTGCTTTGAAGAATAAGATGATTTAAACCAATTTAGGGAGGAGGACAGTGGATGAGAGGTGAAATGGGGCAAGACATTGCAGTGAAGGGGTTGCAACTTCTTATTTACTTTTATTTATTTATTTATTTGTCTGTTTATCATTATTATTCATAAAAAATGTTTTTGAAGAGAAAGGGTCATTTTTACAAACCTTGGGATGGTTCTGCAACCTTTAAAATATTCTTTAAAAATAATTTCTAGGATATTGGCTTAAATTTGTTTTCAAATTTATTTTTAGTCAGCTCTGCTTGTGTATCCATTAATTTATTAACTTTTGACTCTACTGTCGTAAGAATTCCAAAGCAAGTTAGTCAAAAATCAGTGTTTCAAATACTGGTTTGTGTATTGATAAGTATTGTGCAGCCTATACTCTTATAATTTTACAAGAATAATTTTTAGATTTTTAAGAAATCTGCGTTTATATTATAAACTTATTTCCAATCAGTGACGATCACTTTACCTTTACAGTGCCATCCTCTCCTTTTTTGATTGTCTTCATAAAGAAAAGCAAAGCACAGAAACAAAGGAATGGCTGGCTTTCTAGTTGGATGTCCCTGTGGGAAAAAATAGTTAATTGATCACTAATTCCGTGCCAGGCATTATTTGACCATCACAGAAATCCCCGAGCAGGTATTATTATTACTACCTCTCTTTTACAGGTGAGAAAACTGATAATTGGAGAACTTGCCCAAGGCTAAGACTTAGTTACTGCCAGAGGTGGATCTCAACTCCTCGCCCATTTAGCTATGACCATCTGCTTTGGAAAGAGGATTAAGATGTAAATTTGTTCTCTCTCTCTCTTTTCTTTCCTTTTTTTCTCGCTCCCTCTCTCTCTTTTCTCCCTCCCTCTCTCTCTTTCTCTTTACACACAAACATATATAGTCTCCATATGCTAGGCACAAGCGCTCCACAATTAATTCAATTCTTGTATCAACTCGGTGAAGCAGGAACTATTATCACCAATATTATAAGAGAAGAAAGCTTAGGCTGAAAGAGGTTAAGTAACTTGTCCAAGGTCCAAAAGCTTGTCAACGTCATTTTAACACTGGAATGTGACATAAACAGGTGGGTTATACTTAGAAGATTAATTCTCATTAATTGAGCCTTCCAAACAGGCACGATTGTTCTTTTCATCGATAAAGTGGAAGTGTCATGGCTGACAGATTAGCATGGTTTATGAAGGCAGAATGGACGCGCCTGGAAGTATCCTTCGAGCCCAGGAGGCAGCGCCTGGGGTGAGTGTCTGCTGTGTCAGGGAAACCGACAAGAATTCTGTTGAGCTGAAAAGCAGGGCACGCAGCCGGGACAAAACGAGGCTGCATCCACCCAGGGCAGAGCCTTAAATGCCAAGCTGGGTATTGCTCTCGGTAAGACCGAAGGCCCTGCACCGGGAGCTGGACAGTCTCCCGGGAGGTGGACGCGGGGAGGAGGACGCTCAAAGAGGGACGGGTATTGTAGAGGGGCGGGGCCCACGGGGCGGGGCTCACTGGGGGCGGGGCCAACGGAGAGGCGGGGCCCACGGGGGCGGGGCTCACTGGGGGCGGGCCGCGGGGGCGGGGCCAACGGAGAGGCGGAGCCCACGGGGGCGGGGCTCACTGGGGGCGGGCCCGCGGGGGCGGGGCTCGCGGAGGGGCGGGTTTCGTAGAGGAGGCGGTCCGCGTCCGTGCTGTGTCACCCGGACAGCTCTAGGGGGCCGGGCCTGAGGGGTCAGAGTCCGCAGGGGTCGTGATCCGGCCGGACCACCCCGGCAGAGTCCAGTCTTGCTCGCAGCCCGCCGCCCGCCGCCCTGCTCCGTGCCTGCCAGCATGTCGTTCGTCCCGGTGGCCGCGGATTCTGACTTCCCCATCCACAACCTGCCCTACGGCGTCTTCTCCACCAAAAGCAACGTGAGCTGCTGCACTCGGCCTCGGGCGCGGGGAGGGAGGGCGTCCCCTCCGCCGGGCCCCCACTCCGCCTTCCCCCTCCTCGGGCCTTCGCCCACCCCTCCACCTCCCGCCAGCACCCGACCGAAGAGGACGTCAGGCCTGTCGTTTCCCTGCGAGACGCCTCTTGCGAAGACCCCCGGTGTCATTCGGGGCCTGAGGAGCCTCGCCTCGCATTTCCGTCCTGAGGAGTGCGATGGGGGCGGAGCGGAGGCAGGGGCCATTTTTCTCTTGAGCCGGTCGTGGAGAGGGCATGTGGGTTCGAATCCCGCCCGGTACCTTCCTAGATGTGCAAGTTATTGAACCTCTCAGCCTTAGTTTCTGCAGGTTTGTATGAGAATGAAGTGCAAAATGAAATGGAATATATAAATCTCCCTCCCAGGCAGGCAGAGCAAATTCGATTATTGTTACCGACGAGTTTCTGAAGTGCACAATCATTCTGCCTACTCCAAGGTTATTGGGGTGTGTTTCCTTCCCCCAAGACACCACATTGTGGCCGGTTGTTCATCTCTCAGGTTAGCTCCCAACCCTAGAACCCGGGATGTATTAATTGACCCCAGTATTTTTAGTAGCTTAGAGGGATGAGCGCATTTGCTGGCAGTAGAGCTGTGGGGTCTAAGATGTCAAGTTTCTTTGCCTGCAGCTGAAATTCTTTCAGCTCCTGTTTTGGGCTCCCTGACATCCCCTTGCTGATCAGAAGAAGCCCTTTTGGGCAGAGAAATGAACTTTCACTTAGTACTTTCACTTAGTAGTCAGATTGGTAGAAAGAAATTTTTGAAAACGGGGGGTTTATCAACAAATGTATGAGAAGGTCCCTGGGTGGGGAAAGCAGATTCCCATGGATTTGTTCATGGTATTTTTTTGGCTTAGATTTCTGCTCCCAGCTTTAAAGGTGCATTCCTGATTCAGCTCTGTAAACCATAGAACCCCAGAATCTGCTTGCACCCAACAGTATTCAGGAACTGTTTGCTAAATGGAGCTCCTGGCAATCGGCCCCTTCCTGGAAAGGGGCTTCCCTTCCCCCGGTGGCCCATCGTTGGCCCCAACTGGTTGACCTTTTGTGGGCCTGCCTGCAGAAAATGCCTTGTTCTAGGAGAGTCATTGTGTGGTTTCACAACTGCCAGGCCTGACCAGATGTTGCAAGGATGCAAAAAATTAACACTCAGTCCCCTAGAGGGACACAGATGCAAATAGGAGGCAAGTTAAACCTTAACCTGTGTTAGCTAACCACTCCGCTGGCAGCCCTCCCTCTGCGCTCCTCTAACATTCTGCGCTCAGCACTGGGGTCCTCACCTCTCCTGAGAGTACAAACCAATTAGACAAAAACATTTGCGAGGGCCTGATGGGGTTCTCTGACTTGCTTTTCCAGAGGAATCTGGAATTAATGTCCCTTAGAGTGTGGCTAGTGGCCTTCAGACATGGTGCCCCTGCTGTTTTCATATCAGAATGTGATTCGAATGTGTCATATTAGAATTAGGGACAGCCACAAGGGAGGTCTGGGAGAGAGAGCCCCTTCCTACTGCCATCTGAAGGGAGATCTGGACTGGGGAGTTGGCCCCGTTGGCATTCCAGAAGGCTCGGGGCCTTCAAGCGGAACAGGCCTCGTCTGAATCTATCATTGCAGGCGTTGCACATTCTAAGGCTGGTGGCTGCCTCTCCAGGCTGGTCTAGTTGCCAAGGCAAAGCCTCCCCTTTCCCCCTGCTGGCAGCCAGCCCTTTATAATTTGGGTAGAACAATAGTGAACTAATCCAGCAATCACTTCATTCATTTTTTTATTCAGTGAATGCTTATGAACCCCAACTCTGGGTCAGACCCTGGGCTGGGAGTTGGGGATCAAAGACACACGAGACACCCTCCCTCCATCTTGGGTTGCTCATGGACTGGTAGAAAGTATAATGGCTCTATCTGAAGACTCAATCTCAATTCTGAGATACAGGAATTGTAGTAGTCTGGAGCTGACTGCCAAGTTATTAAGTTCCTGTGGTCCGGCCCTGCCTCTGCCTCCTGGCTCTCTGTCCTCTCTGGCCAAATTGGCTGCCTTTCATTTTCTAGAATATTCTAAGAGCAGTTTCCTGCCTCAGGACCTTAGCACGTGTTGTTCCTTCTGTCTAGAATACTCTTTCTTCTACTCTATACATGCCTGATTCCTTCTCACTCTTCAGGACTCAGCTTAAATGTCACCTCCTCAGAGACGTCCCCTAAGCATGCTCACTGAATGAGCCCCCCACTGCACCCCAGCCATGGCTTTTATCTGTCACCACACCCTGGGTTTCCTTTTGCTTCTAGAGGGCGGGAACCAAGTTGCTCCCCTTTCCCCAGTGCGTTAGCAGCCTTAGTGTGTTACTGGTATGGAGTAGGTGCTCCATAAATGGTTTTGTCTCAATGAATGTCTACCCTCGTATTGAGAGATTAATTAATTGAATTCTCACAACAAAGCTGCCATTGTGTTACTGTCCCCATTTTACACATGAGGAAACTGAGGCTCAGAGGGGCCAAGGATCCTGCTCCAGGTCTCACAGCCAGTAAGGCAGATTTGTGTTGGAGTCCACATTTGTCACCGTCCAAACCTGATGCTTTTCCCTCTTTGTCCAGCTGGGAGTTGGGTAAAGCTTTCCTTTGGACAGCTCTCTATCAGATGTGACCAAATGTTACAGAACAGAGGCAGTGCACATTTATTCTCTTAAAGTTAGACAAGTGGGATATCTCTCCTAGTTTGTCTCCTTCAGGTTATTCATGGGAACCTGAGGCCCTGAGAGGACCAGCGACTTGTCCAAAGTGACAGGATGGTGAGTGACAGAGCAGGCAGAACTCAGGGATCCCGGGTCCCAGCCGGGAGCCCCTTCCAGTCCAGCGCTGAAGAAAATAACTCTCAACATTTAAAGTAGAGGGACTCTGTCTCTCAGGCTATTTTTCCGGGTCCTCAGGTCACAGTTTGGAGCACAAAGGCATCTTCTTGCCTTTGTTTCCCGTCTCTGCTTTGCAGCTGAGGAAGCAGGCAGCCATGCTTGTGACCAGGTCTTGGAGGTTGCTCAAGGGTGGTGGCTCCTTCCTGCCTTCAGCTGGGTGTGGGGGCCATGGTCAGAAAAATGGCCCAAGGTTCTGCCCTGCATATCCCCTGAGTGGGCGGCACTGGGCTCCAGGTGGCCCAGCTCCTTGCCCATCACAGCAATTGCCATTTTCCAGAGGGGGAGACTGAGGCCCTAAGCAGTGGAGCTGAGAGTGACTAGCCAGGCTCTCCAGGCAGCCTTCCCCGGGGCAGGGTCTGCCTGGGGCCTCAGGGCCAGGTGAGGGTGTGGCTCTGTCTACCCCGGTCACAGGGGCTGATGTGCACGGAGAGATGGCCATCTTCTCTCAGCCCATGGAGATAAGCAGCCTGTGGAGATGAGGCCAGCCAGTAATCCCACCTCTAAGCTCCCTGAAATTGAAATGGCAAAGCTGGTCATTCAGGAGAGCTGGAAGCCAGGCTCAGGACAGAGACCCTGGAGGTCAACTCTGCAGACGTGCTCTCGGGTTCCTTGTTGACGGGCAAAGCTCAGGGTCATGGGGGCAAAGGCTAGACTTTGCCAAATATTTGAGACATCTGCATAGTCAGAGCTGAAGCTGGGATTTGATGGTGTGGAAAGGAACTTTCCCTGCACGTTCTGAGAAGTCTGGCTTGTGCTCCCTCATGACCTGAGCTCTGCTCTGTTTGAGCCACAGCAGAGCTCATTAATCCAAACCCCTGGCCCTCAGCACTGTGCATGGGGCCCTCTCTGCTCTGCTGTGCAAAGGAATTGCCCTGAGTGAAGGCCTAGGTTAAGTCTGAGAAATAATCCAGCTGTGGTGAGGTGGTGAGCTCCTCATCACCAGAGGCATTTAAGCAACACCTGAGGAACTTTGCTGGGGACTTTGCCTGGATAAGGGGCTTGGACTAGGCCATCTACACCTTCCCCACTCCAAAGGGTGTATGATTTATTTCCAATTCAGCGAACAGAGATTCTTTTCCCTTCTCATCCTAGAGGCAGAGATGACACTAGGTTCTGCCTGGGCAGAGATCACAGGGGCATTTTCAGCCCATTGGGAGGCAAAGGGAGCTAGGCTATGGTGCTAAGGATCCAGTTCCTCAGTCCCTCTCCATAGAGGGGACCCATGGGCTCTTAAATAGACAGACTTTCTGTGTAAATGAGCCACTGCTGGTCTAAGGCTTTCCCCAGTGCTGACCACACCGTCTTCCTCCAGCCAAGACTGAGGATTGGCGTGGCCATTGGCGACCAGATCCTGGACCTTAGTGTCATTAAGCACCTCTTCACCGGGCCTGTCCTCTCCAAACACCAGGATGTCTTCGAGCAGGTAGGACTTTGTGACATGGCTTGCCCCCTATCTCAGCCCCGTTTATTGCAAATGCCACCAAAAAAAAAGCTCTTTGCCTTCCATTTCTTTTCTTTTTTTTTTTTTGTGAGGAAGATCAGCCCTGAGCTAACATCCATGCTAATCTTCCTCTTTTTGCTGAGGAAGATCGGCTCTGAGCTAACATCTATTGCCAATCCTCCTCCTTTTTTTTTGTTTCCCCCAACGCCCCAGTAGATAGTTGTATGTCATAGTTGCACATCCTTCTAGTTACTGTATGTGGGACGCGGCCTCAGCACGGCTGGAGAAGCGGTGGCTCGGTGTGCGCCCGGGATCCGAACCTGGGCTTCCAGTAGCGGAGCGCGCACACTTAACTGCTATGCCATGGGGCCGGCCCTCCCTTCCATTTCTTTTTTTTTTTTTTTTTTATAATTTTATTTATTTATTTTTCCCCCAAAGCCCCAGTAGATAGTTGTACGTCATAGTTGCACATCCTTCTAGTTGCTGTACGTGGGACGCGGCCTCAGCATGGCCGTAGAAGCGGCGTGTCTGTGCGCGCCCGGGATCCGAACCCGGGCCGCCAGCAGCGGAGTGTGCGCGCTTCACCGCTAAGCCACGGGGCCAGCCCTCCCTTCCATTTCTGATAGAGGTAGTGCCTTCAGAGGTCTGGAGAGATTTTACTTGGATAAGGCTGGGGTTGTTCTGAGATAGACGAGCTGTCTATCAGGACAGGAAGTGGCCTTGGGACACCTCGGAGGTGTCAGTCTCTCTGCAGTCCTGGGCCTTTCCCAGCCTCTCTGAGATGAGGCTCTCCAGAAACTGGTTAATTTCCTCATTAAACCCTGAGCCTCTGACTGTGCGAGGTGCCTGCTGGGCTCTCTGAGGGAAGGAGCATGGGCCCTGCCCTCCAGGTCCGCAGATACGGCCCGGGAGGAATGGACAGCTGGTGCCAAGTGTCGTCTGTGTTGCCACCATTTAGGAGGCAGCCTGAAGTACATGTCCATGTGGGATGGATGTGAATTGACTTCCCTGTAAATGGTCAGATGCTTTGATGTGCATCTTCCCATTCCTGAGTCAGGAGGGAGAGTGATATTTATTGAGCACCTTCTGTGTGCCAGGAACTTTACACACATCCTCTCCTTCGGTCCCCACAATGACCCTCTGGCATAGGAATTGGAATCCTCATTAGATGGATGAGGACCTGAGCAGTGAAATGAGATGCGATTCTTCAAGGTCACATGGCTAGAAGGATTGGAGCTGGGGCTGGAACTCTGGCCCTCAGAATCCACTGGAGATTGTCTGCCCAAGAAACCTCTTCTTAACTTACATGAAGGGGATTGGTTTAGGCTGCGATAGCCCTGCAGACTGGAGTGTGCCTCCACTGGAGGAACGCAGCCCCCTTCAACTGCAGGCCAGGCCAAGCTTAACTGGGCTGCTGTCCCAGATAGCAGCTCCTGGGTTTTGCGTTGTCTGCAAGTCCATGAGAGGATGAAGCCCCACCAGGAGAGGTGATGCCTTTCCCCAGTTTGATGAACAGATGACAGAACTAAGGAACAAAGGTCTGTGAGTTTGAGTGAACTGGAGATGAGTGACAGGGGCCCTGGCTGGCTGGCTGGCCAGCCTCTCTCCCATTGACAGGAGGGATCCTGCCCAGGGCTTTCCCATGCATGGTCTTCTTTCTCCCTGTTTTGGTTCTAGCCAACTCTCAACAGCTTCATGGGCCTGGGTCAGGCTGCCTGGAAGGAGGCAAGAGGATTCTTGCAGAACTTGCTGTCTGCCAGCCAAGCCAGGCTCAGAGATGACACGGAGCTTCGGAAGCAGTGAGGAGCGCGTGGACATTGGTGGGCGGGGAGAAGAGGACAGTGTGGTAGTCAGGGCCATTCTGAGTCACCACTTGGCTGCCTTGGCCTCAGCCAGTCCCACCCCAGGCTGCATGTTGGTGGGAGGGCTCTGGGCTGACTGGGATTACCTCTGTCCCTGGACAGGAGTGGCCAGGTGAGGCCCCCTGGCCCAGTCCCTTGCTCACTCAGCCGTTCCTCATCAGCATCGTCTGTGTCCTTGTCTGGTTTCCAGTAGGAGTAATGTAGCCTGTTTCCTAGAGTGGAACATAGAGGCAGAGAAGAGGCATCCCGGCTTTTGTGGGTGGACGCGCTCCCTAGTGTGGCCCATGTCGGCCCAGCCCTGGCCCCAGGCCAGCCAGGAGGTTTCACTGGAGATTGTGAGCAGGATTCTGGGGATGGTGTGGGCTGAGCCTGCGGGTGGGTGACCAGAGCAGGGACCCCGCTTCGCCGCTTGCTCGACCTTGAAGTCCCTGGTTCTGTGTTTCAGCGCGTTCACCTCCCAGGCTTCTGCCACGATGCATCTTCCCGCCGCCATAGGTGAGTAGTCTCTTTCCTAGACGTGCCTGGAGCAGCTTAGTGGGCCAGGATGGCTGGCCAGGTCCCTTGGTCCCTGCTTCCTGGTGGGGCAGGTAATGGAGGAGGAGTTCTAGAGCTGTTACCCCCTCCCCGTCGCTGACCCAGGCGTTGACTCAGGCCGTGTCTAAAGGCCAGAGCTCTCACCGAGGGTAGTTGCTGGCTGCTCAAGTTTGCAGTTGGCTGCAAGGCTCCCTGCACAGCAGATCGCTCTCTTTTCCCCAAAGGCTGTGGGGGAAGTGCCCTCAGCTCAGTCCATGAGTCAGCAGTTTTGAAGAAGGAGGCCAGAGGTCCTGAAGGGCCCCAGTTTGAGCCCTTGGCAGGGTGTCTGTTTGGAGTTTCAATCAGGAAATTGGAGTTGACCAAACTCTCTTACCCTGAAGCAGAGAGAGGCAGGATCAGCCTGAGGCAGAAGGCTCCTCCCTGCTTGTCCACCAGCCCCCTCGGTGCTTGCCTTCTTGGTTTCCTGGGCACCTGTGTGCTGAGAGGCTGGCTGGTCTGGCCAGCTCCTTCCGGAAGACGGGGCTGCGGCCAGGGCCCTGGTAGGCCTTCCTGCTGTCTCTGCCCTGGTTTCTGTGGCCCTTGTCCTAGAACAGCCCCCAGAAGCCTTCCTTGTGGCTGATCTATGTACAAAAGACAGGCGCACCCAGGTTCAGGATTTGCTTACCCTCATCTAAGAGTTTGAGGATTAAAAACAGTTGAAATGCTGTGCTCAGAAGCTCATAGCTCAAGTCAAAACCCAAGTGTGATAAGAATCGTCCACTTTCTACTCAGCATCCACTGGCTCCCTGACGAAGGACTTCACTCCCCTTTCTCCCTCTCCTTTCATCTCCTTTCTCTGGGTTCTATCTTTTCTCGACTTCTTTCTAAACCCTCTCCCCTACCCGCCTTTGTTTTTTTTTTTTTTTTTTGTGAGCAAGATCAGCCCTGAGCTAACATCCATGCCAATCCTCCTCTTTTCGCTGAGGAAGACTGGCCCTGGGCTAACATCCGTGCCCGTCTGCCTCTACTTTACATGGGACGCCGCCACAGCATGGCCTGACAAGCAGTGAGTCGGTCCGCACCCAGGATCCAAACCTTCGAACCCTGGGCTGCTGAAGTGGAGCACGCACACTTAACCACTACGCCACTGCGCCCGCCCCTCAACCCTCTCTGCTTTTAAACAGCTTCACTGAGGTATAATTTCCATATCCCACAATGCCCCATTGTAAGTATATGGTTTAATGAGCTTTAGTCAATACATACGTTGTGCAGCCATCCGCACAATCCCATTTTAAAGCACTCATCACCCTAAATAGTGCCCTTGTGCCTGTTTGCAGTCCTGCTTCCACCCCTAGGTAACCACTGTCTGCCGCTATAGGTTTACCTCTGCTAGAAATTTCATATAAATAGAATCATGCCATATGTAAGTCTCTTGTGTCTATCTCAACTGGTATTTCCCCTCAGTATTACATTCTTTCCCTTATTTATTTTTTCATAACACGTTTTTTTTTTTGGTGAGGAAGATTGGCCCTGAGCTAACATCTGTTGACAATCTTCCTCTTTTTGCTTGAGGAAGATTGTCCCTGAGCTAACATCTGTGCCAACCTTCCTCTACTTTGTATATGGGACGCCACCACAGCATGGCTTGATGAGCGGTGTGTAGGTCCACGCCCAGGATCCGAACCCACGAACCCCGGGCCGCGGAAGCGGAGTGTGCGAACTTAAACCACTATGCCACTGGGCTGGCCCCAACATGTATTTTTTTATTAAATAAAAAAAATAAGCTTTATTGTTAAGGAGGTTTTTAAAATAATTTTTTTAAATTGTGATAAAATATAACGTAAAATGTACCATCTTAATGATTTTTAAGTGCACAGTTTGGTGGTCTCAAGTACACGGCATTGTCCCCCACATCATTGTCAGCCTTTTGGAACAGCATGCCCTCCCCCCTGAACTAGTCTGCAGGCACCTCCAGGGTGGGGGCTGGCCTTCCTCTCGCTCTACCTAACAGCCTGGCCCGGACGTCACCGTCTCCAACCCCCTTTAAGTGATCCTGATATAGACTTGTACATATATACAGAAAACAAACGAACAAGAGGCAGAAACTGTTAATTTTTTTTTTAGTTTGGCGGGAATGCTCTGAAAGGCTGTGCTGGCTCTGCCCTGGGTTCCTGGCAGGGCAAGTGGGTCTTATTACAAAATACACTACTGTGTTGTTCTAAAGTAAATGCTGGAGGGATAGACACTTATACTGCACTTCGTAGTTTATGAGACACGTTCTTGTAATTTTTTAAAAGATTGTTATTTGAAAAAGATTCGATCTTTGAGTCTGCTTTGATCCTCTCTAATGAGAAATTGAGTTGAAATAGCTATGGCAGGGCAGCAGCGACTCCCAGTGGGGGCAAGGGAAGGAAATTTATTTTGGGCTTACTATGTGCCAGGCACTATGATAAGTACTTTAGACATCTTATTTCCTTTACTATAATGGTATGCCTGTGATTGGCATTATTACTGCCATTGGAAAAACTGAGGTCTAGAGCAGCAAATGAACTTTCCCAAGGCCACACACAGCCAGGAAACAGCAGAGTCAGAATTCAAATGTGGGTTTGGGCAAGTTGTTTAATGTCTGTGGGCCTCACTTCATTTATGAAATGAGACTAATATGAATTATCTACCTGAAAGTATAGTTTTAAGCCAGGCCCCTTCTGGCCCTCAGATCCATGATTTTATGAAGTAAGACCCACTCATTTCTATGTTTCTGCTTCTAAGAGAAGAGCTAGAACACAGGATCTTTTTTCATTTTCTCTAGGTGTCTATAAATGATTTTCTGTGTCTTACGAGCTTTCCATCCTGTAAGAGGGCTGAGGGAACCATATGTCCAGCATCAAATGTCAGGGACTGAGGCGGGCTGACCCAGATGGGGAGGAGGGCAGACAGGAGCCCAGAACCACCCTCCCTGAGTCTGAGATGGTCTAGTCACTTTCCATTTTTTGTTTTCAAGATCTGAGGTGATTTTTTCACAAATGACCTGTTCTTGATTTATGGATGCAACATCCTTTTTTATTAAATATATTAAAGTGTGCTTCATTTTAGCTCCTTCTGGTGTCTCCATTAATTCTGTTTCCTTTCTTTTATTTCTGGCACAAGCTGAATTGGCATCTCTGTCATGGTGAGGATTCTCCTGGTGATTCTGGGTTTCGTGCTCATCTTTATTTGTCTACAAAACTCCTCCATTATATGTCTGTGGATGCAGCTTTTCCTGTAGCCGGCCCCCAGGAAAGGGGCAGGACTTGCTTCTGGTGGCGAGCTCTGGTATTTGTTTCCTGGCTATGAGGCTGCTCTTTCTCCTGAGGGCCGCCCACCTCCAGGGGCATTGTGTCTGCTCTCTGGACTAGCTCTTCAGCCTGGGTGAAGTCTTCTGCTGCTGGCTGCTTGGGAAAAGCTGGGTGAAGGGCGGGGTTGGGGGCAGGGGCTGAATCACTTGTACTCTCTGAGCCACTCTCTCTTCCTTCTCTAGCAATCAAGAGGCTGTGCTATTGTTTTTTTTTTGCCAAGCCAGTTGTCTTTCAGGGATTCCTTATAATTTTTGGTTGGCTGATGGCACCCTTTCTTGTTTTCTTGTTATAGATTTATTCTAAAAAATATCTCAGCTGTTATCTCTGTGCTTTGGGGCTGAAAATGGGAAGCGGCGACAAAGGCTGAGTGTGCTCCCTGCTCCATTCGGCCCCATAATTTTCTTTCTCTCCTCGTCCTTCACCACTTCCATTTCTAGTCTAGAGTGTTGGTGTGGCCTACCCTGTGTGTTTTTTTTTTTGGAAGAGAGATTTATGCGGGTAAATAGGCAAACTGTCCCAACTTGTTTTTCCTGTGTATTTTAGCAGTTCTCTCCCTTATATGAGATGGTGCTTACAGCATGCAAACCTCCCAGTTCGTTCTTCATAATCAACAGTGATTGAGACCTTGTTCTTGGCACTGAGAGTGAGTCAAACAAAATGAGGCCTGGGCTGGGGCTGCTCTGAAGTGGCTACAATTTAGCAGAGTTGAGATACACACACATAAGCGGAACACCAGTGGGACGTGCAGCCTGCCCCAAGAAGGGATCAGATGAGGGGATTTGGAGAAGAGATCCTGCTAGAGAGAGTGGGCATATGACTTCATGGAGGAGGGCCTCAAAGAGTTGCCAGGATTTGGACACACAGATGCAAGGGAGAAGCCAGTCCAGGTGGCAGGCACAGCTTAAGCAAAGGCATGACGAGTGGAGCCCATGGGTTGGATGAGGTGAGTGGGAAACCCAGGAAGGGAAGAGGTGTCAGCCATTTCATATTCAAATTCCACTGTCTGTTTCAGAAAGTCTTGGTTCCTTGTTTCTTACATGTTTCTCAGATGGGAGTTCTCATATCGAATCTTTAGTGAGGCTCATTTGTGTTGCATTTGGTGCCAAGCTTTGGGACAGTGCAAATGTTGGGTGTGCACTCATGGCCCCTGCCTGCCAAAACCCCAGAAGAGGGATGCAGGAGAAGCTTGCACTTTTGCTTCCTCCTCCTTGTTTCTCTCACCCTAATCCTTGGAACCATCCCTTCTTCCTGAGGTACCTGGGTCACTGGTGGGATCTCATGTTTTTCCTCTGCAGGCGACTACACGGACTTCTATTCCTCTCGGCATCATGCTACGAATGTCGGAATCATGTTCAGGAGCAAGGAAAATGCATTGATGCCAAATTGGTATGTCCTGGACCACAGTGTGGATAAGTTCAAAGTCTGTCTTTCCATTTCTAGCAGCACGTTGTCCTAGGAACTGCCAAGTCCCTCTTAGGTTAAAGTAAACTGGGGATAAAAAACAGTAATGACCATGATGTCACAACTTCTGAAGGCAGAGCTATCTCAGCTTCTGCTCGTCTTCTCAGAAGATGTGCTGGACCTGCTGTGGGCTCATGGGACAAGTCCATTAAACTCCTTCATCTGGAGAACAGAGGTTAGAATTAGATCCCCTGAGTCACTAAGATCCTTTCAGATTCTTTCATTTGTAAGCCGTATATTATTTTTCTAGCCTCAAGTCTTAAATCCTAGCGTTCTTCATACTTAGCATTTTCCGATGACTGAGAATCCTCAAGTGTGCCCCGTGCTATGTATTTCTCAAAATGTGGTCAGCTCAAAATGTGAGATACGTTCATTTATTTGATCTTCATAGTAGTTCTGTGAGGTCACCAAGGCCATGACTGCTAGCCCCATTTCACAGGAGGGAAAACAGACTCAGAGAGGAAGGTAGAGGTCAAGGCCGTTGCCTGAGCCGAGAACGCAGAGCTGAGATCCTTGCCCCTTTGTTCTGTGCTGTCCTTTGAATGTGACAGTTACTTAGAACACAGTGGCAGGTGCACACCCCAGGCTAGGTGCTGTCAGCCACACTCTGTAGCTGGGGTGGCGGACACGCTTTTCCCTCTTTCAGTGAGTGTTTCAGATAGGCTGTGCCAGGAGGGGAAATGCATATTAGAACCAAGAGGAAGAAGAAGAGGAGAGAGAGCAGGTTACAACCCAGAGAAGTTAAGCAACAAGGCCAAGGTTGCAGAACAAGGCTGGGCTGAATCGGGGACCGGAGATGGGCAGATATTCAAGACTCTGGCCTTGTGCAGTCTCCAGGCCACATGAGGGAGTCGCAGCCCATTTCCTTCTGCAGGATAAGAGCAAACAGTCCTTCTCTCGTGACGTGTGATGCAAGGTGGCCTCGACTGTGCCTTTTTTACTCATGTGTGTGTCTTTTATTAGAAAGGTAATGTATGCTTATTGTGATTAACCCAAACAGAAAATACAGGAAGTAAAACACTGAAAATTTAAAATGTGCATACCCTTTGGCCCACAAGCTCACTTTCATGCATCTGGCCTATAGAAATAATGTTTGTATTCAAGAGCAAAAATGTTGACTAGCAGTATTTCTAACGACCCTAAGCTGGAAGCAGTCTGAATGCTTATTGGTGGAGGAATATTGAAAAATTGTGATCTATTCACAATATGAAATGTTTTGTAGTTATTGAAGAAAGGTTTAGGATCAAAAGGGGTGTGCAGGATATCTTAAGTGAAGGTATTATGTAAAGTGAGTTCTCATTTTTATAAAAAGACAGAAAAAATATATATGCACGTACGTACTGTTTTAGTTTCCTATTGTGGCTGTAACAAATTACCACAAAATTGGTGGCTTAAAACAACACAAATATATTCTCTTACAGTCTGGAGGCCAGAAGTCCAAAATCAGTCTCACTGGGCTAACGTCAGTTGGCAGGGCTGGTTCCTTCTGGAGGCTCCAGGGGACAATCCATTTTCTTGGTGTTTTTGGCTTCTAGAGGCTACCTATGTTTCTTGGCTTGTGACCCCTTTCTCAAATCACTGCAACCTCTTGCTTCAGTCATCACATCTACTTCATCCTTTGACCTTCTTACCTCCCTCTTATAAAGACCCTTTGGTTACGTTTAGGGCCCACCTGGATAATCCAGGCTACTCTCCCCATCTCGAGATCATTAACTTAACCGCATCTGCAAAGTCCCTTTTGCCATAGAAGGTAACATCCACAGGTTCCAGGGATTAGGACCTGGATATCTTTTGGGGGGCTGGTATTCAGCCTAACACACACACACATGCATGCACACACACATACACACTCATGTACATATACACACGTACACACCTACATACACGCTTACATACACATAGACGCACACACGCTTATATTTGCATAGGCTGGCATGAACACAGAGAAAGGCAGAGAATAATAGACTCTAGACCCACTTTGCTTCCCTGGGGGGAGTGTGCATGGGGAGAGCTGACTAACTTCTGTGTTGTTTGAATAATTACGTGTAATGTAGTTGTCTACAGTTGTATTTTGTAACATAACCCCGTAAAGGGAAGGAAAGGGGGAGGAAAGGGAAACGTTTCCCCAGCTCACTCACCAGAGGCAATTACTCTGAACAGTCGTTGGCCGTGTTGCCTCTGCGTCTCTGCAGGTTACATGCACACACACACGACCATGCTGGCATTTGCTTTTTTCACTTTAGTTTATCATTGACATCACTCTATGTAATTAAGCTTAAATCTACCTCAGTCTTTTATTTTTTTAATAATTTTATTTATTTATTTATTTTTCCACCAAAGCCCCAGTAGATAGTTGTATGTCATAGCTGCACATCCTTCTAGTTGCTGTATGTGGGACGCAGCCTCAGCATGGCTGGACAAGCAGTGCATTGGTGCATGCCCGGGATCCGAACCCGGGCCGCCAGCAGTAGGGCGCACACACTTAACTGCTAAGCCATGGGGCCGACCCCACCTCAGTCTTTTAGAAAATAAATTTTTTTGAATAGGTAGTATAAGGCAAATGCATAGTAAATTGCCATTTATCTAAAAAGATGCAAAAAATACTACACAGTAGTAAAAGTGTATAGAAATATAGAAGAATGGGGGCACCAAATTCCAGATGGTGGCTCCTTTTGGGGTAGGGAGCAGGAAGGGAGGGAAGGAGCAGGAAGGGCTATGAAGGGGGCAATTCGTTGGATTAGCAAAGACATTTCTTTAGCTTGTTGGTGCTGTGGTTATTTGTGTTATTATATCTTCTTTTATTGATATTTTAATAGTTTATAACATTGTGAAATTTTGGGTTGTACATTTTTGTTTGTCCATCACCATACATGTCTCCCTTCACCCCTTGTGCCCACCCCCATTGCCCGTGTAACCACATACAAGTTTTCTCTTTCCATGTGTTGGTTTATATTCCACGTATGAGTGAGATCATACGGTGTTTGTCTTTCTCTTTCTTGTTTATTGCACTTAACATAATACCCTCCAGGTCCATCCATGTTGTTGCAAATGGGACGATTTTGTCTTTTTTATGGCTGAGTAGTATTCCATTGTGTATATATACCACATCTTCTTTATCCAGTCATCAGTCAAGGGACACTTGGGTTGCTTCCACTTCTTGGCTATAGTGAATAATGCTGCAATGAACATAGGGGTGCATAAGCCTCTTTGGATTGTTGATTTCAGGTTCGTTGGATAGATTCCCAGTAGTGGGATAGCTGGATCATAGGGTATTTCTATTTTTAATTTTTTGAGGACTCTCCATACCCTTTTGCATGGAGGCTGCACCAGTTTGCATTCCCACCAGCTGTGTATGAGGGTTCCTGTTTCTCCACATCCTCTCCAACATTTGTTGTTTTTTGTCTTGGTGATTATAGCCATTCTAACGGGCGTGAGGTGATAGCTTAGTGTTGTTTTGATTTGCATTTCCCTAATGATTAGTGATGTTGAGCATCTTTTCATATTCCTGTTGGCCATCTGTATATCTTCTTTGGAGAAGTGTCTGTTCATTTCTTCTGCCCATTTTTTGACCGGGTTGTTTGTTTTTTTTGTTGTTCAATTGTGTGAGTTCTTTATATATTATGGAGATTATGTGTTGTTATATCTTTTTGTATATCATAAATGTTGCAAAATAAATTTGCAAACATTTTAAAAAACTAAAAGCAACAAGAAAGTGTCAGTGCACTTACATGGTCTGGAATTCAAAAGAGATTTACCGGTAAACAGTGGGAACAAAGCAAGACCCTCCCACCCTGTTCCCCCATCTGATTCCCTTCTCCAGAGGTAAAACTGTTACCGGGTTTTAGATGTTCTTTCACAGATCTTCTTGCCTGCTGCCTGCCAGGTTTCTAGACAGTCACTTCTCTCTTAGTAATTGAAAGAGTGTTTTGTATGTAATAGAAATTAACCCTTTGTTGTAATGCATTGCAAATATTTTCTCCCAGTGTGTCATCCTTTTGCTTTGCTGTTTTTCTTAATATGGAAGTTTTAAATTTTTATAAAGTCAAACACATCAATCATTTTTTTTATGGCATTTACTTTTATGTCTTGCTTAGGTTTTCTCCAGCCCAAGTATTTTTTTTGTATTTTTTTCCCTAGTACTTGTTATAGCCTTACTTTTTACAAATTTAGATCTGTAATCCATCTGAAGTTTCCTTTTATGTGTGATGTGAGGTATGGGTCTGTATTGCTTTCCTGGGCTGCTATAACAAATTACTGTGAACTGGGTGGCTTACAGCAGAAATGTATTCTCTCACAATTCTAGAGGCCAGAAGTCTGGAATCAAGGTTTTGGCAGGGCCTCACTGCCTCCGAAGCCTCTAGGGGACAGTCTGTTTCCTTGTTCTTCCGTCTTCTGGTGGCTGCATGCCGCGTCACTCCAGTCTCCGCCTCGGTCCTCAAACGGCCTTCTCCTCTTCTGTCTCTTATAAGGACACTTGTCATTGGATCTTGGGCCCACCTGGATAATCCAGGGTGACCTCCTCTCAAGATCCTTAACCCCTTTCCAAATAAGGTCACATTCACGTTTTCTGGGGTTGGGATGTGGACACGTCTTCTGGGGAACCACCATTCAATCCACTACAGGGTCTAACATAACTTATCTTCTTGTGCAAAAACATTTATCAATTTTTATTTGTCATGTACTATGTTTTCATCTACACATGGGTCTCAGTTTGTTCAGTTGATCCATTCCTAGCAGTATCATACTATTTTAAATCGCTTTATAATGTGTTTTGATATTTGGGGGTGCTTTCCTCTTTCATTTCCTTTCCCATATTTCTGTCTTATAAGCAGAGCTCTTGACAGTGTTCCTGTTGCCCTGGCTGGCTCTTCTGCTCTAAGCTTTATGGTCTAGTCCCAGGGTCCCATTGTAGTAGGGAGGGAGGGGGCTACAGTGGAAGCAGCAGGACTTTGTGGTTGGAGAGACCTGGGTTTGAATCCCAGCGCCCATGCTTCACGCTGGATGACCTCAGCCAAGCCGTGGATGCTCTCCGAGCCCGAGTTTGCTCAGTGCTGGCTGATAACACCTGCTGGGCAGGGCTTTTGTGAAGAGTACATTAAAAGGGAAACAATAGGAAAAGCACCCCGTGTGGTGCCGGCATGTTGAAAGTGCTGTGTACCCGCGCAGTATCTGTTACTCTTATTCAGCATGTGTTTGCATCAGCACCAAATTGGTGCTGGAGACAAGGATGGGAGAAAGTCTTGCTTTTTCCCACTGTTTAAGTACCTGTTGATTTTTTAAAATTGTGGCAAAATACACATAACATGAAATTTACCATCTTAACCATTTTTAAGTGTACAGTTCAGTGGCATTAAGTACATCCACGTTGTTGTGCAACCATCACCACCATCCATCTCCAGAACCTTTTCATCTTCCCAAACTGAAACTCTGCACGCATTAAATAATGACCCTATTTCCCCCCTCTCCCCAGCCCCTGGAAACCACCACTCTACTTCCTGTCTCTATGAACTTGACTATTCTAAGTACCTCATATAAGTGGAATCATACAGTATTTGTCTTTTAAAATGTGACTGACTTATTTCACTCAGCATAATGTCCTCAGAGTTCATCCATGTAGCATGTGTCAGAATTTCCTTCCTTTTTAATGCTGAGCAATATTCCATTGTATGTATACACCACATCTTGCTTATCCATTTATCTGTTGATACTTGAGAGTACCTTTTGGTTTGTGAACCATGTATATATATTGACTCCTTTTTGTTTTTAATTAAAAAATTTTTTGAAATTTATTTTGCAATGTATAACAGTGTTGATGCCTCGTTCTCTTGCCTTCTTCTATCAGGCTGCACTTACCGGTGGGCTACCATGGCCGTGCTTCCTCCGTCGTGGTGTCTGGTACTCCAATCCGAAGGCCCATGGGACAGATGAGACCTGATGACTGTAAGTGCCCCATTGTCCAGGCCCTGCCGGTGCTCAGCTCTGTGTCCCCCCAATGCAGTGAGTTCCATGGCCCAATACTCACAACAGGACACTCACAACAGCCTCCTTTTCTGGTGTTATTCCAGCTAAGCCTCCTGTATATGGTGCCTGCAAACTCTTGGACATGGAGTTGGAAATGGTAAGCTGTACCTTGGTGTTTTATTGGTATGGGATCTAAATAAACATTACAGCAGGAGAGCTCTCTGGGATGGTTGCCCTGCACAGTGGGCCCTTCCCCTATCTCAGCCACGTTAATGGCAGCTCGGTGTCCCCATGTGGCCCTTGGAAGTGCAGTTGATCCTTATTTTTCACGGATTCTGTGTTTGTGAATTTACCTACTTACTAAAGTCAATTTGCAACCTCTGAATCAATACTCGCAGAGCTTTCGGGGGGTCATTCACAGACAACGTGCAGAGTGGCACAAAATTTGTCGCTCTATGTGCGTGTTCCCAGCTGAGGTGGAACAAGGCCATCCTCTGCCTTCTTGTTTCGGCTCTGATACTGTTAATAAGTGTCCTTTTCACTGTCTGTTTAGTGCCACGTTATTTTGCATTTTTGTTCTTTTTGTTGGTGATTTCGCTCTTTAAAATGCCTGCCAACTGTAGTGCTTAAGTACTGTCTAGTGTTCCTAAGCACAAGAAGGCTGCAGCGTGCCCTTTTGGAGAAAATATGTGTGTTAGATAAGCTTCCTTCAGGCATGAGTTACAGTTCTGGTGGCTGTGAGTTCATGTTAGTGAATCCACAATGTATGCTAAACAAGATGTCCTTAAACAGAAACACACATAAAACAAGGTTATAGATTGATCACTTGCTGTAAATATGTGACCAGAGGCTCCCAGGAGCCTAACCCTGTATTTCCCCTAGGAGCAATGGGTCTGTATTTGCTAATTCAGTGTTTGTGGTGACTTTATAGAATATAACTACTACGAATAACAAGAATCAACTATATCAGCCCCATTGCACTTGTGACTGTGCCCACACAGCCTCAGAACTCTGGTTATTTCAGGGCTGCACACTTTTTTAAATTAAACTTTTTTTTGAGATAATTGTAGACTCACATGCAGTTGTAAGAAATAATACAGAGAGCTCGCAAACACTCTTCACACAGTCTCCCCCAGTGGTGGTGTCCTGTGTAGCTCTAGTGCGGCATCACAACCAGGGTGTTGACCCTGATCCAGTCATTTCCATCACCTCAAGGATCCCTCACGCTGCATTTTAAGAGGGACACTGAACTCTGGGAAGCCCCAAGGTGAGGGGACCAGGAAAGTGCTAGGAAGGAGGAGCTGAACTGGAGGGGAGGACTCTGCGAACAGGAGCAGTGTTTCAGTCTCTGCTGGGTGGTCAGATGCCGCATAGTGGAGCCAGGCCCAGTGGGGAAAGTGCCGGCAGGCAGATGGAGGGGGCTTCCCACAGTCAGCACCCGTGCTTTTAGATGACGCCTCGGGAAGCCCTGAGTGTCTCCTCATGGCAGCTGGAGGAGAAGGGGCTGTGTGCCACCCGGTAGGGCTGTGGCTGTGGGAATCCAGATTGGTTGGAGGCAGGCAGGAGCTTCCTGTCTCTCCAGTCCTGCCCTGTGATTTCTTTGGATTCGGTCCAGAGGAGGGAAATGGGTGGGCACTGCCAGTAGTCTCCCGGTAGCAGGGCATTCCCAGCCAGCCCTCTGCCTCCTGCTGCCTTAGTGTGGGCACCACGCGCACCCTGAGAGGAGGTCTCCCAGTCCAGATCCACCAGAGCGGGGCACTGAGCCCTGGTTTGGGGCAGGGCCTTCTCTCTGGGAGAACTTAGGACTCTGCAGGCAGGTACTTCACCGGTGTTGATCCCTGTTGGCGGGTGGAGGGGACAGGTGAAGAAAAGGCAGAAAGTCACAGTGTGGAGAAACGGTGCGGGTGGAGAGCACAATCTGGTGCCCTTTGGGGATTTTGTTTTTGTCTTGATGAAAAATTTGCAATGTTTAAACCCTGTCACAGAACAAATAAAACTGTGACTCAGGTGTTGCAAATATCGTAGCTGATTCTGCATGCTTTTTACAGTTATCTTCCCAATTTTTTCCCCCAGTGATGTCTAGATATTCTGTTGGTTCCTGGACATTGTGTTGATGATGTTTTTCTGCAGAGGCGGTGGGGCAAGGGATTGGGGTAGGGGGGATCCCCATCAGGCTCTCTTTGCTGCATTACGGAGGCAGCCTTTTGATTTTTATGTCGTGAATACAAACCCTGATATTTTCATTTTTCACAAGCCTCAGGTAGCTGTCAAATTGTAAAATGCAGAGCGTGTATCGGGTGAGGCGGAAAGAGCAGAGTGGCGTGGGGCACACTGCGGGAGGGAGAGGCGGCTGCTGTGGTGTTCAGGGGCACGTGAGGAGGGCCTTAGGCGTGCAGTGGCATGCCGCTTCTCACCACTTTCCAGAGTTGGCCGTCTGTCCACTCAGGGGCAGTTCATGACTTAGAAATGCCGTGGATTTGTAGCCTTGCCAGGCCCCCTGTGGCAGTCCTGGTCCCTGGCCCTGGTTTGGAAATGCCTGACCTTTGTCCTCCAAGCAAGTGACCTGGGGCGGCAGGTCAGCCCCCGATTCTAATCAACTTTTCCGCACATCAGGCTTTCTTTGTAGGCCCTGGGAACAAGTTGGGAGAGCCAATCCCCATTTCCAAGGCCCATGAGCACATTTTTGGAATGGTCCTTATGAACGACTGGAGTGGTAATTATGGGATGTTGGGTGTCCTGAGGCTGGTTGACTGCGAACACTCTGCTCTGGGTGAAGACTGGGTATTTGGGACACTTGCACAGAAGCCATGGATGGTTTCCTGGGTCTGGGTCTGGTCAAAGGCAGCCGGGTGGTATAGTGGCTGAGAGCATGGGTGTGGGTATCAAACGACTTCTCAGCTCTGAGCTCTTGGGCCAGTCACTTCCCCTCTCTGAGCTCTGATTTTCTTGAAGTTGAATAGGGACAAGGCTGACGTCATAGTTAATATTTATGATCACTTATGTATTGGGCCCTGTGCTGAACACCTCACATGTACTCTCCTGCTGAATCTCTACAAGGTAATATTATTATTACCTTTTTAAATAATATTATATTTCCATTTTTCAGGTGAGGAACTGAGGCATAGAGAGATTTCAGTTAGTCACTGAGCTAAGATTTCAAACTAAGCAGCCCAGTTTCTGAGCCTGCGTCAACCCCTTGCCATATGTAGGAGGGAGGTGGTGCCATAAGTCCCAGGAAGTGTCTGCCTCTCAGTTTGAGGATGAGCTTCCAGCACCTTCATGGGGAAATATCCTGCCTGCCCTTTCGTCATCCTTCTCTTTGCTATAACCTGGCACAGTGACCTCAAAGGACCTCCGCCCTTGGCATTGAATGCTGTGGCCACTTGGTCCTGGGGCAACCTGGTTGGGGCCTGTGCACCGTGGGGGAGGGCTGTGCTGGGTGTCTGGTCAAGGGGAGGAGGGACCCTTAGGGCGAGGCCCCGTAGGCCTTTGTAAGCCCTGCTCCGCCCTTCTCCTGCAGCTCGAGACATTCAGAAGTGGGAGTACCTCCCTCTTGGGCCGTTCCTCGGGAAGAGTTTTGGAACCACCATCTCTCCGTGGGTGGTGCCCATGGATGCCCTCCTGCCCTTTGCCGTGCCCAACCCAGAGCAGGTAAGCACACCCTCTGTAGGAAGCTTCAGACCCAGGCCCCTCCGCCTCCAAGGCTGCTTGCCCACCAAGCATTTTGCCCCCAGCATGCGCATGTGGCCGGGGTCTTGGTTGCAGTGACCTTCAGGCAGGCCTGGAGGTCAGTCATTCTGCCTTGTGCTTTCCCTGCCCCCTGCACAGTTCCTGGGGAAAACACAGAATTTTGTAACCTTCAGAGTCCTCTGAGGCCACGGGCACTGGCTAGTTGGCAGAAGGAGGGGTCTCTGCCGGTACCACCACATTGCACAGCTTCCCCGGTCGCTATCGAGTTGTGTTCTGTGTGAATGGCACCCCCTGGAGCCCAACTTAGAGAATGCGGTGTGGGGCCGGGCAGCAAGGGGGTCCTGCTTCTTGCTCCTGCTGTTGCCTGCACCACTTGCCACGCTGCTCTCTACCCGTCACCCCTCAGCCAGACGCAGTCTGGCCGCTGCCCCCGCCCCATCACTGCCAGTGAGCTGTGATCTTCAAAGTGCCCTGCGAGCTTGGCCAATGCTGTGGCCTGTGTCGTCTTCATCTTGGACCCCCTGGCAGCCCCTACTCTTCCTTGGCACTCTCTCCCCCTGGCCCTGGCACCCGACCTGTCCCGGTTCTCGTATGTCTCCCCGAGCCCAGCGATATTCTAGTCCGGCTCTGTCCTCCACGTGGGGCAGCCCCGCTGAGCTCTCAGCCATTTGCCCCCCTCCCTCCACACTGTCCCTGAGCTTCTCCCCTCGCTGGTGGCCTCCGCCCCCACCTCACGCGTGGCTCCTGCATCCAGACCCCCCACGCTCCTCGGCCCTCTCAGCCCTGCTGTCATCTCACGTTGCTCTGCTAGAAACTTAGAATCTTCCCCGCAAACCGGCTCCTCCTGGAGCTCCTGTGGGGTTCCCACGCTCCTGCCACAGCACACCCCCCATCGTTTTCAGTCACCAAGACTTGTCTCTTCCCCCTCGGGGTGAGTCCGTACCTGTCGCTTCTGCATCCCACCCTCCCAGCCTCGTCTGGCCCATGGACCGCTTGGGCTGCTGCTGCCCCTGAGGCTCGTCCCCTCCAGCCTCCATCCTTCATCCAGCTCTCTCTCCGTCCACAGGGCACTGCTTTACCCTTGCTGCAGATCGCTGGCTCCCTCTCCCTTTATGCCAGCCCTTCCCACATTCCATTGATGTGCAGCCTTCTCAACTCTTGCCAATCTGAACTATTATTTAATGCTTTTCTTTAAAGTGGCTCCCATTTTAAACTCAAATAATGCACTTAGAAAAGGAACTTTATATCCCTACTGGTGTCGGTAGCCACCAAGTTAATCATAAAAAGAAACACATAACTATTAAAATAAAGTCACCAGAATTATCTCACGTACCACTGGTGATTCACGTATTGCACTTTGGGAAAACACTGTTTTGGCCTCAGTGCAGACTTTCTGGCCTGGCCATCAAAGCTGCCTCCACAGCTGGGCCCAGCACCAGGCAGGGTTGTGGCCTCTGGGGGCCACCTTCCCTTTCTGCTGCCCCAGAGGCCTCTCCCCACAGGCCTTGCTTTGTTCTCCATCTCTGGCCCTCCCGCTGCCCACCTTCCCCAGTGTCCCTCCACCCCCAGCTCTCTGGGACATCTCTCATTTGGCCCCTGCACCTTTGACCCACTGATGCCCCTCCCTCGGTTTCTTTTCCTGGAGCCTGGCACATAAGACCACCCTCGCCCTGCACCGTCAGGGACACGGTACTAGGTCCCTGGAGAGGGAACACTTATTCTACCTTGGGTCCTCTGTGCCTGGGCCTGGCTGGTCTGCTGTGGGCGCAGTCTGGGCCAGCTCAGCCTGCCTGCCAGCGCCCCTCTGTGCTGTGCTCTGCCCTTGCAGGACCCCAGACCCCTGCCGTATCTCTGCCATGACCAGCCCTACACGTTCGACATCAACCTCTCTGTCGCCCTGAAAGGTACTATCATGGAGTTGGAGGGTGCGTCCAGGGGCTTGGTGCCTGGATGGCTCCTGAGCTCCCCGGGGGGTGACAGGTGTCGCCTGCTGCAGCTTGGAGACATGTGGCGCTCTTGTAAAGGAAAGAGGAAGGAAGGGACACCCTTGTGTTCAAAGGGCACCACACTGGGCCCACATGGTGTTAACCCCGTATCGCTGAGCTCTCAACTGTTAGGGCCAGAAAGCGTGGAGTCGGGACCTCTGTCCTCTACTTGAATCCTCTCTCCAACCCCCCCACCCAGGGTCTGCCCGGCCTCTGCTCACACACCACTGCTGACCCCTCACCCGGGTGGCACATTTCATCCAGTGCTTGTTGGAAAGTGTGTCCTCATGGGCCTGCCCACAGGAGGCCTGGTGCTGCCCTCTGGGGCCACACAGAGCTCGCACACCCAGACCCCACGCCCTACCCTGGGTCAGCTCTGAGAGCCTCGCAGACAGGGCCCATGTCCCCCTAAGGCTGCTTAGCTGGTCAATTAATAGACCAGCGGAGCGTCGGTGATAAAGAGCCTGGCCCTGCAGGCTATGTGGGGTTCGAGTCTTGGCTCTGCCCCTGTCCAGCTATGGGACTTGGGGCAAGTTACTGAACCTGTTTGTGCCCCAGTTTGTTGTCTGTAAAATGGAATAATGATGGCATTCACATCATGGCACAGTTGTGAGGGTTAAGGAGGTCGACCCGTGTCAAGGTCTAGAACAGTGCCTGTATCTAGGAAGAATCGGGCGTCACTTTCCATTCCTGATGGGGACCCTCAGGGCTGGGGGTGGTTTGCCTAGGGGCCACACAGATCCCCTGGGCCATACTCTGGCTAAATCTCTTTTCTTCCTAGGTTTCTCTCCTCCTTTTGTCCTGTCTTATATACCAGGCTCTGCTGTGGCTTTCCCACTGCCAGCTCCAGGGTCTTGGCCCTTTGTGGAGGTCATTCCTGGCAGCAGACTCAGTGTCCTCCGGAAGGAGGAAGGAGCTATCTCCCACGGGAGCAGGATGCTTCGTAGAGTAAAGGGCTGTGAGAAAGAGCCTCATAGCTGCCATCGTGCCCTCTGGAAAACCATGCCGGCCCCACTCTTTCATGTTACAGATTGGGAAACTGAGGCTCAGAGAGGAAAAGGGCTTCATCCTGCATCGCTTAGCTGGCTAATGGCAAGGCTGAGACTACAACCCAGTGTCCTAAGTTCTAGGCTCGTGTCCTCAGACCCACACGTGCCTCTGTGGAGCCCATTTCTGTCTTGTTTTCCTCCTGCCTGGAAACCTGGAAACATCCAGGGTTGTGCACTGTTGGGAAAGGGACAAGATTATAAGAAGGTGCAGAGTCTGGAGATGTGGAAAGACCTAGGAGAGGGAGGACTGAGTGCAGGGATGTTTCCATGACCCCCTCTCCACTCCAGTCCTGAATGTGCACTTCTGATGTTCCGAGTGGGGATCTGCGTGAAAGGATATGGGCAGGAGCAGGCTTGGGGGACCCTGACCTTACATGGGGAGCACACCTGTTCTGTGCAGCCTCAGAGGGGAAGCCAGGGCCAAGCGGGGGAGGGCGATTCTGGGGGAGAAGAGCTTTCTAATTATTAGCACTGTTCAGAAATGGTACAGCAATGGCCTGGTGCCTTGCAAGTAGTGGGTGTTTAATAAATATTGTGGAAGTACGTTATGAAGGAGCACACTGCCCATCATTGAAGGAGTTTGGCAGGGGACAGATGGCCTCAGCTGTCCAAAGGGCTCCTCGGGGTATGGCAAATAGGTTTCAACTTGTATACCATCTCCAGTTAATTATTGGCTGCCAGGAGCATTCTGTTAAGAAGGATTGTGGGGCTACATTTGAATTCGAAGGAAATAAGTGCCGTGATCAATTCATGCTGGCTGCCATGGGTGTGGGAGGAGAAAGTCGTGGCTTGTGTGCATCTGTTTGCCATCCCTGGACTAGATCCTCTCTTTGGAAGTCTCCCAGTTCTGATATCCTGTGAGCTTGTGTCTCATGGACTCTTTGAGTGAAATCACATTGGAAGCTTAGACCACAAAACAATTCACCTTACAAAGTGGGTTTTTTTCCCTCCTTGATTATGGAATTAAGTCTCTTTGTCAATGTGACTTGTCTTGTCTTTCCAATAGGAGAAGGAATGAGCCAGGCAGCTACCATATGCAAGTCCAATTTTAAGGTAAGCTTTGAAGCTAGGCATATTGTATCTTGGAAGTGAGGGAATGAGGGAGATCTTTCTTCCTGGCAGGAACGGGGGAATAGCATCCACTGTGGGATATGCTGGTGGGTCAGCATGAGGGCCTGGAACTTCCATGCCCTGTTCCTTTCCAAAGAGACCGTGAGGTCAGAGACCCCTCCAGATGGAGGCTGCGTAGACGTGGCCAGTGATTTTCTTGGGGAACAATAGATGTTCCTATAAGGGTCTAGTCTCTGGCTTCTCCTGTCCTGCCAGGGGCTGGATTGATCAGAGTGACTTATATTTTTTAAGTGAACTTTTAATTGAAGCATAACACGTATAGATGAAAATGCACAATTATAAGTGTATAGCTTGATGAATTTTCACAAAGTCAACATCCTGGTGCAACCAGCACCCAGATCCAGAAAAAATTTCCAGGACCTCAGCCGCCTCCTGGTGCCCCCTTCCAGTCACTTCATCACTCTCTCCAAGTGTAACCTCTCTCCTGACTTCTACTACCATACATTAATTTTGTCTGTTTTTCAGTTTTATAGAAATGAGATCATACAGTACATATTCTTTTCTGTCTGGCTTCTTTTGTTTTAACATTCTGTTTGTGAGATTCAACCATGTTGCTGTTTGTAGTGGTAGTTCATTATACACTGCTGTATCATGTTCCACTGTGTAAATATTCCACAACTGATTTATTCATTCTACTCTTGATGGACATTTGGGTTGTTTCCCTTTTTTGTCTATTACAGTTACTATGAACATTCTAGTCCACGTTTCTTGGTGCACATACGTACAGGTGGCTGTTGGGTGGATGTCCAGGAATAGAATTGCTGGGTCACAGAGTATATATATGTATATACTCAGCCCAGGGGTACTTCCAAAGGCGTTGCAACTATTTATACTCCCACTAGCAGTGTATAAGTGTTTCAGCTGCTTGGCTGCTCCACATCCTGGTCCACACATGGTGGTGTTTGCCTTTTAGTTTTAGCCATTCTGGGGGATTGTGATTTCCCTAATGACTAATGCAAGTGGGCACGTTTTCGTATGTTTATTGACCATTCAAACATCCTCTGAATCAATGTGTTCCTATTTCCTCCTGTTTCCCTCTAATTAACATTGTTCTGGGCTCCTTAGGCTAGTAAGAAGATATAAGGCAAGAATCTATTTCTAAGGTTTCCTTTGCCTGGGTATGTAGCTCCAGGAGTGGCCAATCTAGGAAGCTGTGGACTTGGAGAGGCACAGGCGTGTGTTGCGTCTGAGCCTCTCGGTTGGCATGTGGTCCTTGGACCCCTTTCCCCATAGTCTGACCTCCTTCAGCACTCCTTTGTTCCTCAGCCTGCTCTGATGTCCTGTGTGAATCATTCAGCTCCATTGCCCAGTGTTTGTTCCAAGGCCCAGGGTGGGAGAATGCAAGTGAGGTCTTTGCTCTTGAGAAGCCTGTGCTGTGATGATGCCTAGAACTGTGTCAACTTAGGACTCAAGGATATCCACAGGGCAGAGTATAATTAGGGACAGATGAGCATGCTGCAGATTGAGGGTCTGAGCAGTGAGGTCGGCTTCTTGGAGCAGGTGGGGTAGGGGAGGGCTGGAAGGAGCAGAGGAGCTGGGAGAGAGGTGGGAGAAGGTCCCTGGGTAACTCTGCAGGAGGACAGCTTGTTGTTGCTCTAAGGGACCTGGGAGAGCCAGTTGGGGGAGCCAGGGAGAAAGCCCAGGGAAGGCTGTTGTGAGCGGGGCGGGCTATGTGAGCTGCCTCAGGGAGGCTGGGACAAACCCACCCCTGCTCGTCCCCACCTCTGTGTCCCTTGCCCTCAGTACATGTACTGGACGATGCTGCAGCAGCTCACTCACCACTCTGTCAATGGTTGCAACCTGCGGCCGGGGGACCTCTTGGCTTCTGGAACCATCAGCGGGCCAGTGAGTATCCGATTGCCTTGGGAGCTGCCCATGTAGAGCCCCCCCACTCCCCACCCAGACCAGAGGGCCCTCAGCTCTCCCTTGAGAAGGGAATCCAGCTTGAGGTGGGCATATCTTACAACTCTGTCCTACTCATAGCTTCATCCATCTCTGGGTGCAGAAGGGGCTTCTTTTCCAAATTCAGACCTAAAGAGACTGGTGTAAGAATGGGAGGCTATGTCTGTCTACATAGAAGAGGTTCAGAATGACGTGTCGGGGAGAGTCAGGAAATGGCCATCATATTTGGTGGTCACCGTCGCATACTGCACCCTCGCAGGATGAAGTGGTCCTGCTGCTGAGGCCCTTCCTCCCCCGCCCCACACCCCGTGCCACTGAAAGCCCATGGTAGAGTCTTGGAGCCTTAAGAGATGATGACTTTGGGGTGGCACATGTGTCAGTCACTTCCTGCAGGGTCCTGACTGCAGCCTCTTGTTGGATGGGAAATGTCTTCCCAGTGGGAGGGTGTCAGGCCCAACAGTATCTGGGTAAGCTGCAGCCTCCAGAGTGGCAGAGGCCTGGCAGAGGGGCCTGGGGATGCTGGTCTGGCATTCCCCAAGTCCTGACCAAGGTGAACAGGGGCAGGGGGCCGAGCCTCAAGGGCATTTCCACAGTGTGCCCCAAGACAGGGTCTCTGAGGGACGTGAAGCCCCCTGCCTCCGTCTGGGGCTCCCAGGCCTTGCTAAGCACTGTCCACACCGGAGCAGATGTGCTCACCAACACATAAATACATATGATCCTTCCTTCCCTTTCCTGTTATGAAGGAGCCGGAAAGTTTTGGCTGCATGTTGGAGCTGTCATGGAGGGGAACAAAAGCCATAGAGCTGGGGAATGGACAGACCAGGACGTTTCTCCTGGATGGGGATGAAGTCATCATAACAGGTGAGGACGGCCAAGCCCGGCGGGCGTCATCTTCTCCTTGCCTGCTGTGCACTGTTCCAACCATGTGGCTTCCATCTGGCCACGAAGCCATCTGTCCTAACTCGGTCCCACTCTGGCATTCCCGGGTCTGTGTCTGCTTGTTGTGTCCTTCACCACAGCCTTGGCCACCAGGGACTTTAAATCTGAGTCTCCCTGGACCTAAAAGATCATAGAAGTCCTGCTTTGTCTCTTGTCTCCCTGAGTGAAATTATGAAATAGTGGCAGGTTCCCTTTGTTCTGGACTTTGCAGTGCAGAGACCCTGCATCCTATGACCAGGCTTTGTTAGTGACTGAGGTTTCCCAGCAGCCCATTCCGAGGAGACTAGGGCACCCCTTACGTCTTTGGGGGCCCACTCTGCCTACCACATATTATTGCTAGAGAGGAAGGCACCTTAATGGTCCGCAGCCCTCTCTTGAGTCAGACAGACTCAAGTTGGACTCCCAGATCCCCCAGCGGCTATGTGACCTTTATCAAATTATTTAGTCTTTCTGAGACTCAGTTTCCTCATCTTTAAAATGGAGTTAATGGTACAATACTTAACCTCACAGTGTAGTTGTAAGGGTAAGATGAGCCAGTTGGTTCCTTCAGTAGACGTTTCTCAAGTACCTCCTATGCGTCTCGTACAGGGGTTCCAGTGGTGAACAAGACAAATGCTGTCTCTGCACTTGTGGAATTATATTCCAGTTGTCACTACTGCACCATTTTACAGATGAGAAAACAAAGGCCAAGTGGTGTTAAACAGCTTGCCCAGGATCTTGCAGCCAGTAAATAATGAAATCATGTTTCCCATCCAGGCAGCTTATCTTCAGAACCCCGATTCTTAACCCCTTTGATAGTGTCTAAAGTGCTAATAGAGTGTATGTTACCTTGTGAGCACCTAAAATTGGTGATAATCTTCATCGTTTTCTTTTCTTTTTTTATTTATTTTATTTCTTTTTTGCTGAAGAAGATTCACCCTGAGCTAATGTCTCTTGCCAAGCTTCCTCTTTTTTTGCTTGAGGAAGATTAGCCCTGAGCTAACATCTGTGCCAATCTTCCTCCATTTTTTGTATGTGGGACACCGCCACAGCATGGCTGATGAGTGGTGTTTGTCTGCGCCCAGGATCTGAACCCGCGAACCTGGGCTGCCAAAGCGGAGTGCGCTGAACCCAACCACTACGCCACGGGGCCAGCCCATTGTTTTCTTTCTCGTCATTGCTGTTTTTAGAATCCACTTTTTAGAAGGCCCAGCATCTTGAGCCCTTCTTAATGGGGGTCCTTACGTGAACTGTGTGAATCAGTGGTGCCTGTCTGCCCTCTAAGCAGGGTGAGGGAGTCTCTGTCCTCTGCATTCACACTCCACGTCTTGCTCTCTCCCTGCTGACCACACATTTCCCCTGGTATGTCTTATTGTCACCCCGCCTCCTTGACCCTGTCTTGGTACCACTGACTGTCTGCTCTGTAGGGTGGAACCATGGACCCATTTCATCTGCACGGCCTGCTGAGCATCCTTGTAAAGCATCCTGCCATCTCTGTGCAGCTGGCCTGCTCCAGACCACCATCCTACCATGCCTGGATTGCTAGAACAGCTTTTGCCCCAGCCCCCTGCAATCATCCTGCTCACGGTACCTGGAAAATCATCCTTCAGGTGTGCTTTCCCCCTGTTCCATTTCTGCTCAACATCTTCTCATGGCTCCCTTTTGCCTCACACCCTTGCTTCATTTGATTCTGCCCTCCCACTAAACCTCATTCTAATACGTAACCCTGCTTTCCCCACTGCCTGCATACCTGTGGACTTAACTCTGGTTCAGCCCCAATAGTGCCTTCTCTGGTTGCTCAGGTAGAATCAATTTGTTTGTGCTCTCCACTAGCAACTCACTTAGAACACCGAATCCTGGTTAATTGTATGGTTGTCTGTTCCCATGCTTGACTAAGGGCTCTTATTGCTTTCCTGTGATGGCAGTAACAAAAAACCACATGCTTGCTGGCTTAAAACAACAGAAATTCTCTCACAGTTCTAGAGGGCAGAAGTCTGAACTCCAGGTGTGGGAAGGCCCACACTCCTTCTGGAGGCTGTAGGGGAGGATCCGTTCCTTGCCTCTCCCACCTTCTAGTGGCTGCTTGCATTCCTTGGCTTGTCGCCACATCACGGCCATCTTCACATTGGTTCCTCCACTTCTGTCTGTCTGATCCCCCTCTGCCTCTCTGTCATGACACACTTGTGATGGCGTTTATGGTCCACCCAGATCGTCTCCTCGTCTGAAGATCCCTAACTTGATCACATCTGCAAAAACCTTACCATATAAGGTCACACTAACAGGTTCAGGGGTTAGGACCTGATGTCTTTGGGGGCCATCATTCAGCCTATCACAAAGCTCTTAGAGGGCAGGGTTCAGTCTTTACATCTCTCTGCAGTCTGACTGTGTGCCAGTCACATAGTGGGTGCTCAGTGTGATTGTTAGTTGGTTGATTAAACGAAGTGGATTTGGTAGAGGAGATGTGGGCAGAGCTCAAGACAGAAGCAAATGATACCCAGAATTAATCAATAAGTACCCATTTTGCCCCTCCCATTTCTACAGCCTTACCATACCCTTTCTAGTCCCAATTTGACTAATATTTACTGAGTATCTGCTAGGGGCCAACCATGTTGTAGGCATGTCCGCTTCCATTATTTCATTTTATACTCAAAAGAGCCCCTGGGTAAGGTATCATTGCCCTGATTTTACAGAGTAAAAAACATAGGCTGCCAGAAGGTAGGTTGCTTGCTGAAGGTCACACACTGATGAGCTGGGATGCTGCAGCTCAGGCCTTCTGATTCTCTTGCCGGTTTTGCTCCCAGTGTTTCTGCAGTGCTTACCAGACCTACTGCAGGCCTTCGATCATGGTTCTGTGGATTGAGTGAAAGCACTTTCTGAAGTTTCGGTTTGAGGACAGGAAGGAAGGAGAGGGGATGGGAGAGGAGAAAACTGTGGCTTGAACTCTCTGTCATGACTGTAATATAGGCCCCAACCAAGCCATTCTAGACCTGGCAGCTATGCAGGGCCTGGAAGAAAGGAGACTGATAACTTGGGCAGGTGGGATTCACATGTGTTCTTGGTGTTTGAGCCAGAGAAGGTAGGAGAAAGGAGCCAAGATGCTGTGAGGGTCACTTACTTGTTTGTTTGTTTATATAATGCCTCGCTCCAGAAGGATTTATGGAGGCCAGGCAGAGACATTCAGGGAAAGGCAATTCCTTGGATCTGAAGAAGCACATGTTGGCAAGAGAAGAGGGAAATGAGAATAGATTGGTGGAATTCCCTGGAACAAGAATGAAGAATTATAAATTGGCAATAGAAGAGGCATAAATTATATATTAATAAAAAAGATTTCATACTGAAGGGGACGACTGAAAACCTTAAGGAGTGGACAGGGCTGAGATCTGAGCTCTGCTCCCCTGTGGGAAGGAGAGGGTGAGCGGGGAAACAGACAGGTGGAGTCGGTGTGTCAGCTGTGTCACCTTTGGTGAGGTAACCAGAGCTGGCGGAGTGCTGTGCCCTCACCTTCCACAACCTGTCTGGGCACATAGCCCTGCCGAGCCACCCTCCTGCTGAAAGCCACGCTTGTTTCTGCAGCCCTTTCCTGGCTCTCTCCTGCTTCTCTGACTGTACCTGCTCAGATGTAACCATGTCATCTCCCTGCTCTCTCATCATGGGTGACTGTCCAGATCAATTTCTGACCATTGGAAACGGGATAGAACTTTCAGAGGTCCTGACATCAGCCAACACAGGCAGCACTTTCTGTTCTGAGACACTGTTCCAAGTGCTTCACATGTAATACCTTTTATAGTCCTTACAAGGAAGGTGCTCTATTAGCCCCATTTTTCAGATATGGAGACTGAGGCCCAGAAAGATTCGTATTTACCCAGTATCACACAGATGGAAAAGGGTGGAAACCAGAATTTGAACCCAGGTGGTTGGTCTCCAGGGTCCATGCTCTTAAACCATCATGTCATCTTGTCTCTCTGTGGTGCAATGTGAATCTCGTTTCTGAGAGTCCAAAACCCACAAAATGTTCAGTAAGAGAAGGTGACATAAACAAACAAACAACATCCGCAGAAATCTCTGAGCACTCTGATGGAACTCATCCATCCCCAGTTCCGCTCTCTCTCCCCATCTGGTGTTCAGCTTGGGCCCTGAAAGAGCGTGTTTGTTGTCACAGATATGTGACTGCCGTGTACTGCTCCATACGTGCATCTCTCCCTCTCCTTCCGACAGTTGATGGTAGTTGTAGGTAGTTGTGGCTTCTTTCTTGGTATCTGAAATTATTTGGAAACAATATCCAAACAAAAATCTCCCCTTTTTTCCTCTGCAGTCTCTCAGTGGTAGCATCTTCCATCAGGTCTGCCTCTGTGTCTCTCTGTCTCCTCCTTTTTTTCTCCCCACCATCACTGCTTCCCTTGCCTGATTCAGAATTCTTGGGCAAGGCTGGCCAGGAGTCCCAGGACATAGAAGCAGTGACCCTTCTCATCCAGGACCATGGACAGTGGCCCATGTGCCTGTGGGAGGGGTCTTGGCTTGATTAATTCAGCCACACTACCCCCTTGGGGCCCCAAAGGCTCAGGCTGTGGCTCTGTTTTCTCTCAACTCCTGCCCACCCTCCCTGCTCTCTAGCCTAACCAATGGTATCTATTCTTGTGCTCCAACCTTGGCCAACCTTTTGGGCAGGGAGGCCTCCTCCATCTACAGAACAGAGCTCACTGCCAATTCCAGGTGTTTGTACATGCTGTTCTTACTGCCGGGATGCCCTCCAGCCCCTTCCACTGCTCTTCATCCTCCGTGATGCCCTTCAGCCCCTCCCACTGCTCTTCATCCTCCATGAGCCCTCCAGCCCCTCCCACTGCTCTTCATCCTCCATGGTGCCCTCCAGCCCCTCCCACTGCTCTTCATCCTCCGTGATGCCCTCCAGCCCCTCCCACTGCTCTTCATCCTCCGTGATGCCCTCCAGCCCCTCCCACTGCTCTTCATCCTCCGTGATGCCCTCCAGCCCCTCCCACTGCTCTTCATCCTCCATGTCTTCTAACACCCAGTACCAGTTCCATCTTTTTTAGGATCTCCTTTCTTGTATCTAGTGTTGTTACAGACTTTTTCTTTCTATTTATATTTCTTTGACTATTTCCATAGGAATATAAGAGAAGGAAAGAGTTAATGTATGGAATCAGATCCCCGTCTTGAACCAGAAGTCTAAACCTAAGCCTGCTGACCAGTAGTTTTTAACTAAAACACACACAAAAAAACCACAATGAAGACAACAGTAACACAACAATAGCAATTTATTATGCACTTACTGTGTGCTATGTACTATGCACATCACCTTACATGCATTATCACATTTAATTCCCACGGTACTATTATTCTGATTTACAAATGAGCCATTGGAGGTCCAGAGAGGTTAAGTAGCTGGACCAGAATCACACAGCTAGCGGATGGCATCCTTGGAATGCAACCAACTCCGTTGGGATGCAAAGCCCACCACCTTCACCTTACCAAATTATCCCAAATCATTTCCTTTAGTTTTGTTTAGTCACGTAGTACAGTTGGGACTCCCCTGAAGCTCTGGGGAGCTGAGGGAAAACCCTGATTTCAGGCTGGCTCTGCCACTGACGCACCTGGGGCTGGCCCCATGTCTCTGGCCTTGGAGTCTCGTCCCCCTGTGAGGTGAGGGTGTGCACCCCGATGTGTTTGCAGGTGTGGCCCCCTGGGAAGCTGGAAAATTGGGCTGTAGCTATGGGTTTTCATTCCCACTGGGGGGATGGAGTGGGGAGTAGGCTGAAGGTCAGTTTCCAGGAAAGGGCCAGCGAGATCAGGACGGCGGGGCTAATATTCCAGAGAAGGTGGGCACGCTTTTACTTCCCATCTCCGTAGTTGATAGAGCCCAACCCGAGAGGCGGGGAGCCGGCTCTCCCTTCTCTCCAGCGCTTAGTGACACGCTGTGACTTGGGTGCAGACTCTCCTCGTGCTCTGAGCTCTCGGCACTCTCTGTCCTGCATGAATGCACCTGTCCCCTAGCGTCTCCGCCCCAGACTGGAGAGCAGAGTCTGGGGCTTTGGAAGACTCAGGCCCCTCCTCAACGGGGTGCAGAGGGACAGCTCCCTTCATCCTCTAGGCCAGGGGTCTCAAACAGAGCGGGTTTCCCCCTCGGGGGACACTGGGCCATATCTAGAGACAATTTTGATTATCCCTGAGTGGCGGCCAGGGATACTGCTAAAATCCTACAGTGCACAGGACAGCCCGTCATGAGATAGAATCGTCTGGCCCAAGATGTCACTAGTGCTGAGGTTGAGAGACCCCGTCCAGGCCATGTGCCGTGGCGGCTGTAAATGGGGAGCAGTCGCCAGGTTTGCCGGCCAGGATGGCTGGTTGGGAAGTGAGATGGTGTAATCGTGCGTCTGTATTCAGGAAGCAAGCACGTGCTGTTTAGGGCAGTGGTGGCGCCGTTGTCACTCCAGGGCAGGAGGGAGCAGTGGTAAGTGACAGAGCACCCAGCATTGGGGAAGAGGGAGGAGGAGGACACCCCATCAGTGTTTGCAGCGTGCCAGGAAGAAGGCTCTTTAAAAATGCTGCAGCCCTGAGTTAGTCGCGTTGATAGATGATTAATGAATTTCTGCCAGGTTTTGCTTTAATAGGTTTTTTTCCCTCAGGGTTATGGATATTTCTGAGCATTGGGATTCAAAAGTGACTGACAGAAAAATAAAGAAACTGAGCAACAAATAGGCAAGGATGTTGCTCTGGACCAAGGGTGACCCTGAGTGTTAAGGGTTGGCACCCTGGGCACAGAGGTGCGCCTTGGCGATGCCAGGGAGGGTGAGGGGCTGGTTTGGGGATGTTGCTCTGGCATCCCAGCTGCTGCCTTCCCAGAGAAGGCCAGCGCTCAGAGCAGGTGACTGAGCAGGTGGGGGGAGCAGGGAGGAGATGGGTGGAGTAAGCCGCTGCTGAGCTGGGGGCTGCCGTGAGGACCCCCTAAGAGAGCCTGTCCCCGTGGAGACGTCACCGACCTCATCTCACAAATCTGCCCTCGGTCTCAGTGTTCAGATGGCTGCGCGTCCTCTCAGCAGTGAGCTTTGATTTTTTTGGTTGCTGGAGCCTTGCAGCTCGTCGTTTTCTCCTCTTCACACTGGGTGGCAGAAGGCATCGCTACAGATTTAGGGCTTGTCTCCTAAATCAGCAGGTGAGGGGGTCTGGGGTTTTTTTCTTTTTTGCTGAGGAAGATTCACCCTGAGCTAACATCTGTTACCAATCTTCCTCTTTTTATATGTGAGCTGCCATCACAGCATGGCCACTGACAGGTGAGTGGTGTAGGTCTGCGCCTGGGAACTGAACCTGGGCCGCTGAAGTGGAGCGCGCCAAACTTAACCACTAGGCCACCAGGGCTGACCCTCTGGTGGCATTTTTATATAACTCAAGGTCACGGACATCCCCTGCAGTGTCCCTCATGTCCATCGTAGGCCTGGTCACCATTGCCTCAGCACCGCCCTGGCCAACACCTTAACCAGCTTCCACGTGGCCTGGGGCCCTTGAGAAACATCCAACACTGATAAGTCTACGTGTTTCCATCCATCTTCTCACTGGGGCCACCAGAGAGGGCTCTCATTAAAGTATAGCTGTAAAACATAGCTTTCTCTCTCTTGCTGAAAACTCCTCTGTGTCACCTCAGTGTCCTCAGGATAAGGTTCGAAGTCCTTAACATGGCTTCTCAGAGCCCTCTGTGAACTGGCTTTTCAGGGTGCCCTGCACGACAGCGTCACTGAACAAATGCAGTAAGTACATCTCTCGCCTGTGTCTCCGTGCCTTTGCACACGCTGTTCCCTCTGTCTGGAAGGCCCTTTTCATTGTGTCCCCTCGGGTGAACTCCCACCCGCCATCAAGTTCCGGCTCAGATGTCCCTTCTTTCTACTCCTGTCTCCTCCATGCTGTGCTCTCCTCTAACTCTTGTCTAGACCAGCTGCTGCCGCTGAGTGGACCCTCCTTTAGGACAGGGACAAGCTCTCCTCTTCTCTGCCTTTCCGTCACTTTTGTTGAGATGGGATTGAATGAACTAACAATTGTTGAACGTCTAGTCTGTGAGAGATGTCGTGCTGGGGGCTTCACCTGCATATTTCATCTAATCCTCGCAGCCCTGGGAGAGAAGGATTGTTATTCCCATTGCAGACGATGGGGCTGAGCTCAGAGGTTAAACAAGTTGCCCCCGTCCCCCGGCTTATAATTGTCATGATATCCAACACTCATTGAGCAGTTGCTATGGGCCAGGTGCTGTTCTCGGCGTTCTCTGTGTATTTACTCATATCATCTTTGCACAGGCCTATGCAGGGAATACTATCATTAGATCCATTTCACAGATGGGGAAACTGAGTTCTCGGGGGAAGATCATACAGCCAGTAAGAGGTGGAGCCAGGCTTTGAACTCAGGTAGTCTGGCTTCAGGCTAATGAGCAGACCTAGGATTTGAACTGAAACCCGCGTGGGGAGAGTTGATCACGTGTCAGGAAAGCCATCAAGCCATCCTTGCAGTGCTTCTGAGGGTCCCCAACCGTGGGGTAGGCCCAGAGTTCCATCTCAAGTGCCCTGGGGCTCTGCCCACCTTCTGGGGAGGGTTATTCTTCTGTTTGAAATGCGTGGTTGTCATTCTGATGGCGCCTTCCCACCTCGGGCCCAGCTGTGTGCTGTCTGGCACCGCGGCTGCCTGGGCGTTGGTTCCAGTGAGCTCGGCAGCTTCATGGCTGACCCCTGTCCTCCTCTGTTCCAGGGCACTGCCAGGGGGACGGTTACCGCATCGGCTTTGGCCAGTGTGCTGGGAAAGTGCTGCCTGCTGTTTTGCCAGTGTGAGATCTCCCTGCTGTCCTGGAATAAGGGTTCAGCTCCCCTGGGGGACCAGGGGCCCCCTCTGTCTGTAGGCCTGGTTCTTCATTCAATAATAAATAAAGCCATTGTCTTCCGTCTCCATGCTCTGAGCCCTGTGCTTTCATAGTATGCAACGTCCACGCATGTTCTTGATTTGATCCAGTGGGTCCAGGTGTGTATTGCTTCCTTGGGAGACATTCATTAATTGTTTACTCATTTTTATTAGTGAGGCTGAGGGTCTGTGTGGGGCTTTCTCATCAGATATCTGAGGCCTCCCAGTATTCCTGGAATACAGAAGAAGAATGGCATCTGTATTAGGATTAGGGTCCTCAGAGAAACAGGATCAATAGGATGTGTGTATATATATAGAGAGAGATTTATTTTAAGGAATTAGCTCTTGTGATTGGGGAGGCTGGCAAGTCTAAAATTTGCAGGGTGGGCCAGCAGGCTTGAGATCTAGGGAAGAATTGCAGTTTGAATCCAAAAGCAGCCTGCTGAAGAATTCCCTCTTCCTCTGGGGACATTAGTCTTTTTCCTTTTAAGGCCTTCAACTGATTAGATAAGGCCCACCCACATTATGGAGGATAATCTGCTTTACTCAATGTCCACCAATTAAAATGTTAATCTCATCTGAAAAATACCTTTACAGCAACACCTACAATAATGTTTGACCAAATATCCAGGCACCATGGCCCAGCCAAGTTCACACATAAAGTCACCCATCCCAGCACCCCACACATCAAGTATTTCTTGGGGCTGACTGATGGGCATACATGGGGTACAGACTTGGTTCAAGGGCCCTGTAGCTGTGTTAGCATGTTATAAATCCTGGGCAGACCCCCCGTGTCGGGTGCACACACCTGAACTGGGAGAGGGCAGAAAAGGGGCCAGGGGCTAGCTTTTCTCCCCTCACAAGCCTGCCAGAGTCAGGAGACTGAGCCCTGCCCCGTCTCCTCGGCCCCACCCACTGCAGACAGGTAGCCCCAATCCCAGCCTCATTCCTGGTGACCATAGAGGGGGAGGCTGCCCAGTGACCCTTCCTGGATCTGATGGACCCCACGCCAGGGCCTGGGAGGACGATTGAGCACACGGAGCCTGTCCATCAGATTGCACCATTCATTTGTTCAACAAACCTCTATCAAGCACCTTCTCTGTGTCAGTCACTGTTCTAGACACAGAACGTGCAGCAATGCACAGAATAGCCCAAACTCCTGCCCTGTGACGCTTCTGTTCTAGTGGAGGGAGATAGACAATAAGAAATGGACGAGGAAAAGATACATAGTATCACAGATGGGGATAGGTCCTTTGGACCACTGGGGACATGGACGTTATTATATGCAGGGTGGTCAGAGAATGACTTAGAGCTTTAGGTTCTTAGTACTTTTCTGCCAGAGAGTTAAAGTTGGTGAGGGAGCAAACCAGGCTGATATCTGGAGAGAGAGTGCCCCAGGCAGAGCTACCCGCCAGTGCCAACCCCTGATGATGGAACATGCTTCTCATTTCCTGGAACATCAAGGAGGTTGGTATTTCTTACATAAAAGCTTCCTGGGGCCAGGAAGTCTGAAGTTTGTATGGCAACTCCACAGTGTCATTAAAGACCCAGGCTCCTCATCCTCAGCACATGATTTTCATTCTCAAAGTCACCTCATGGTACAAAGGGCTGCTGGAGCTCCAGCCAATACACCCAACTTCCAGGCCTGCAGAAAGAGAAAATAAAGAGCTGGGGGTTGGAGGGATGGAAGGGCAGAAGGGTCAGCTGAGTTAGGTTCCTTAAGCAGCCTTCCTGGGCGTCCCGTACCACACTCTTCTTGCACTTCATTGGCGAGAACTTAGTCATATGACCACACCTCATTGCAAGAAAGACTGGGAATATATATATATAAATATTTTTTTTCTAGTTTTACAATTTTTATTTTTGTCTTTATTTTTTTATTTTATTGAGGTCATAATAGTTTATAACATTGTGAAATTTCAGTGGTACATTCTTATTTGTCAGTCACCATACATACGTGCCCGTTTACCCCTTATGCCCACCTCCTAACCCCCTTCCCCTCTGGTAACCACTGATCTGTTCTCTTTGTCCATGTATTTGTTTATCTTCCACAGGAGGACTGGGAATATATTTTTTTTAGCTGAACACATCACTTCCCCAGTTAAAATCTGAGTGTGGTTGCTAAAAAAGGGGACAGTGTGTACTGGGGAGCAGCTAGTAGTCCCTGCCACCCACAGGCTGGGAAGCATCGTGCTCTGAGCTGAGCTGCTCTTGCACAGCTGACTTTATTTCGTGGAGCTGCGCCCTGGGCTGTATTCTCCAATGCTGTGCTGATTTCAGTGGAAATCCTGTATAATGCAGACTTCACCAGGGTCTCCCAGACTCCTACTGTCTGGATAAGATTGATCAAGGCACTTATTCTCTGAATTTGGAAGGCTAAAGCCTTCCCTGGAGTTTTTCTGAATTCCTGGGGGCTTCTGTTCCCAGGGCACCTCTGCTCCTGTTGACTCCCCTGAAATCCCTCTTCTCCACCCTGCATTCTGAGACTGTTCCCCTAGATCTGTCTCCTGGCATCAGTCTGTGCAAGACACTCATCTCCTTTTCCTTGAAAGCCCTAACCTAAATATGGCTAAAAGGCTGCTGCACACAGCAGAGCTTTACTGGAGGTCCCCGGGTCATGGGCAAAGGTCATTTAGTCATTATTAATCCACTTGGCCCCACTGGCACCAGAAAATGCTGATGTCAGCTATTGAGGTCACACACTTGGCCCGTCATGTTGCATTTAGTGCGCTCAAGGGGGCTGGCGATGCTGGGAAAACCCACCGGATCGGGCCCTGGAGTCTGAGGCACGCACAGGACAGGTAGAGACCAAAGTAATAGATGTTAATATGGGTCCGGCCCAGGCTTTCTCCAACAGTGACTCCCTGAACTTCACGACAGTGAGCCTCTTTGTTTCCAGTCTCCATCTCCGAAAGGGCCATTGCCGGCCGCAGATGACAAGTGAATTTAATGGTCTTTAGTTTGGGGACTGAGCTTATTGCAACCTATCTGCGTGTAATGATATGAAAGAGACAAAAAAAGACTTTTATGGCCTAATTTTCTCTTTTTAACTGTGGTATGTTAAGAACTAGAGGCATTGTGGCCGGATGGATGGAACTGACAGATCTGGTGATGAGCATTCCCAGACACGTTGGCCATAATTATCGTTATATCTTACCTATTAATTCATGTTTCATTTATGCTTCCTGTCGTTAACCAGCAGCCATGGTGAGTACAAACGGATGAATATGCGGTCGAGAATAGCATCCATTTTAAACTTTACCTGCCCAGGAGGAGCAAGCCCAGAGGTGTTTCTGGCAGGATAGGGCCTGCTGGAGGTTACAGTGGAGGGTGTCGGGGGAGCTGATTGGACTCACGGGCACTCCACTGCCCTGGGCTGGGCAGGCACCGGGTACCAGGGGCTGGGAGCCGCTGTCTGTGCTGTGCGAGGAGCGAGGAGAGAGGAGCCCTATTGCTTCCACCATGGGACTTCCCTGCCCTGCACCCTCTCACCCGTGTTGGTTTGCCTTTGAAGTGCCTGTTGCATGTTTACAGCTCTTCTGAGGGTGAGGCCAGACTGGGGTCAAGACGTTTTTGAGGACAAGGGAACTTTAGGATTTTAAGTGTCATAATTAATATTATCTCAAAGATTCCTGACCCCAAAATGGACCTCAAAAGTGGTTATATTTTTAACTTTTTTTCTTTCTTTAGTTTGGAAGCATATTCCTTTTAAGAACTCCAGAAAAATTAATGTGGCAGGGTTGTATTCCACAGTATGAAGTTGTTTCCTGAGTATCCCTCTCTCTCTCTGTCCTCTCCCTCCCACTGCAGAGAGGCGGGAAGTGACTCAAAGAACCACAGCCTATGGGAGATGGACGACAAGTGGATGCTTGCTTTAAGAGTCTGTATTTTGTATTTTTCTGCTGTTAGAGAGAGCAGAAAATCAGACTAGGGCCAGTCTCCTTTTGAGACTGTCTGTCAACAGCATCATCCCAAAGCTGGACCACTAAGTCCTTTCTTGAAGCAGGATCTGGATGGCATATCTCTGTGTCTACTGAGGACTTGATCCCAGAGATAAATAGACCATTGTTGTCTGTGATGATCTGAGCAATGTCTGCCTTCGCTGGGTTTTAAGCTGCTGAGGGCAGAGTCAGCTGTTGCTCATGGAAAGTTCTTCAGTACCTAGGACAGCGCCTACCTAGTACATAGTAGGTACTCAATATGTACATGTTAAATAAATGAATGACTATCTGGGACATCACTGGGGTCAGGGATTATGTCGTATTCATAGGTCCACCCCTAATATGTGTGGGCTTAAGTCAAGAGTACACATGGGGGCCCACTTATGTGTCAGTATTTAAAAGATATAAGTCAAGCTGTGAACTGTTAAATAAAATACATTCTATTCTCCTACTTTGACATATGTTTTCATAATTACAAAACAAAAATATTTGCACAGCTATGGTTTTTATATGATTGAAAATTGGCAAAATATCAGATATAACTTAATTTAACTATCTTGCCACTTGAAGAGTGTTGGGATGACTTACAAATTCATGAATTGTTTTATATTTTTTTAAATAAAATTTTATTTATTTTTATTTTTTATTTTTTCCAGTAATTTTATTGAGATCATAATGGTTTACAACATTGTAAACCATTTTTGGGTGTACGTTATTGTTTATCAGTTTCTAGATAGACTTCATTGTGCTCACTCCCAGTAGTCTAATTATTGTCCGTCACCAAACATATGTGTCCCTCTACCCCTTTCACTTCTCGCCCCAAACCCCTTTCCCTCTGGTAACCACTAATCTGTTCTCTTTATCCATGTATTCATTATTTGCCACATATGAGTGAAATCATGCAGTATTTGTCTTCCTCTGTCTGGCTTATTTCGCTTAACGTCATACCCTCAAGGTCCATCCATGTTGTTGCAAATGGGATGATTTTGTCCTTTTTTAGGGCCTAGTAGTATTCCATTGTATGTATATACCACATCTTCTTTATCCATTCATCTTTAGAAGGGCACTTGGATTTTTTCCACGTTTTGGCTATTGTGAATAATGCTGCAATGAACTTAGGGGTGCATAAATCTCTTTGGATCATTGATTTCAAGTTCTTTAGATAAATACCCAGTAGTGAGATAGCTGGATTGTATGGTATTTCTATTTTTAATTTTTTGAGAAATCTCCATACTGTTTCCCGTAGTGGCTGCACCAGTTTGCATTCCCACCAGCAGTGTATGAGGGTTCCCTTTTCTGCACATCCTCTCCAACATTTCTTATTTTTTTGTCTTGTTAATTATAGCCATTCTGACAAGTGTGAGGTGATATCTCATTGTAATTTTGATTTGCATTTCCCTAATAATGAATGATGTTGAACATCTTTTCATGTGCCTGTTGGCCATCTGTATATCTTCTTTGGAAAAATGTCTGTTCATCTCCTCTGCCCATTTTTTGATCAGGTTGTTTGTTTTGTTGTTGTTGAGTTGTGTGAGATCTTTATATATTTTGGAAATTAATCCCTTGTCAGATATATGATTTGAAAATATTTTCTCCCAATTGGTGGGTTGTCTTTTTGTTTTCTTCATGGTTTCCTTTGCCTTACAGAAGCTTTTTAGTCTGATGTAGTCCCATTTGTTTATTCTTTCTTTTATTTCCCTTCTGTGAGTAGACATGGTATTTGAAAAGATGCTGCTAAGACTGATGTCAAAAAGGGTACAGCCTATATTTTCTTCTAAGAGCTTTACAGTTTCAGGTCTTATATTCAAGTCTTTAATTCATTTTGAGATGATTTTTGTGTATGGTATAAGATAATGGTCTACTTTCATTCTTTTGCACGTGGCTGTCCAGTTTTCCCAGCACCATTTTTTGAAGAGACTTTCCTTTCTCCATTGTGTGTTCTTGGCTTCTTTGTCAAAGATTAGCTGTCCATAGATGTGTGGGTTTACTTCTGGGCTCTCAGTTCTGTTCCGTTGATCTGTGTGTCTGTTTTTGTGCCAGAACCATGCTGTTTTGATTACTATAGCTTTGTAGTACATTTTGAAGTCAGAGATTGTGATACCTCCAGCTTTGTTCTTTTTCCTCAGGACTGCTTTATAAATTTTAAGATTTAAAATTCGAGGTCTTCTGTTGTTCTTTATAAATTTTAAGATTCTTTGTTCTATTTCTGTGAAGAATGCCATTGGGATTCTGATTAGGATTGCATTAAATCTGTAGATTGCTTTAGGTAATATGGACATTTTAACTATGTTTATTCTTTCAATTCATGAACATGGAATATCTTTCCATTTCTTTATGTCTTCTTCAATTTCTTTCAATAATATCTTACAGTTTTCACTGTATAGGTCTTTCACCTCCATGGTTAAATTTATTCCTAGATGTTTATCCCCTTTGTTGTGATTGTAGATGGGATTGTATTCTTGAGTTCTCTTTCTGCTAGTTTGTTACTAGTGTATAGATGCAACTGATTTTTGTAAGTTGGTTTTGTACCCTGCAACTTTGCTGTAGTTGTTAATTATTTCTAATAGTTTTTTGGTGGATTCTTTAGGGTTTTCTACAGACAGGATCATGCCATCTTCAAACAGGGAGAGTTTCATTTCTTTCTTTCCAATTTGGATCCCTTTTATTTCTTTTTCTTACCTAATTGCTCTAGCTAAAACTTCCAGTACTAGGTTGAATTGGAGTGGTGAGAGTGGGCACCCTTGTCTTGTTCCTATTCTCAGAGGGATGGCTTTCAGTTTTTCACTGTTAACTATGGTGCTGGCTGTGGGTTTGTCATATATGGCCTTTATTCTGTTGAGGTACTTTCCTTCTATACCAATTTTATTGAGCATTTTTATCATAAATGGATGTTGGATCTTGTCAAAAGCTTTCTCAGCATCTATTGAGATGATCATGTGATTTTTATTCCTCATTTTGTTAATGTGGTGTATCACATTGATTGATTGGCAGATGTTGAACCATCCCTGCATTACTGGAATAAATCCCACTTGATCATGGTGTATGATCCTTTTAATGTATTGCTGTATTCGGTTTGCCAATATTTTGTTGAGGATTTTTACATCTATGTTCATCAGTGATATTGACCTGTAATTTTCCTTCTTTGTGTTGTCCTTGTCTGGTTCTGGTATCAGGGTGATGTTGGCCTCATAGAATGAGTTAGGAAGTGTTCTGTCTTCTTTAATTTTTTGGAATAGTTTGAGAAGGATAGGTATTAAATCTTCTTTGAATGTTTGGTAGAATTCTCCAGAGAAGCCATCTGGTCCTGGACTTTTCTTTTTGGGAGGTTTTTGATTACTGTTTCAATCTCTTTACTTGTGATTGTCTATTCAGATTCTCTATTTCTTCTTGATTCAGTTTTGGGAGGTTTTATGAGTCTAAGGATTTATCCATTTTTCTAGGTTATCCAGTTTGTTGGCATATAGTTTTTCATAGTATTCTCTTATAATCCTTTGTGTTTCTGTGGTAACTATTGTAATTTCTCCTCTTTCATTTCTAATTTTATTTATTTGAACCTTCTCTCTTTTTTTCTTAGTGAGTCTGGCTAAAGGTTTTTCAATTTTGTTTATCTTCTCAAAGAACCACCTCTTAATTTCATTGATCCTTTCTACTCTTTTTTTTGGTCTCTACTTCTTTTATTTCTGCTCTTTTTTATTATTTCCCTCCTTCTGCTGGCTCTGGGTTTGTTTGTTCCTCTTTTTCTAGTTTCATTGGGTGTAATTTGAGATTACTTATTTCAGATTTTTCTTGTTTGTTGAGGTGGGCCTGTATTGCAATGAATTTCCCTCTTGGAACCACTTTTCCTGCATCCCATAACAGTTGGTGTGCTGTAATTTCATTTGTCTCCAGGTATTTTTTGATTTCTTTGTTGATCCAATAGTTGTTTAGTAGCATGTTGTTTAGTCTCTGCATATTTGTGACTTTTCCAGCTTTTTTCATGTAGTTGATTTCTAGTTTCATACCACTGTCGTCAGAAAATATGCTTGATATGATTTCAATCTTCTTAAATTTATTGAGGCTTGCCTTGTTTCCCAACATATGGTCTATCTTTGAGAATGTTCCATGTGCACTTCAGAAGAATGGCTATTCTGCTATTTTTGGATAGAATGTTCTATATATATCTATTAAGTCCGTCTGGTCTAGTTTTTCATTTAGGTCCACTATTTCCTTGTTGACTTTCTGTCTGGATTATCTATCCATTGATGTAAGTTGGATGTTTAGGTCCCCTAATATTATTGTGTTGCTGTTAATTTCTCCCTTTAGGTCTGTTAATAGTTGCTTTATATACTTTGGTGCTCTTGTGTTAGGTGCATATATATTCATAAGTGTTATGTCCTCTTAGTGGAATGTCTCTTTTATCTTTATATACTGCCTTTCTTTGTCTCTCATTGCATTTTTTATCTTGAAGTCTGCTTTGTCTGATATAAGTATGGCAACACCTGCTTTCTTTTGCTTGCTATTTGCTTGGAGTATTGTCTTCCATCCCTTTACTCTAAGCCTGTGTTTGTCTTTAGAGCTGAGGTGTGTTTCCTGGAGGCAGCATATTGTTGGGTCTTATTTTTTAATCCATCTAGCCACTCTGTGTCTTTTGATTGGAGAATTCAATCCATTTACTTTTAGAGTGATTATTGATATACGAGGGCTTAATACTGCCAATTTATCTCTTGTTTTCTGGTTGTTCCATATTTCCGTTGTTTCTCTTACTTTGTATTTCTGACTGCCATTTCAGTTTGGTGATTTTCTGTGATGATTTTCTCAGTTTTCTCTTTATTTATGATTTGTGTCTCTGCTCTGATTTTTTTGTTTAATGGTTACCATGAAGTTTGTATAAAAGATCTCGTACATGAAAGAGTACATTTTCTGATAGCCTCTTATCTCCATTAGCCTAAGCAGGTTCCATCCCTTTCCTCTTCCTCTCCTAAGTTGTTAGGTTGTTACAAATTATTCTGTTTTGTGTTGTGAGTCTGTGACTTAATTGAAGTAGTTATAGTTATTTTTGATGCTTTCCTTCTCTTTATCTTTTATGTTATAATGAAGTGTTTGCTAACCTGCTCTGATAGAGAGCTGCAATTTTCTGATTTTGTCCATCTGTTTATCTCCTTGCTCAAGGCTGTCTAAACCTTTGCCTTTTTGTTTCAGTTATGAGGGTATCCTTGATCATTCTTGTAAGGGAGGTCTAGTGGCGATGCACTCCCTCAGCTTTTGCTTATCTGAGAAAGCTTTTATTTCTCCATCATATCTGAAGAGTAGTTTTGCTGGATAGAGTATTCTTGGTTGAAAGTTTTTGTCTTTCAGTATTTTGAATATATCATTCCAACCTCTCCTTGCCTGTAAGGTTTCTGCTGAGAAATCTGCTAAAAGCCTGGTAGGGATTCCTTTGTAGAGTATTCTCTTCTGCCTTGCTGCCCTTAATATTTTTTCTTTGTCATTGACTTTTGCCAGTTTTGCTATTATATGCCATGGAGAAGGTCTTTTTGCATTGACGTCATTAGGAGTTCTATTCGCTTCATGTACTTGTAAGCCCAGTTCCTTCCCCAGGTTTGGGAAGTTCTCAGCTATTATTTCTTTGAACAAGCTCTCTGCTCCTTTCTCCCTCACTTCTCCCTCTGGAATACTATATTCCTTATGTTGCATTTCCTAATTGAGTCAGATATTTCTTGAAGACTTTCTTCATTTTTTAAGACTTAGTTATCTCTCTCCCTCCACCTGAAGCATGTCTATATTTCTACTCTCTAAATCACTAATTCTGTCCTCCATAACATCATCTCTGTTTTTTAAGTTTTCTAGATTGTTTTTATATGTCATTCATTGTGTTCTTCATCTCCAGAATTTCTGTTTGTTTTTTTTTAATAATTTCAATCTCTTTGGTGAAATATTCCTTCTGCTCATTAATTTTACCCCTGAGTTCATTGAACTGTCTTTCTGAGTTTTCTTGTAACTCGTTGAGTTTCTTTGTGACAAGTGTTTTGAATTCTCTGTCATTTAGATTTTAAATTTCTGTAACTTCAGCATTGGTTTCTGGAGACTTGTCATTTTCCTTCTGCTCTGAAGAGTTACTATAGTTTTTCATGGTGTTTTATGAACTGATCCTTTGCCAAGGCATTTGTAGTGGTATCAGGTCGCAGATTCCACTTGCCACCTCTGGGCAGCAGCGGGGAGCAGGAGCTGTGTTTTCTGAACCCCCCCTTGGCTGCTGGAAGTTGTGCCAGTAGGGCTCATCTGTGTTTGCCTGCTGGTTGCAGCCACTTGGCAGGTCACACCTGCACACGCAGGTGCTCTGGTGTGGAACTGCTGCCTTGGCTAGGGACTGGCCGAGCTGGTGTGCTAGGTGAGAGGGGAGGGGCACTTTCTTTTGTGCACGTGAGCCTGCTCTGAGCTCATGGGCAGTTCACCTGGGCTGCTGTGCTTGGTGGGGTCACCTCTGCAGTGGCTGAGCTGTGCCAAAAGTGAAAACATTTGTGCACAGGCCTGCTTGCCCCCCACCTTACTGTTGCATGCTGGCTGCTGTGTGAGAACCCATAACCTAGATCACTGCTGCTGGGGAGGGTGAGGGCATCCACTCACCTCCTTCCACTGCTTCCTGGGGATCCAGTACCCCCACTTCAGATGTATGGCTGCATGGATCTCTCAGACATCCTATTGTGCTTTGTAGGAAATCCTCTGTTGGTTAGTGAATGTTCGTTTGGTTGTAACTTAGCGGGAGAGACTAAGGGAACAACTCACTCCACCGTGATGCTGACCTTGCTCTCAATATTGCTTCTTTACTGGCATCTCTGGACCCCACACTGTTTTTGATATTTTTTGTGTAAATGAAGAGACTTTTTCATTTCACGCTGCTAGTGAATGGCAGAGCTGAGACTGGATTCTAGAATTTTGAACCTCTAGGAAAACACTTTTCTCAGGCTGGCAAATTGTGATACAGTGGTTGGAACTTTGATTTTGACCCATGGAAGTGAGCTTCTCAAGGGCAGGGCTGTGCCTTACTCATCTTTGTGTCCAAAGCCCCTGTTACAAGCAGCTGCTCATAAATGTGTGTGGCATTTTTCTCACAAGGTTCCCTGTTTCATAGCTATGAGCTCAACACCAAGCTCTTCTTTCAAATGATATTAGAGCTGTATTTGGTAATCCAAGAGAAGGAAAAAACCCACATGCATAAGCATGTTCACTTCAGCACTGTTTATGTAGCCCAAGGTTCAGCTTCCTGGGGTCATCCAGTCCTTTAGGGTCACTATTCTCTTAATATATGTTAGTAGGAAGCCCAAGCCCCCATTCTACCTATAGGATGAAGCCTAACATCTCCCCACTTAATGGACTGACTGGTGTGAAATGGGAGTGGCTTATAATATAGAGTGTAATTACTGGGGAAGGGGTATATTGACCAGCTGCTTCTCTGTGTAGTCAGGCTGAAGGAGTCTCAGTTCTGTGGTCCCTCTTAATTATGTGTATTAGGCAAGAAGACACTCTTTTTCTTGGAGGAGGGAATGCAGTAGGACTTAGCAAGGTTGCCCCTGTCCTTGGTGCAGAAGAGTGTAGAGACAGTGGACCAAACTGCGTAAGAAGCCCAAGGGACATCAGGGACAGATACTCCAATCCCCTTTCCCAAATATTCAAAGTTAGAAAACTGATTTTGATGCACTAGTTGGGCCATGCCTAAGATCTGAGGGCAGGGAAGAACACCAAGGGCCTAATGCGAGTTATTCTCCTTCTGTCCCTCCAGATCTACTCTCCATCTTTCCCTGTGCTGCTGTGTCCTGGGAGGATGACCTCTTTGAATGACATCACCCAGGCTAATGCTTCTGGTTGAGATTGGGCAATGGAGGCACAGGCAGAGAGTGGAATGCAGAAGGGGAAAGAAGCTGGCAGTGTTTATTCTCCTGACTCGTTTCCTGCTGCGCTATGGTTTTAGGGTGGCTGTGACCCAGTGTGTTCCTCGACCTATGGCCCAACAATGCTTGCTGGATTCTGTATCACTGTTCCCTCCCCAAGCAAGGGGTGGTAATGGCTTCTCATTGTCATCAATCCTATATTTTTCACCATTCCTTGCTGGTTCTCTTATCTCTGCCTACACTTCTTTTTAAAAAAAATTATTTTATTGAGGTCATATTGGCTTACAGCACTGTATAAATTTCAGGTGTACATTATTATATTTCAGTTTCTGTGTAGACTGCATCGTGTTTACCACCAGTAGTCTAGTTTTTATCCATCACCATACATATGTGCCCCTTTAACCCTTTTGCCCTCCCCCCATCTTCTTCCTCTCTGGTAACCACTGATCTGTTCTTCTTATCTATGTGTTTGTTTGTTTATCTTCCACATATGAGTGAAATCATATGGTATTTGTCTTTCTCTGTCTGACTTATTTTGCTTAGCATAATACCCTCAAGGTCCATCCACGTTGTTGCAAATGGGATGATTTTGTCTTTTTTTTACGGCTGAGTAGTATTCCATTGTATATATATACCACATCTTTATCCATTCATCCATTGATGGAACTTGGGTTGCTCCCACATCTTGGCTATTGTGAATAATGCTGCAATGAACATAGGGGTACATAAATCTTTTTGAATTATTGACTTAGTGTTTTTTGGATAAATACTCAGTAGTGGAATAGCAGAATCATATGGTATTTCTATTTTTAATTTTTTGAGAAATCTCCGTAATGTTTTCCATAGTGGCTGCACCAGTTTGCCTTCCCACCAACAGTGTATGAGAGTTCCCTTTTCTCCACATCCTCTTCAACACAACAAAGTTATTTCTTGTTTTGTTACTTATAGCCATTCTGAAGGGTGTGAGATGATATCTCATTGTAGTTTTGATTTGCAATTCATGAATAATTAGTGATGTTGAACCTCTTTTCATGTGCCTGTTGGCCATCTGTATGTCTTCTTTGGAAAAATGTCTGTTCATATCCTCTGCCCATTTTTTGATTGGGTTATTTATTTTTTGTTGTTGAGTTGTATGAGTTCTTTATATATTTTGGAAATTAACCCCTTGTCAGATATATGATTTGCAAATATTTTCTCCCACTTGGGGGATTATCTTTTCATTTTGTTGATAGTTTCCTTTCCCATGCAGAAGCTTTTGAGTTGAAGTAGTCTCATTTGTTTATTTTTCTTTTGTTTCCCTTGCCTGAGTAGACACGATATTTAAAAAGATACTGCTAAGACTGATGTCAAAGAGCACACTGACGATGTTTTCTTCTAGGAGTTTCAGGTCTTATGTTCAAGTCTTTAATCCATTTTGAGTTAATTTTTGTGTATGGTGTAAGATAACGGTCTATTTTCATTCTTTTGCATGTGGCTGTCCAGTTTTCCCAGCACCATTTATTGAAGAGACTTTCCTTTCTCCATTGTATGTTCTTGACTCCTTTGTCGATTACCTGTCCATAGATGTGTGGATTTATTTCTGGGCTCTCAGTTCTGTTCCATTGATCTGTATGTCTGTTTTTGTACCAGTACCATGCTGTTTTGATTACCATAGCTTTGTAGTATATTTTGAATTCAGGGAGTGATACCTCCAGCTTTGTTCTTTTTTCTCAGGATTGCTAACCACCTCCTTGGTTAAATCTATTCCTAGGTATTTTATCCTTTTTGTTGTGATTGGAAATGGGACTTTACCTTGAGTTCTCTTTCTGCTAGTTCATTATTACAATATAGAAATGCAACTGATTTTTGTAAGTTGCTTTTGTACCCTACAACCTTACTATACTCATTGATTGTTTCTAATAGTTTTTTGGTGGATTCTTTAGAGTTTTTTTATATATAGAATCATGTCATCTGCAAATAGTGACAGTTTTACTTCTTCCTTTCCAATTTGGATCCCTTTTATTTCTTTTTCTTGCCTAATTGCTCTGGCCAAAACCTCCAGTACTATTTTGAAAAAGAGTGGCGAGAGTGGGCATCCTTGTCTTGTTCCTGTACTCAGAGGGATGGCTTTCAGTTTTTCACCATTGAGCATGATGTTGGCTGTGGGTTTGTCATATATGGCCTTTATTATGTTGAGGTACTTTCCTTCTATACCCATTTTATTGAGAAGTTTTAATCATAAATGGGTGTTGAATCTTGTCAAATGCTTTCTCTGCATCTATTGAGATGATCCTGTGATTTTTATTCTTTATTTTGTGTATCACATTCTTTATTGGTGTATCACATTGATTGATTTGCAGATGTTGAACCATCCCTGCATCCCTGGTATAAATCCCACTTGATCATGGTGTATGATCCTTTTAACGTATTGTATTTGATTTGCTAATATTTTGATGAGGATTTTTGCATCTATGTTCATAAGGAATATTGGCCTGTAATTTTCCTTTTCTTTGTTGTCCTTGTCTGGTTTTGGAATCATGGTGATATTGGTCTTGTAAAATGAGTTAGTAAGCATCCCTTCCTCTTAAGTTTTTTGGAAGAGTTTGCTAAGTATAGGTATTGAATCTTCTTTGAATGTTTGGTAGAATTCACCAGAGAAGCCATTGGGCCTGGACTTTTGTTTTTTGGGAGATTTTTGATTACTGTTTCAATCTCTTTACTTGTAATTGATCTGTTCACATTCTCCATTTCTTCTTGATTCAGTTTTGGGAGGTTGTATGTGTCTAAGAATTTATCCATTTCTTCTAGGTTATCCAATTTGTTGGCATTTAGCTTTTCATAGTAGTCTCTTATAATCCTTTGTATTTCTGTGATGTCCATTGTAATTTCTCTTCATTCATTTCTGATTTTATCTATTTGAGCCTTCTCTCTTTTTTCCTTAGTGAGTCTGGCTAAGGGTTTGTCAATTTTGTTTATCTTCTCAAAGGACCAGCTCTTAGTTTCATTGATCTTTTCTACTGCTTTTTAGTCTCTATTTTGTTTATTTCTGCTCTGATTTTTATTGTTTCCTTCCTTCTACTGACTTTGATCTTTGTTTGTTCTCCTTTTTTCTAGTTCTTTTAGGTATAGTATAAGATTGTTTATTTGAGATTTTTCTTGTTTCTTGAGGTAGGCCTGTATTACTGTAAATGTCCCTCTTAGACCATTTTTGCTGCATCCCATAAGAGATGGTATGGTATTTTCATTTTCACGTTTCCAGATATTTTTTTATTTCTCCTTTGATTTCTTCATTGATCCAATAGTTGTTCAGTAGCATGTTGTTTAGTCTCCACATATTTGTGACTTTTCCAGCTTTTTTCTTGTAGTTGATTTCTAGTTTCATACCATTACGGTTGGAAAAGATGCTCGATATGATTTCAATCTTCTTAAATTTATTGAGGCTTGCCTTCTTTCCCAACATATGGTCTATCTTTGAGAATGTTCCATGTGCATTTGAGAAGAATGTGTATTCTGCTGTTTTTGGATAGAATGTTCTATATATATCTATTAAGTCCAGCTGGTCTAGTGTTTCATTTAAAGCCAATGTGTCCTTGTTGACTTTCTGTCTGGATGATCTATCCATTGACGTGAGGGTGGTAAGCTCCCCTGCTATTATTGTGTTGCTGTCAATTTCTCCTTTTAGTTCTGTTAATGCTTACTTTATATACGATTGTGCTCCCGTGTTAGGTGAATATATATTAATAAGTGTTATGTCTTCTTGGTGGAATGTCCCTTTTATCATTATATAATGCCCATCTTTGTCTCTTATTATCTTTTTTGTCTTGAAGTCTGTTTTGTCTGATGTAAGTATGGCTACACCTGCTTTCTTTTGGTTGTCACTTTCTTTTAGTATCATCTAACATCCCTTCACTCTGAGCCTCTCTTTGTCTTTAGAGCTGAGATGTGTTTCCTGAAGGCGGGATATTCACCAACATTGAATTCATATTTATGAATTCAATCCATTTACATTTAGAGTGATTATTGATATATGAGGTCTTAATACTACCATTTTATCTTTTGTCTTCTGGTCATTCTATATTTCCATTGTTTATTTTTCCTTGTATTTCTATCTGCTATCGGTTTGGTGGTTTCCTGTGATGTTTTTCTCAGTTTTCTCTTTATTTATGATTTGTGGCTCTGCTCTGATTTTTTGTGTGTGTGTGGTTATCATTAGGTTTGTATAAAAGATCTCATAGATGGATAGTCCTTTCTCTGGTAGCCTCTTATCTCCATTAACCTATGCATGTTCTATCCTTTTCCTCTTCCCCTCCTATGTTTTTTTTGTCACAAATTATTCTTTTTTGTGCCATTGAGTTTTTGACCAAATTGAAGTGATTATAGTTATTTTTGATGCTTTCTTTCCCTTTACCCTTTATGATATAGTTAAGTGTTTACTAATCTATTCTGATATAAAGCTTCAATTTTCTGTTTCTGTCTGTGTATTTATCTCCTTGCTGAAAGCTAAGTAAACCTTTGCCTTTTTGTTTTAGATAGGAGGGGTCCTTTCAACATTGCTTGGAGGCAAGTCTAGTGCCTGAATACACTTCTAAAAATAGTTCGTTAATTAAACTTTCTTCAATTAATCCCTTGAGTATACCTTCTCCTTCCTGTCTAATAGAGCAATTAGTACCAGGAGTGGCATCAGGAAACAGACTCTTAAAATAAGATTCTGTAATTGGGTCCTCGGATATTTGATGAGCACAGGGGTAACCTCCTTGCTGGAGGAAGTGGGACACTAATAGTCTGTGGCATGTAGACTAACAGTTATCAAAACATTACCAATAGTGGTGTAGGATGGAGTGCAGCTTGAGAGTAAAGCATTAGAGGAATCATTAGTGTTCAGTTGCTATGGGAAGATTGATGATTACATACATTCTGGGGTGGGCTGACTGCTCATGATTGCCCTGGAGAATTTACACGAAGAGAAAGATAAACTCCAAAAGTTGAATTCACAGCCGAAGCCCCAGAAGACAGAAGGCACGTATGCAGAAGTAAAAGTATATTTTACTTCATTTAGCTGCAGGACAGACATGGCTAAGGATCTGGTACAAGGTCTGGGTTGCAGAGCTTCAGTGCCAGTTAAATGTGCAATGTTAGTTAAGTGTGAGTGTTAAAGTCTCTTAGCTAAAGTAAGTACAGTGTTTAAGAGGGATCCTGAGGGCCGGCCCCGTGGCTTAGCAGTTAAGTGCGCACTCTCCGCTGCTGGCGGCCCGGGTTTGGATCCCGGGCGTGCACCGATGCACCGCTTCTCCGGCCATGCTGGGGCTGCGTCCCACATGCAGCAACTAGAATGATGTGCAGCTATGACATACAACTATCTACTGGGGCTTTGGGAAAAAAATAAATAAAATTAAATTAAAAAAAAAAAAAAAAAGGAGGGATCCTGAGACTTAGGATGGGGAAATTTGGGCAGGCACAGGTGAGGCTGACAATGTTGAACCCCAAAATTCCATTGAACCTTCCTTGTCAGTGGAAACAGCCCCTTCACCCCTGTCTGAGGGAACCAGCCTCTTTTTGCATTAAACTTTTCAGTGACTTCGTCTGGGGCAGCTGCAGGATCCACCCTCCCCCACACACCCTTATTGTCTCCAGGACCATAGCTAGAGTTAGGTCCTAGGATTGGCCAGAGGGAAAAGTACAAAGTCTTCAACATCAACACTGCAGAAGTTGGAAAATCCTGCCACTTGGTATCAGCAGGAGTCTGGCGAGCATGGATGGGAATAGATTCCAATCGGTTTAGACCAAGGAAGACAAAATATAAGATAAGAATTTACTGATGTGTGTGCAGTCACACAGGATTCTGGATTTAATATGATGGCTCAAGCACTTGAGAGAGGCATTAATAGTCTGCTAAGTTGATTGAAATATAAAGTCAATAAATGGCCTGCAATCAATGAGGTTGTGATGCCTGGAATTTCCCTGGGATCTTGCAGAGGGAGTCCAAAGGCTCAGGGAGATGAGAATGTGTCTGTTATTTGCAACTGGTTCAGTCACCTCAAAAACTTCTCTGGAGGGCCCTGAGGACAATCCCTTCACCGAGGCATTAAGACTGCATTAGTAAGAGGAGTCCCAGCATTCTTGAAGAACTGTCCTTTATAGGTTAGAGATAATGGTGAGAGATGATGCTATGGCATTAGGTTGCCAGATTTCAGTAGTGCTAATGGGGTTCCATAGACTGGAAGGGGCCACGTGGTGGTGCTTAACCCTCAGAAACAAGGTGGGTGCTACTACCATAAAATCAGCAGAGGCAGAATGGTAATAAGAATGTTTTGAACCACTGGGATCTGGGGCATGGCTGATTGACACGAGGTACCTAGAAATGAAATAGATGACCTATATCAGCAGAAAAATTCTAGATCTGTGGGCCAAAATTTGACTTGAGTCATCCTAGTAAGAATTCATGACCACTAATTCTTTTCCCAGATCTAAGTCCATTCACAAGCTTGGGTCCCTGAATTTATGGGAAACCTAGGTCCCTTTGGGGAAGGTCCCTGTGACCTGGCTGTAAGTATACTGCAAATGTCCTTCCAAGGTTTCCTAGAGGGACCAATGGCGATTTACCAGGGTGCCTGTGCACTGGGAAGAAAGAAATACCCAGGACTTGTGTCAGTTATTAGAAACCACCTCAGAACTAAAGCTCATCCCCTAAATTCCACAGTGATCTACTGGTCAGAGTCGGGGCTTAAAAGAGTCAGGTGGCCTAAGAGCATCTCATAGTGGGTCCAGAGGGATCACCGACCCATCCTGTAGTTATTTCTCTGGTTCTGGAATGTATAGTCAGCAAAGATATACATACTTAGTGACTGGTGGAAATACCACATTGGTTTTCTGACCCATGAAGTGAGGGCTATTAGTGTAGAAGGGGCCCCATGGAAGCCCCTGGAACTGCCTCCTTGTGCCAAAATAGTAAACCAAAAGCAATGCTGCATCTCAGGGGAATTGTGCTCCTGCCAGACTTAAGAGATGTAGGGCAGGTGATTCTAATCACATCACCATTTAACTTACCTGTCTGGTGCAACAGTCAATGCGTCCTAGAAAATGACTCTAGATTTTAATAAACACAATCAAGTATTGATGCCCTTCTCAGAAGTTGTTCTAGATGTGGTATCTTTAGTAGAGAAGATTAGCCAGCCTCTGGCACCTGTAATGCACCTGGTGTGGTCCCTGGTGTCTTATTAGAACAGCAGTTTTCAAAGTGTGGTCCCTGGATCACAGCTTCAGTATCACTTTGTAACTTGTTAGAAATATAAATTATAGGACTCCAACTGACAAATTGTAGGACTGACAAGACCAACTGAATTAAAAATCCTGGGAGTTGGGGCCCAGAAGTTGTGTTAGAACAAACTTTCTAGGTGATTCTCATGCACACTAAAGTTTGAGAACCACTGTACTAGAAAATACTGTCTATTGCATCCCAATAAATAAAGATAATCAAAAAGAGTTTACCTTCTCCTGGCAGGAGACAGTGGTATACCTTAATTGCATTACCTTAGGGATTTGTTAATTCTCCAATCTCTGTTCTATTATATGGGACCCTGATCATCTTGTCAGCCCACAGAACTGGATGTCTGTTACATTGATATTATGCTAACTGGCTCTGGTGAGTGGGAAGTAGCAAGCAACCAGAGATGGCACGTGGTTGCCAGAGGGTGAGAGAAAACTGCTATGGAAATTCAGGAGCCTGCCATATTGGTGAAGTTTCTAGGGTTATAGAAGTCTGGGACATGTTGGGATATCCCCTCTAAGAAGAGAAATATTTTGCTTTACCTTGCATCATCCACTGTGAAGAAAGAGGCTCAATGGTTAATGGGCCTCTTTGGATTTTTGGAGTGATGTATAGCACATTTGTGTGTGCCATTCTGATGCATTTACTAGGTACATCCATAAGGCTGCTGGTTTTGAATGGGGCCCAGAGCAGTAAAGGGCTCTAGAACAGGTTGAGGCTGTGATGAAAGCTACCTTGCTGTTTGGGCCTTAAGACCCAGCCGACCCAATGGTACAGGAAGTGTCTGTGGCAGATAGGGATGTTCTATGGAGCTTCTAGCCATGCCCAATAGGAGAATCAGAGTGCTAACCCAACTGTATAAGATTGGAAGAGAGGATTCAAGGCAGTCTTGTGGAGATGTAAGTGGAACGACGTCTTTGATGGGGCCCCAAATCTGAAAATATTCATGTGCCAACTAAATACCTATCAGAAGGCCTGTACTGCAGAGAAGGCTCTCAATAATCAGGTGGACAAGATGACCCAACCTATGGATGTCAGCCTCTTCCCCTAGCCACTCTGGTGCTTGCTAATAGCACCATGAACGAAGTGACCATAGTGGAAAGGATAGAGGCTATACATAGGTTCAGCAACATGAACTTTCTCTCATTAAGGCTCATCTGGTTTCCATCACTTCTGGATATGCAACTTGCCAATGGATGAGGCCAATGCTCAGCCCCTGATATGGCACCATTCCCCAGAGGTGTATTGTGGGACACAGGCCAGCCACTTGGTGGCAGGTTGATTACATTGGACCCCTTCCATCATGGAGGGTAGTGGGGATAGATTCATATTTTGGATATGGATTTGCCCTCCCTGCCCTCCCCACCATTTGTGGTGTTTCATTCATCTCAGCATATCTCACAAACATGAACTTCAACCAAAGAACTCATTTGTAAGGAAAGTGCAGCAGTGGGTTCACGCCCATGAAATTCACTGGTTTACTACATGCCTCATCACTCAGAAGCAGTTGGCATGACTGAAATATAGAATGGCCTGTGGAAGTCTCCAGTTATGGTGGCTGACCTACAGGATGCAGTATTTACCTTAATCCGGAGGCCAGTATATAGTGCCATCTTCCCTCTAGCTGGATGATCCTAGTCTGGGAACCAAGGGATGAAGGCGAGAATGATTCCTCTCACTATTATACCTAATAACCCACTTATAGAATTTTTGTTTTCCATCCTTGTAACCTTGAACTTGGTGAGTTTGGAAATGCCTAGTGACAAAGAAGAAATGCTTCCACCAGAGAACATAGTTAGGGGTCTGTTAAATTGGAAACTGAGATCATCCTGTGGCCATTTGGGTGTCCTCATATTGAACCAGTAGGCAGAGAAGGGGATCACTGTGCTGTCAGGGTGATTGATCCCAATATCCAAGGGGAACTGTGGTTACTGCTACACAATGGGGGCAAGGAGGACTAGCTTGGGAATTCAGGGATTCACGAAGGAATCTCTTGTTACTCCCCATCCCATAGGGGTGATCTGGCATGGGAGCATGAATCTAGATTTCTAGCAAGTTCTCCAGTGATGCTGATGTTATCCACCCTCAGACCATGGTTTGAGTAGTGCTGTCCTAAGGCACCTATTCTCTCTTGAGGGTTCAAAAATGCTTCCAGGTGAGGCCTTCAAGGCCTCTTCATGTTCTTTGGGGGTCTGCGGAAACTGGCAACCCAATAAAGACAGGGCACCGAGAATTTGGATCCTCTATGAATGAAGATTTGGGTCATTCCACTAGATAAAATACTCCAACAGCTGAGGGACTGTTGAAGGTAGAGGGGGTATGGAATGGTAGAAGAACAACACTACGGTTATCAACCTAGGCCTCATGATCAGCCATAGAAGGCAGGACTCTAGCAGCTATGCTTTATATTAATTGTTTCATTTACTCACCTAGAGGTGGATACATTACAATGTAGGTTCCAGGGTAGAGTGGGACTAAATTGATATCACCCCAGACAATATGCTGGTTGATGAGACTTTATATCCCTAGGTTGGGGACATATATTTTTTCCCCATCCAAGAAAAGTTCATGAATGGATGCTGAGTGGTAACAGGGGTGGGTTGTACTGGTTATTTTTCATTTGCTCCAGTATGCTGACATATATGGACCATATCACCCAGGGTCCCCTGTCCTTTAGCTTCTGTTGATTTTGGCTAATAGGAGATCCAGACAGAAGATTGGAGGGCAGGAGGTGAGAGGTTAAGGCATTTATTCCCCCCACTCTTCCTACTGGGCTGCAGTTTGGCAGGAGTTTTGATTGTCTACCTGTGGCCATGGCTCCTGTTGGGTGACTCCTCTCCCACTGCTCCAGCTCCCGCAGGGTTCTGGGGACACTCCTCCCTCTCCTTCTCTCTTCAGGCTGAGTGGTAATGGCTGCACACTGTGGCCTGTCCGTGGGTGTTTTTCCATCCTCTGGTGTTTCCCTTAACTCTGCTCAACCTCTGTAAATGTTATTTCATTAAATCCTCTTCAGTTAACACTTTGAGTGTGCCATCTCTTTCCTGCTAGGATGCCGACTGACACAGATCCCAAAGAGAAAATCCCCAGGAGGGAGGGAGAGTCTTAGCTGATGATCATCAAGGACATAAGTTCACAGGGAGGGCTGGCATGGCTGAGGCTATCTGCTCCTCTAGACACAGACCACCTGTCTTTGTGCTATGTTTGGACAGAAGGGCTGGGCATATGAATGTGGGCCCTGGGAGCTCAGGTCAAGTGCCTCTCAGTAGACTGTGCCATAGGCCACAGAGGGCACTGCAGATTGTCATCCATCATACACGGCAGGACCAGTCTTCAATGGTGAGACCACAAGGCATGAAACCATACTAGTAGACCCAGCAGGCTTTGCACTTCTCTCCAACTGGTGTTTGGAAGCAGGACCAGCCCTTTTTGGATTGAGTTAGCCTCCGGAATTCTGGGACAATTTTATAAGATAAGGGGATACTTGTCATTCAATTCAGTAAGAACAAAGAAATAAGACATTTGAGCAAGTAATTGGAACAAATGAAATAGAGATGATAGAAATTGATATACTAGGCTGGTAAAACTAGTGTCCTATTATTCATATCAGTCTAACTGAACATTCTCAGGGGTCACATTACTCCTAGTGACTGTCATTGTGATTTCCTGCTTCCTCACTTGTCCCTGGGACTGCTTTCCCTTTCCAGATTGCATTCCTTCACATTTCCCACCTCCCAGATGTCTTTATTGTCCCCAAATACCACTGCTACAAAGTGGATTGTGTATCAGACTTTATTGAGGATTTGGAGTAACATGAAGGGACTGTAGCAGAGCACAGAATAGGCAACAACTTAAAATCGGCCACTAGACACCACTGTCTGGAAAGTCCATCGCCCATTCCCTGCAGTGGGAATTTTCTCTCTGGTCACATTTTCCCTTAAGTCCTGGATTGTGGCCAATGTCACAGGCCTCTCTCTTTGAATACTTTTCATTTCCTCTCTGCCAGCTTCCAGTTCTCAAAAATTCTGTTCATTTCTTTTGCTGAACAATTTATCTCTCCATCCACAATGCCAAACTTCATCTCAGCTAGCCAGAAACTGGTTAAGGTGCTCTGATCACACAGGACCATCTCCTCCATCCTTTAACAGCATAAAGCAACAACAGAAGCTGGAAATTCTAGTTGTTTTTTCCCCTTAATATGATCAAATGCTTAGACAGGTCTCCCTCCCCCATATGCTTCTTAGGTGGAGGGGGTGTAATTTAAATATTTATTCTTCTTTGTCCTGAGCAAACCCCCAGGGCTCATCATATCTGTCTTTAGCTTTCTTTTTTCTTTTGGAACATGTATAGTAGGGACAACGGAAGCAATCCAAGTACTTAATAATAGGAGTCTGGATAATTACGTACATGCACTAGATGGCATGTTTTAGAGCCATTAAAATGATAAATAGGAAGACTGTAGCAGAAACATGCTTATGATGTAATGTTAGGATAGAGTATGATTTAAATTATGTAACTGATGGCATTAATGAAAAAAATAAATCTTGCACGTGGACAAGGATTAGAAGGGAACATATGGACACATAATGAAAATCACTATTTTGCTAGAGGCTTGAATTGGGAGTGATTTTTTAATTTCCATCAGTTCCTGAAATATTATTTCCCCTTGCCACCAAAAAAGAGTCAAGAGATAGAGTGGGAAATATTAGCAAATCTAGGGGTGGAAAGAATTAATTGGGACCAAGAGATCCCGAGGGCAGTGCATCTCAAACTTTAAGGTGCATACAAATCACTTGGTGGGTCTTGCTAATACATTCCTGGGCCCACCCCCAGAGATTCTGATCTCGTAGGTCTGGAGTGGAGTGCATGATTCTGGATTTCTAACAAGCTCCTCACTGTGGCAGATGCTGTTTGTCCTTCATCACAGTTTGAACAGCACAGCCCTCGGGTCCCCTGTTTTTCACTCCTGACAGTTCTAAAGCATCTACAGGTGAGAGCTTCAAGATCTCACCTTGTCTCTTGGGATCTGGTATTAACTGATTGGGATTTGGTTCCCGTTTACATTGTAAATCCACACTGATGGGCTTTTCACAGGTATCTCTGAGGTAGGCTGCAGAATGAAAGCTGCTGCTGGGCCTGAGGCAATGCACAAGGTCCTTGCTCTAGATCCTCCCCTTAGAGCCTCCAATGCATCTTGGTCCACTGTCTTTGCCAGCTGTCCCTTTGTGCATCCCACATAGTGGGGGGAAACAGCTGCATATGTCCTGGAATGCTGCCTGAACAGCTATGGCCTTGTTCACTTTCAGGGGTCACCTAGTGGTGACAGTGCTTTGGAAACCCATTTCTCAGGTGGCCTGGGTTGGAGTGGGACCCATGGCTGGGATGCAGGTGATGGGAAGGGAGAACTTCACAGCTTCAGGTCTCTTCTGATGGGAATGGCAGGCTGTGTCTTGGAGGGATAGAATAAATGCATTCAGGAGAAGGGGAGTTCAAGTGGTCTAGTTTAACTTCATATAATGTTTGTGGGAAAACTGATGACAATGACAATTACATAAATTAATAGACACCATATCCCTTGAGGTCAGGTGCTGGGAGAGGTTGCTGTGAGTATTACTCTGACCAGTGGTCCTGGCTGGGAGATTTGGCCTGTAGGAAGCAGCCCTGGGAAGTTGAGGACAGCCCAGGGTTTCTGGCTCTGCAGGGAGGGGGAATCCAGAACCTCTGCTTCTCCCAGCTCAGACCCCTGGCTTTTCCTGGGGTGTTGGGATCAAGAAAGGACACTAATGTTTGCCCATATTCTCTCATTTCATCCTCACAACAACCTTGTGAGGTAGATGTTATTCCCTCATTTTACAGATGAGGAAATTGGGGCTCAGGGAGGCTGAGTGAGTTATTTGGGGTCATATAGCATGGAAGTAGAGGAATTGGGACCTGGGATCAGGTTTGTGGGCTCTGGTCCAATATTCTCGCTGCAAGGTTATGGATGTAGGTGATGGGGTCGGAGGGGGGTGGAAGGGTAGGAAGAAAAGAGAGGAGGGAGGCCCCGAGAAGAGTCATTATCAACAACTTATTCCTTGCACCTCACCCACAGCACAGTTACCTTCAAGCACTCCCCCTCCTGTCCTTTCACCCGCATGAGGTTTACACAAAACAGAAAGGGCAAGGCTTTTCCTCCCCTTTACAAAATGAGGGACTGGGGCACTGAGAGGTGGAGTGACTTGCTCATGGTCACACAGCTTTTGAGTAACTGACAGGACTACTACCGGGTCTTCCTGTCCAATATCCATCTCATAGACTGTACACTCTCAAGAAGTTACTGGGTGAAATAATTTGGTATGAGGAAAAGTTAGCAGAAAAATTAAAGGTATGACCAAAGGAGATGATTATTAGACTATGACCTATTCATCTGATGGAATATTCTGCAGCCACTAAAAATGATGGCCATAAAGAGTGTTTATGAAATGGGAAACTATTCATGCTATAATATGAAGTGATACGACATCATGCATACAGTATCAATTTGACTATTTAAAAAATATGTGTAAAAAAGGCTGGGAGAAAATATATCAAAATGGTGGCTTCTGGGAGGTGGAATTATAAGTGTTATTTTCCCCCTTTCCTTCTATTTTTTCTGTATTTTCCCAAATTTCTAAAATGTACATTTCATTTATAATAGGAAAAATATACCCCTTTATATTTCAGTTAAAAAAATACTGCTGGGAAGCAGCCCCTGTGTCGTTTGTGAATTTTCAGGTGAGGGACCGTCCCTCCCCTTTCACGCTTCACCACCAGCTCCATCGCTAGCCCATTGGGAGGAGGCTTGGGTTCAGGTGGGACGTCTGTGCTGGCAGCCTCCGGGGCTAGTGCATGCGCTACTCTGCATTTTAAGGGCAGTCTCCTCCAAAGGAGACCACTGTTGTGTGATGATGTGTGTCTGTCCTGGATCCAATTCCAAAAGGTGCACAGGAGCCAGGGAAGGTGACTGCCCCATAGTCTCACAGTGATTCCCCAGACTGGAACCCGGGCCTCCTGACTCCCTGTCCAGTGCTCTTATCCCCACTCTGCCCTAGGCTGCCCAGGTTGCAACACCCACAGCACCGGGAGCATTTCACGCTGGTGCTACCGTGAGAGCAGGCTAAACTAAGGTGAACCTTCTCCATCCCTGGATGGCCAAATAGATTTGTCGCATCTATGGGCTGGCAGGCTGGTGGCCGGGGGACACAGAGGCGCATCCTGGAGCTCCCCTGCCCAGAGCGTGCCGGGGTCCCCGCCCTGCTGTCCCCGCGTCTCAGTCATCCAGGTGCTGCTCCTCCCAGGTGGATGTGGGGATGGCGCTGTAAGGGTCCATGATGACCCTGGCGCAGCGAATGATCATCACGACGAGGAAGAGGCAGAGGAAGACGAAGCAGGCCAAGGTCAGTCCTTTGTCCACATCGACGTAGACGGGCTCGGGCGTGGGCTCCTCCATCTCGCGGCAGCGACTGCGGGCTCCACCTCCGGCTCGGGGTTGACTGGTATCATTTTCCAGCCCTGCAGAGAGCCACGGCAGTGGGTGGGGAGGGTCATGTCCACTTGCCTGGGATGGGGGCAGGGCACCAACCCTTCTTCCTTATCTGCCCCCCTGCAGTGAGAACTCGCTGCTCCGGCCACCCCACCTGGGGTTAAGCAAGGGAAAGGGACACATGCGCCTCTCTCAGGGGCCCACGTGTCTCAGCCCTGAACCTTGTAGGTAACTGAGGTCTCTAGCAGGGCCCAGCCTGTGCCTCCCAGACTGGGGACAGGGAGGTGACAGGGGAGTCCCAGCAGGGGTGGGCGCTCTTGGGGATGGAGCTCCTGCAGTTGCCTCCACTGCCTGAAACCCTTGGAGGAAAGTTATAATAATGTTTTCAACTCTGCCAAGCCACTGACTGAGGGTGATCAGAGAGCACTAAAAAAATTAGGTAATTAATATACTTTTTAAAGCAATGGAACCTGGATTTCAAATGAAACCAATTGTTGAACACCAGTATATGAATAGATGGAAAAGGAGCTGCTGTCCCCAATCGGGGCGGGAGGCATGGAGAGTCTGCATCCCTTTCCCCCTGAGGGGGTCTAATGGGACTCCCGCGGAACTTCTGCTGAGCCCCCGCAACACGGCTTGAAAACTGCAGGTGTGATGGGAAGGACAGTCTTGGCCATCAGATGGACCCCAATCCCAGCTCTGCCACAGCCTGGCAGAGCAGCCCTGGGCAACGAAGATGATTGTTGGGACTCTATCAGCCATGCCTACGCCAACACGTCACTCCTTCGTCTTGGGGCTATTTACTAACTTCCTCCCTGTTGAGGGCTGGTGATAATACCTGAGTCACAGGGGTGTGAAGATTAGTGCATGCAGCACAGCCCCTGGCCCAGAGGGTGGTCAGTCAATACTTTGAATGAAACAGGAGCTCCCTGGAGCAGGCCAGGAAGGCAGGTCAGTCCTTGCCGGCCCAGCTGCCAGAGAAGGCTTTAGGACAAGGGGACACTGGTGCTCTCTCTCCCCACATATAAGAATCTTCATCATCATCATCCCTGAATTTTCGGAGCACTGGAGCTGTACACTGTACTTTCACAGCCAGCTTATTATTTGATCCTTGCGACTGCTCTAGAAGCAAGTGAGCCAGGTATCATAATGTCCATTTTACAAATGTGGAAACTGAGGCACGGAAAAGGGAAATGACTTACCCAAGGAAATGACTTATCTCACATCCCAAACCCTAGACTTTTGCACACTTCTCCCTCCCCTGGTGGAAGGCAAAGTGGAGGTCCATCTCCCCCACCCCTCCAGAGCTTCAAGAAGAACCCTGCGCATGCTTTGGGCCAGCTGGTCCCGGCATATCTGTAACCACAGGCGACCACGCTTTCCCCTCATTCAGACCATGTCTCCCTCCTCACCCCTTCCCAGAGGGCACTGACCTGCTGGTCGGAGTGGTCACCACCTCATAAGGGCCACTGAGTGGGCTGGCACCCTGGGTTGGGCTGCTCTAGGAGAGAGGGGGAGTGGCCAGATCTCAGCTGGGAGCCAATGAGAGCAGTGGGCTTTCACTCAGCAGGCGCCCGCGCTGGTGGTGGCTGAAACAGAGCAGGACAGAAGAAGGCTAATTACCTCGCAAGAAGCCTAGCCCCAGACGTGGTCTCTGCTGGCGGGAGGGGCTGGCCTGGGCATGGTGATGGGAGCCGCCACACTTTGTTCTAATGCTGTTTTCTTCTTTCCTTCTCTCTTTTAAAAAAATATAACTCTTTTAAAAAAACTGTGGTAAAATATACATAACAAAATTTACCATAGTATCCATTTTAAAGTGTACAGTTCAGTGGCATGAAGGACATTCACATTATTGTGCAACCATCACCACCATCCATCTCCAGAACACTTTTCATCTTGCAAAACTGAAACTCTGTCCCCATTGAACAACAGCTCCCCCATTCCACCTCCCCCTCAGCCCCTGGCAACCCATTCTACTTTCTGTCTCTATGAATTTGACTACTCTAGGTCCCTCGTATTAGGGGAATCATTCAGTATTTGTCTTTTTGTGACTGGCTTATTTCACTCAGCATAATGCCTCAAGGTTCATCCATGTTGTAGCATGTATCAGAATTTCCTTTCTTTTTAAGATTGAATAAATACTCCATTGTATGAATATACCACATTTTGTTCATCCAGTCATCCTTCAATGGACATCTGGGTTATTTCCGTCTTTTGGCTGTTGCGAATAGTGCTGCTATGAACATGGGTGTACCAATATCTCTTTGAGACCCTGTTTCAATTCATTTGGGTATATATCCAGAAGAAGAATTGCTGGATCATATGATAATTCTATTTTTAATGTTTTGAGGATTATATGTAACATTTTGTATAAATAATACTTATACACAGTTCAAAATTCAAAAAGTACAAAAAGAAAACAGTGAAAAGCAGTTTTCTAACTACCTCTATCCCCAGTGATCCCCCTCATCTCCCTAGAGACAACTACTGTTATGAGGTCCTCATATGTACATAATCTGGAGGTAGTCTATGCATATACAGAAAGTATGGATGTTTATGCATTTGATTTTTACACAAATGCAACCTGTTATACAAACTTTCCATACCTTACTTTTTTCACTTAATACAGCTTAGAGATTGCTGCATATCAATACATAGAAAGTTGCTTCTTTCTTTTTAATACCCATATTGTATTTCCTTATTTGGCTACACCATAGTATAGTTTACCATTCTGTTATAAATTAGACATTGAGATGTTTTCTAATCTTTCGTTTATCATATGATGATGGAAAAAATATCTTTATTGCTATATCATTTTGCATGTCTGAAGATTAAGCTTCTTTAGGTGAATTGCTGTCTGTAAGGACATATCCATTTTAATTCTGATTGGAATTATTCTCTCTAGAAGTTGTACCCATGTAAGCTTCTACCAGCAAAGGTTGAGAGGGACTGTTTTCCTACAACCTTGAAAACAGAGTTATAAAGCTTTTTTATTTTTGCCAAATTGGAAGAAGATGTTATATAGAGGTTTTGTTTTCTTAACCTTTTATTACGAAAATTTTCATACATACTAAAAGTTGAAAGAATTGTACAGTGAACATGCATATATTCACCACCTAGATTCTACAATTGTTAACATTTTGCTATATTTGTCTTATTTCATATTTATCTATCTATCCATCCTTCTTATTTCTGGGATGTATTTCACAGGAAGATGTGGATATTAGTACACTTCACTTCAAAGCATTTCAGCATGCATATCATTAATTAGAATTCAATATTTGTTTATAGTTTTTTGAAAGGTAAAATTTACCTACAGCGAAACGCACAAATCTGAAGTGTATCATTCTTGGGATTTGACAAATGCATACACCTTTGTAACTCTCAGAATATTTTTAATTTTCATTTCTCTTAGTGAATGAGGTTAAACATCTTTGCGTATGCTGAAGATCCATTTGTATTTCCTTTTTTGTGAGTCCTCTGTTTATATCTTTTCTCCATTTTTCTATTGGATTTTTGGTCTCTTTTTTGACCTTGGAAGCAGAGAGTCGAAATAAATATATTCATTTTATTTGTTTGTTTGATCTTTATTTTATTTGTGATTTTTCCTTTATCCCCGATTCCTACTCCTATTTCTCTCTTTCTCTTCCATCACCTAATTTTAGGCAGTAGTACCAGCTTTCTTATTATTTACCTTTTTGCTTCTGAATTGCTTAAGTTTCTATAATTGGAATTGTGAACTTTAAATATCTTCTTACGCCCAGCTATTATGTATTAAGAACTTAGAGAGCTTATTCTAATTTCCACCTTCTTTCTCCATTCTTCTCCCGTTTTCAGTTAGTTCTAGTATCTCTACATGGTTAGAGCAGGTAGCATTTACACATCCTTGTTCCTCGTATGTCCACCTTAGTTTTAATCTCACAGTTAAATATAGTTAATGCTCACCACCAGTCCTTTGGCTGAGGTTTTTCCTGTTACCTCTTGTTTGGCTGTAGATTGTTCTCTAACATGTCTGTCAGGAAGGCTCATGGGAATAATAGTCCCTGAGGTCTTACTGTTGGAGGTAATGTGCCGTTTTCTCTGCCTGCTTTAAAGATTCTCTCTGTCGTTGCTTTTCCACAATTTACTGTGGACGTGCCTGGGTGTGGTTTTCTCTATTTTCCTACTTAGTGTTTGTACTACTTCTTGAATCTCACTTCGTATCGTGTCAGTTTTTGAAAATTCTTGGCCCTTTCCCCCTTCAAATATCCATCTGTCCCATTCTCTCTCTCTTCCCTTTCTGGTTCTCCGCGAGGACATAGACCTTTTCACTATTTCAAATTTTTTTGGTGATGCTTTCTTTCTGTATTTTTTCTTTTTCTACTATAGTTTGAATATTTTCTACTAAACTTTCAGTTCACTAATCTTCTCTTCTGTTGTGTCCGATCAGCTGTTAAACCTATCTAGTCAAATCTTCATTTCAGTTTTACTTTTCAGTTGTAGAATTTCCGTTTGATCCTTTAAGAAAACTTCCAGCTCTCCAGTGAAATTTTCCACCTTGTTACTTATTTTCTTGAACATATGAATCATAATTTTTTAAAGACCATATTGGGTAACATCAATACCTGGGTCATCTGTGGGTCTGCTTCTACTGTTTTATTTTTTCTTTTTGTTCAATTTCTGGATATTTCTGATACAATTTCACTGGGATACTGAGCATTGACATGAACAACTGTAGTGGTTCTGGATGATGTAGCCTTTGATAGAGAGTGTTCATCACGTGCTCTGGTAAGCAGCTAGGATTCAGGCAGATCACCTTAATCCAATATGGATCTGAGTTTACTCAAAGTGGGGTGCACTTCTTGTCAACAAGGCTAGTAACTACCTCTGGTTTGACAGCACTTCTATGGTGTTGCCCTCCAGGGTTCCGAGTTGAGAACCTGAGGTACTTACTTGGGCTGTTCCTTCTTGGCATGTCTTGAAGTCTAGTTTTTCTCCTCAGTGCCTTGAGTTGTCTGAAAACTGTGTGGGGGAAACTACTCAGGATTATTCAGCAACTGATGTTTGATTCTATGCTGTAGAATGCAAAAGCATGAAACTTAAGAACATTGGTCATTTGCTAATAACTACTAACAATTACATGGAAGCCCAGGCCTGGGGATGAGGAAATACACGTTTGTTCAAAGTTCTGTTGCTTCTTTGTTTTGGGATTTTGAAAGATGTTCATTGAAGCATTGTTGTAACAGAGAAAAACTGGGAGCAAGTGAAATGTCTGTCTATAAAGGAACGGTTAAAATAGTCATGGTGTGTCTGTGTCATGGGATACTCTGAGGCGGTTAAAGAGAAACACACACACACACACACACAAATTTTGTTAAATGAAAAAGTAAGTTGAGGAACAATACCTCAAATATAATTTACGTAAAATAGAAAGAAACTTTAAATTTCAATATGTACATATGCATGTGTTGGGGGTGAGAGGTTAGGGCCCTACTCACTGCTAGGTCAAGACCTGCCCCTGCTTCAATTGCTTGAGAAATCTAAGACCCAGAAAAGTATAAACAATGATATAACAAGTGCCCATTTCCATTGTGCAGAATTTGCAACTATTACCTAATCATATTTGCTCTGTCTTTTTTCAGAAATATATCCTTCTATTGTAACTGCTAACCTACAGAACCATTACCTCTCACCCTATCCAGCAGTAAGACCATCTTGAGCGTGGTATGCATTTTCCACTCTGGGCATCCATAGACCTTGGGTTTCTTGGATCCTACTTTGAAACACTGATCTAGTCCACCTCTCTCCACTTCATAGATGAAGAGTCTGGAATGTAGGGAGAATAAGGAGTTTTCTCAGAGTCTTAGAGCAACGGCACAGCTGAACTTGAAGCAAATGCACATTTCTAACCCCAGCCAGACCAGAGCCTCGGGCCCTGTGGCATTGATTCCACATTGTCATTGATGGATCTCAGGGAAGGATGAATATGCTGGAGTTTCATGTTCCTGCATTTCACAGCAGGACTCAGTCTGGCTTCTCAAACACTGACTCTGAAATCCCAGGTCCCAAATCTGCCTTAAGTTAATATCAGATGCCCTGCACAGATTGAGAGGTCAGACCTCAGAGAGATTGCCTTGTAACCCTCCCCTGTCTTGTCTGGGGCCAGGATCGGGCCCTATAACCTGGCAACATGCTGCAGGGGAAGATTATCAGTGTTTTCCGGATCCTTCCAACTGGGATGAATGCCAAGAATGTGGACTCAAAGGACAGATTCGCCTTTCCGCTCTCCAGATGGAATGTGCTCATTAACCTTAATTACTGGGCAGGCACAAGACCCATCCAGCCCTGTTTCAAAGTGAGGACACGACACCCAGGAGGGAAAGTAACACTGAACTCAGCTGCCGTTCCCTGAGAGCTGAGGGGCTGGCCTTCCCAGAGGGCGGCTCAGTGGTCCCCAACATAATTGCATTGTCCTTCAGCACTGAGTCTGTGCACAAGCCAAATACTCCTGCTACCTTCTTGGATTCTGATCTGGGCGAGTGAATGACCCTCCAGAGAAGTGGCTGCTGGGCTGACCTGGCATACTTGTCAAAGTGTGCAGTTTTATGGTTGGAGCGTAGCAGATCCAAATGGAAAAGAGTCCTACCAATTGCTGTGGGAAAGCCGTAGGACAAAATGAACACTCCAAATACAGGTCCTGGAAACAAGTATCTCACTCAGGGTTTTAGGAAAAAACTAGCAATAAGGCAGTCACAATTCAATTCAATTCAAAGGGTACACAAATCCTGTACAGGATTTGTGTACTATACAGGATTTGTGTACTACTCCAGGGCTGGGGGTGGGGTGCTCAGGTCCTCGCTTTCTGTGCTGATGTATTTCTTTATTTCTGTACATATGTACATCTTAGTCTGCTAGTGCTACCATAATAAAATACCAAAGACTGGGTGGCTTAAACAACAGAAATTTATCTTCTCACGATTCTAGAAGATAGAGGTCCCAGATCAACGTCCAGCAGCGTTAGTTTTTGGTGAGGGCTCTCTTCCTGGCTTGCAGATGACCACCTTCTTGCTGTGTCCTCACTTGGCCTTTCTTCAATGTGTGCACATGGAAAGAGAGAGAGGTTGCTCTCTCTTCCTCTTCTTATAAGCCCACCAGTCCTATCAGATTAGGATCCCCACCTTTATGAACTCATTTGACCTTAATTACTTCCTAAAAGTCCTATCTCCAAATACAATCACATTGGGAGTAAAGCTTCAACATATGAATTTTGGGGGGACAAAATTCAGTCCATAGCAATGTGTAAGTTCCTTGAAGGCAGAGTCCAAGTCTGACTGAGGGACACTACCACCCTGGAGCCAGGCCAGGCCCATACTTTGTGTGCTCACAGTGAATGTCACAGAAGATGAGAACCAGTGCTTGGATGCTGCCCATCAGATACCCTTCAGATCTACCTTCAGAAGATGAGGGGACTGAAAAAGCATGCCACTTATCACTGTGGGGATAAACAGCGAGCTGCAGAGACATTGTGAATTCACTCAGGTAACAAAGATCAGAGCAGATCACACACAATATAATCAGATGGTTCTATAAACAGAAGTGGAGCCATTAGGAAAGGTGACCTGTCAGAATCACTTCCCCAGTTGATGGATGGGTTAAGTGGATGGCATTTGCTCAGGGCAGAGAAGGTGTCCAGTGTCATAACCTCCTAACAATCACATTTTCTTGTGAGACTGTACTCAGTGGCCTCATTCCTCTATCAGAGCAATTAACAGGCCTGTTAGAGGAAGATGATGAGTATATGTCAAGAGATGATTAAGACCATGACAACTACCAGGATTGCAAAGATGCATGGAGGGCACAGGATTAATGGAATGTTGTGGTTAGGACTTGTTGTCTTCCAATATTTAAAGATCCCTAACCTCTAAGAAATCTTCCAGAGCAAGGAGACAGTACGAAACAGCACCATTTTAGATAAAAGTTAGAAAAGAGAATATTTCTGCCAAGAGAATGCATCATCATTGCATCATACTTCTATAAGCCATCATACCAATTCTCCAGTATCATTTTGTAATATGATGCTGATGCTGTTGGTTTCATTCAGATCTCCCTGGATTCCCCTAACCAGGGTGTGCACATCCCCCAGTCTCTGCATGTTTTGCTCCTAGCAGCTCATACCTACAATTTCTTAGAAGATTGCTCTTGGCCTACTAGGGCTGCTTCACCCATGTGTGCAGAGAGCTGGAAGTCCCTGGGAGTTTATGTCACCCTTGACTCAAGGACTCTCATCCTATTCAGATTGCTAAAATTAGGAGATTCATTGCCAGGAAAGTTTGTTTTGAACAAAAGGCCAAAGGTGGGAATGGATAATCCTCTGCTAGTGCTAAAGAGATTAGATGTGTCATTCATGGATCCCCTCAGCAATCTCAGCAGAAGCCAGGAATAGAAATGAGATTATCCAGAAAAGATCTTTGGAGGACTCTCTTGTCTAATGGAATGAATCCCTGTGACATACACGGATAATACATAAAATTTTTCAGAATTTTATATCAGTAGAAACATTGCCAGCTTGGACTGAAAGGGACAGAGACAAGATGAAATGAAGGAAGGCTGTTGGGCTCTCCAAATTCTACAGGCAGAAAACAGGCTGATAAAACTAGTCAGCTACAGATATATTCTACCCTTCAAGAAAACAGAGGGATGACTCTGAGGGAAGAGCCTTGGTCCAGAGGGCAGAGCTATGGGCACAGAGGGTGGGAACCTGAGCCACAGATTATTCCCAGGCCTTGAAAACTAATGGAGTTTTCCTGGATGGATATTGAATTTGCTTAAGACTGATGACTCCTTCCTTCCTTCCATTTTTTCTCTTTTGAAATGGGAATGTGTATAACTGTTATCCTACCCCTGTCCCACCACTGTATTTTTGTAGCAAATAACTTGTTTTCTAGGTCCATAGATAGAGAGGAATTTTGCCCCAGGATGGATCATATGCAGAGTCTTATCCATACCTAATTTAGATGATTTAGATGAGATTTTGGACTTTGAGTTTATGCTATAATGGACCGAGACTTTTGGGGATGTTGGAATTGGGTGAATGTATACAAGATAGACATGAATCTTTGCAGTCCAGAGAGTGTGTGCTAGGTTGAATAATAGCCCCCCCAAAAAAGTCCACAATCTAATCCTGGGAACCTGTGAATGTTATCTTATATGGCACAAGGGACTTTGCAAATGATTAAGTTAAGGATTTTGAGATGGGGAGATTATCCTGGGTTCTCTGGCTGAGTCCTAAATGTAATCACAAGTGTCCTTACAAGAGTGAGGGAGATTTGACCATAGCGGAGGAGAAAATGTGACCACAAAAGCAGAGACTGGAGTGATGAGGCTGGGAGCTAAGGAATGCTCCTCTAGAAGGGAAAGACTTAAGGAATGAATTCTCCCCTGGAGCCTCCAGAAGGAGCCAGCCTTTTTGACACCTTGACTTAACCCATTAAGACTCATTTTGGACTTCCGGCCTCCAGAACTGTAAGAGAATACATTTGTGTTGTTTTAAGCTACTAAGTTTGTGGTAATTTGTTACGCAGGCAACAGAAAACTAATACAGGGAGTCACTGTAGAGTTTTAAGATCATACATTTCTGTACACAATCCTTTTGATTCCTACATCCAATCTACAAAAGACACAGGACATTGTTGCCCTATTCTCCCAGGTTTGGAGAAATGGAAACAAATCAATCAAGGGCACACAAGCACATGATGTCTGGCTACTAGATGAAGAGTGACTCACTGGCAGGCTGTCAGAAAAATACGCTTTGAAAGGGAATAAAACACCAAACTGAGGGCGGAACAAGTGTGCACCAGCTTTGGAGACTGATGCAGTCAGACAACGGCAGCCATATAATTGGGGAAAGGGAGGAGAAAGACATTGCACGAAGATAAGGAGAATTTCATAAGTGGTCTTGCTGACGCTGTAGCACCAAGAACTGCGGTATGGACCCGGGTGCAGTGGGAGATGTAGATGCTGCTTTTCCCAGCTTGCTGGTCCACCAGGCTGTGGCACGCGCAGCCCTAGCGGTGGCAATAGCAGCAAGAGAAGCCAGAGCAAGAACATCAGCAGAGACCACGAAAGGCGCTGAGAGGAGAACCGGGGAAAGGTCGCTGCTCAGCCTCACACTAAAAGATCTGTTATTTGAGGCAACCTTAATGAACTTCTCTTCCTTATAGAATCACTCTCAAATATAACACACCTGAAAACAATCATCTTCTCTTCTGGAAGGCAGTAAGGCAGTCTTACTCTTCCCCACAGGTAAGAACATCCTTCTGGTCTCCTCCCTGTGCTGGCTCCCGCCTGTGCCTTCCATTGAAAGGTAGACGATGACTACACAGCTACACTCCACACCAAGCCTGTGACACCTCACACCTCTGGAAGGAGAAGGTTGAGTCCTGTCCACAACCTGCTCTGGTCAGATGCCTCAGATATTTTTGAGCTTCCTGGAAGCAGTAAGAGAAATTTTCTTATCTTCTAAGTAAAGAAAAGCTGCGATGAATATGATTGCTCAAACACCAAGAGTCACGACATACCTAGGAGTTCAATTATACTTAGAATGGGAATCTCAGGAGCAGAGAAGAGAATAGAAGAAAAGATAATAAAAAAATAATAGAAAAGGGGCTGGCCCAGTGGCATAGTGGTTAAGTTCGCACGCTCTGCTTTGGCGGCCCGGGGTTCGCTGGTTTGCAGGTTCAGATCCCAGGCATGGATCTACGCACCATTCATCAAGCCATGCTGTGACAGCATCCCATATACAAAATAGAGGAAGATGGGCACAGGTGTTATCTCAGGGCTAATCTTCCTCAGCAAAAAAGAGGAAGACTGGCAATGGATGTTAGCTCATGGCCAATCTTCGTCACCAAAAAAAAAAAAGAAGAAGAAGAAGAAAAGTTCTCTGAGCAAAGAAAGCCTTAAGTCTTTAGCTTAAAAGGACTGAGTGAATATAAGGCATTTTTAATGGGAAGAGACCTACACCTACATTTTTCTTGGTGATCTTTTATTTTCAAAGATAATAGAAAAAAAGAATCCCTATGAGGATGTAAAGAGCAAGAGAAAAAAAGAGGTTACTCACAGAGGGTAAGAAAATAATGCCAATGGACTGGCGTCAGGTTCTCCTCTAAACACTAAATACCTGAGGGTGGGGAGCAACAGCTTTAGGATTTTGAAGGCAAAGATTATAAACAAAGAGTTCTATGCTAAATGATGCTATTCAGCTGCAAGAGCAACAGAAAAGACATTTTCAGATACTAAAGGATTTTTTTTGTGTGTGAGGAAGATTAGTGCTGAGCTAACCCAGTGCCAATCCTCCTCTTTTTCCTGAGGAAGACTGGCCCTGGCCTAACATCATGCCCATCTTCCTCCACTTTATATGGGACGCCGCCACAGCATGGCCTGACAAGCGGTGCGTCGGTGCGCGCCTGGGATGCGAACCCAGGAACCCTGGGCTGCCGCAGCGGAGTGCGCGCACTTAACCGCTACACCATGGGGCCGGACCTGGATACTAAAGGATTTTAAGTGCCCATCTCCTGCACACAAGTCATGCACAACTCCTTCCAGCAAAAACATATTTCTTGAAGAAGTAGCTCTACCACCAAGAAATGAATCAAAGTGAAGAATTCAAGTGAGAGGAAAACATGCAGAGAATAATAAAACCAATAAAAACATCTACTGTGTAAATAATTATAATATAGATATAAAACAATGTAAATGTTAAAAATAATTTTTGAAATAAAAGTTAATAAATAAAAATCAAATAATTTTTATCTAAAATTCCATATTTCAATAAAAATTAGTCACAGGAAGGTGGAAGGAAATTTGAGTACAGTATTTTTTTATATTATTTAGGAAATGTCAATAAATATTATTTTATTTTAATATTGATAGAAAAGTGTAGGTTCAGATAGGTGTTTGAACATTTAAAGATAACACTAGTTGGGGCCGGCCCAGTGACGCAAGTGGTTAAGTGCGCGCGCTCTGCTGCGGTGGCCCAGGGTTCGCCTGTTCGGATCCCGGGCACGCACCAACGCACCGCTTGTCAAGCCATGCTGTGGCGGCGTCCCATATAAAGTGGAGGAAGATGGGCACGGATGTTAGCCCAGGGCCAGTCTTCCTCAGCAAAAAGAGGAGGATTGGCAGATGTTAGCTCAGGGCAGATCTTCCTCAAAAAAAAAAAAAAAGATAACACTAGTAGAATGATATAAAATATTTGAATAATATGGTTAATAAGCTGAATAGACATTTTTATTGCCTGTAGGGAATACACATTGTTTTCAAATGTTCATGGATCATTTACAAAAACTGATTGAATGTAGATTTACAAAGAAAACATCCATGAATTTTAAATAGTTGAAATTTTATGGGCTGTATTTTTTGACCACAAAGGATTATACAAAGCAACAAACCAATAAGCTACTTGATTAAAATAACATTAAAAATAATTACTGACTTAATGAGAAAATTAAGCTGCAATTACAGAATATTTAGAAAATCACTCTAATGAGAATACTACATATTAAAAGTTATGGGTGAGGTAAGTGACAGCTATCTACCATATTTGGGGAAAAATCATAACTTTTATCATTGAACAAAAAGAATTAAATGCAGTGAAACAAGGAAACAACAGAGGAAGTTATATGAACAACATCAGAGAAATCCAGAAAATGAGATTAGTATAATTAGAAGCAGAAATTAATAATTCGCAAAACAGAAAATTAACAGAATTAAAAATAAACTGTAGAGAAAGTTCTTTGAAAGAGTCTGAACCTGGACAAACCTCTGGCAAGTTTGATCTACGAAAAAAGAGAAAAGGCAAATATACACCTTTAGAATGAGCAAGGGGATATAACCACAGTTTCTAAGGAGACTGAAAACTTAGTGATGCAGTGCTATGTAAAACTCTGCCAACACATTTGACAAATTCAGTGATATGGCTGTTTTCTAGAATGTAAATCGTCAAAATGGACTCAAAATGTATTGGAAACCCAAATTAAACAATCTCCGTGATGAGTTTGTCAAGCGTGTCACCTAACCCAAGTTGGGCTGGGGTCTAGGAGTCTAGTTGCCAGACCAAGGCCAAGTCCGTGAAGCTGCCTGAAGTCCTCCAGTGCATCACGGCCTACCTGGAGTTCCCCTGGATTAGCGGCACCCTTTTCTTGTTCTGAGAGCTGGGGGCAGCCTGGTGGCCACCACTAAGCTTCTTCTCCCCTTGTAGCTAACAGATACGCTCCTCCTTGCCACTTTGGGGGTACAAAATAACAGGAACACATTTCCTGTTGATATTTCTATTGAACAGCTCAAGCTCCAGTATCACCTACTTTGAGTATGTTTCTTGTGATTAAGAAGTCCCCAAGGTGCTTAATTATGACCAAACAGCTAGTTTGCTCAGGCCTTCCAGATGGAGTGCCCCTTTGAGGCTAAAGGATGCCACATTGCCTCGGGAAGCTGGTTGACAACTAGGAAGTCTACTCCATGGCATGGGTGGTCCTTCAAGGTGTGGGAAGGGGAGTTCCCAGACTTCCTCAGTGCTCTGCCAAGAGTTCTCTTGTCACAGCTCCTTAGATTCGCTCACACATGTGGGCCACTTTCCTAGGCACTAGCTGGCCTCCAAGATGGCTGGATTGGGACAGAACCCAGCAGCATCAGAGATTTGAACCACTCCTCTCTCAAGATAAACCAACTCCCAACAGGGACCTGCCCCCAGGCCTAATGCTTTATCCCCACCATGATTTTATTTCAGGGCTTTGTTGCTCTTTCCTCCCACTGGATACTGTTTAGGGAAACTGTGGGCTACTGAAGCAGATTTCTGTAACTTGAATCTTGGGGGCAAAGGGGGAAAGTCTTAATCAGTTTCCATTCATGAGGCTCCCAGGCTCCTCATGCAAATTTGCCCACCTCTCCCAGGCGATCTCCCAAGGTCTGCTCATCAACAGTTTATCTCCCAGAAAGAAATGTTAAATTTCCACCTCTTTGTATATCCTGCTACACAGAACCAACATGACATTTTAAAATCTCTGTCTTTTTCTCAATTTGCATTGGAAAACTTTGAAGACTGTGTTCCTGTTCTCCAGGGCTGGGGCTCCACCAAACTGCACAGAGCATATGTTGTCTGTCTCCACTTGTGTTAGACATATGGCGAGAGAGGACACTCGCTTTTGATAGTGTTTCCTCCAAATTAATGCAAATCCCCTCTGCAGAGCTTACAAATTGATTTCCTGTGTTTGAAGGGTAAATCGACAAGAGCCCAAAATTTTGCAAACTAGAGAAGAGATGTTTCTTTTCCAAAGAACATACTTCAGTTGTTTCCAGCCATGAATTGAGATGTTCACATTTCCTTCTTACAAATTTTATAAGTGTTACATAGCAGCAGGGGGCCAACAAGCTGACATTTACTTTGCTGCAATTGCAAAAGTAATTTGAGCCTTGTTTTGGATCATCAGTCTTTTAATATAGAATCAGAAGCGATGGCCTTGGAGATCATTCAACCCAGTGCCATTATTTTGGAGTTAGGGAGACTGAGGCTCAGAGAGGGCCAGTGATTTGATCAAGGATCCCCTTATGAGACCAGACCCTTGAAC